>NC_045793.1:103364310-103706044 GCF_009873245.2 Balaenoptera musculus | reverse complement strand
GTGGAATTTTGTGGGCTTTCAAATCAAATATAAATCAGAAATAAATTTTGAAACTAATTATCCAACTATCTGGAGCATGCATGTTAATGGGTTTGGTCTGAAGTAGAGCTTTTCTGAGCAGAAGGATGTCCTTCTCTGAAGTATAAACAACCTTCACCTTTTCTTTGTCAGTAAGACTTCAAGCACTTTCATGTGTTACTCTCACCATCATTTAGTAGAAGAAGCAAAAGGAAGGAGAAAAAAATAGGTATGCATTTGGAACCAGTTGGATATGGACTCTAAATCTGGCTGTGCAAATTAATACTAGATAAAGCTGGTCAACTGATTGTCTATGAGCTGCAATGTCATGATAAATAAAAAATATTAAAGCCATAATGCCTATATTATTATTATTAAATAAGACATATGAACATACATAAAGTACAAGGCTCCTTGTCTACTATTTGAGTTAGTTATTAATACATATAAATTACTAATTCGTTCACACATAGAGTTTCAAATTTGAATTCTATTTATTAAAGCTGATTTGCCAGACAAGGAGCTCTGGTCCTTTCTTTTGAATGGTCCTAATCTGCAGATTCTCATACAAGCAGAGTGATGTGAGATCATATTTTTCCTGTTCTTTTCCAGGACATCACCAAAGCCACCAGGTGAATGGGGTGGAAGGTGGGGGTAACAGATGAAGGACTCTACAAACATTTTCATCAACAGTAGAAGAATATACAATGTAAAGACAGTATATATATATATATATATATATATATATATATATATATATATACATATATATAGTTTATGATCAAACAAAGGCAAGTTTATTACTTAAGTAGTAAACTTAAACACAGTCTTGACAGAATCTTAGTGTTTTATAATGGGAAGATCAAGGATAGGTGTGTATAGTTTGAGGATCTGTATTTGAGTAGTTTGAAGTGGCTCTGATAATGCAGGGATATGACTGGAAACGGTCAAAATTCATGATACAGCAAGTTTGGTGGTCACTGTGAGCATGAGTTGTGGAAGAGTCTTGATGAGAAACAATTGTCTGAAAGCACCTGAGTTGTCCTGAAAAGAGAACAGATTGAACAATCTATTGCACAGATAAAACTAACAGTGAAATTATGTTCTGATTTACAATCTTCTCCACCTGGGCAAGAATTTCCTACAATAAATATCAAAGTCTCATTGATGCAGGGGCTTTAATTTTGAATTCTAATAATTAAGCCATGTGAATGCAGATGGTCTTAGTTATCTGTACATACTGACTCTAAGTTGATACTAATACCTTGTGACCCCAAACACCACTGTGGTCCATCAGTTAAAGTGCGGGCTTATGGTGGTGAGGTGATAAGCAGTGTTTTGACCCGAGTTCAAACCACAGTGGTCCATGTAGAGCTGTAAATCTACTGTGTGGCCATTTTCCAGATCCTTAACAGATATTTGGACTTGACGTACTCAGAAAATGGTAGGAAACTCATATTGAGAAGCTCAGGAACTTCTATTTCCTACTTGGACAGTAAATGAAAATGAATACTTCATCCCTAGGGGAATCACATGTATTAGTGTTACCATAAACTTGAAATATGCACGTATCTTCTGGGCTATCAAAAAAGGTGAATCTATTTTAGAAAATTACTATGGATTGTTGTACAGTTCATCAGATGGTAACTCTAAGCTCAGTGACTGTTAAGGATGTGTTCATTATTACTGGAATAAATCAACAAAACCCCTGACACCTAGTTTGTAGATTTTATTTTTATGTTAGCAGAACCAATCTCATCCTGTCCTTTAGAGGAATAAGCACTGGCCGACCAGCACCTATTTCTTGACAGTCTGGAGCCAGAAGCTGTCCTGTGAGCTCCTAGGGTGCCAGACCAACCACACAGTACCCACTTGTTAGAAGTCCCAGGCACAGTACCCACTTGTTAGAAGTCCCAGACAAGGCTCTGCTAGTTCCTTTACTTCCTCTGGCCTTTAGAGGAGCCACCAAGAAGCAGGGCAGACAAGCCATCTCAGAGATCTGGGAGACACCCCTTTAAGTATGAATACCAGCTGGCAGCAAGCCCATTCCTCAGACGATTGATTGGGCTCCAAAACTCCAGGTTTTAATAACCTTAACCTCTCCCTTTGCATCTCCTGCCCTACGGATAGCAGCTTGTTTCCTAGTTTGTTTGTTTGATTGTTTTTAATTAAGGTATAATTGCCATTTAATATTATATTCCTTTCAGGTGTACAACATGACGATTCAATATTTGTATGCACTGCAAAATGATCCCCACTCTAAGTCTAGTTGCCACCCATCACCATACAAGTTACATTTTTTTTTGTCCTTTTCCTGTGATGAGAAATTTTAAGATCTACTCTCCTAACAACTTTCAAATATATAATACCATATTGACTGTAGCCACCATGCTGTACATCACCTTTATTTATTTATTTTATAACTGGAAGTTTGTATGTATTGATGCTGTTCATCATTTCACCCATCCCCCATTTCACCCATCCCCCAAATCCACTCCCTTCTGGAAACCACCAATCTCTTCTTTGTATCTATGAGTTTTGTTTTGTTTGTTGATTTTTTTTTTTCTTTTGAGTCCATTTTTTTTTTTTTTAGATTCCATAAGTGAAATCACACAATATTTGTTTTCTTCTGTCTGACTTATTTCATTTAGCATAACACCCTCAAGGTCCATCCATTCCATGCATGTTTTCTCAAATGGCAAGATTTCATTATTTTTTATGGCTGAGTAGTATTTCATTATATACATACATACATACATACATATCACATCTTCTTTCTCCATTCATTCATCTGTGAACATTTAGGTGGTTTCCATTGGCTATTTTAAATAATTTTAAATAATTCTTCAATGAATATATCATTTCAAAGTAGTGCTGTTGTCCTTGTTTTTGTTGTTTTGGATAAATACCTAGAAGCAGAATTGCTGGATCTTATGGTAGTTCTTTTTGAATTTTCTTTTGTGAGGAGCCTTCATACTGTTTGCCATAGTGGCTGCACCAATCTACCCTCCTATCAACAGTGCACAATGGTTTTCTTTTCTCCACATCCTCACCAACACATTATTTCTTGTCTTTTTGATAATAGCCATTCTGATAAGTGTGAGGTAATATTTCACTGTGGTTTTGACTTGCATTTCCTTGATGATCAGTGATCTTGATCATTGTTTCATGGACCTGTTGGCCATCTGTTTGTCTTCTTTGGAAAAATGTCTATTCTGATCCTCTGCCCACTTTTTAATTAGATTTTTAAATATATATTTTGGATATTAACCTCTTATCAGTTGTATGACTTGCAAACACTTTCTCTCATTCTTCAGGTTGCTTTGTCATTTTGTTGATCATTTCTTTTTTTGTTCAGAAGCTTCTTAGTTTGATGGGTCCAACTTGTTTATTTTTGCTTTTTTGCCATTGCTTTTGGAGTCAGATCCAAAAAAATACTGCCAAGAATGATGCAATGAGCTTATCGTCTGTTTTCTTCTAGGAGTTTATGGTTTCAGGTCTTACATTCAAGTCTTTAACCCATTTTGTGTTAATTTTTGTGTATGTTGTATGGTACTGGTCCAGGTTTATTATTTGCATGCATGTAGCTGTCCAGTTTTTCCAGCACCATATTGAAAAGACTGCCCTTTCTCGAATGTATTTTTGGCTCCTTTGTCATAAAGTAATTGGCAATACATGCATTGGTTTACTTCTGGGTTTTCAGTTGTATTCCATTGATTAAATTTTTATGCCAGTACCTACTGTGTTGATTGCTATAGCTTTGTAGTATAGTTTGAAATCAGGGAACATGATGCCTCCAGCTGCATTCTTCTTTCTTAAGATTCCTTAGTGTTATGCTGAGATTCCTTTGTAATTATCTTTTGTGTATCTATGATAGGGTTTTGCTTTGTGGAACGTGAGGCCCACATATAACAGCATATATACATATATATATGTGTATATATATATATATATATATACACATATATATATATATAAAACTGCCTATTTTAAGTTGATAGCAAATTAAGTTTAAACACATTCTAAAACTCTATGTTTTTACTAATCCTCACATTTTATGCTTAAAGTCACATTTTACATCTTTTTATTTGTGTATTACTTGACTAGTTATTGTAGATATAGTTATTTTTTCTACTTTTTTTAACATTCATACTAGCTCTATAAGTGGTTAATCTACTATCTTTACTATATGTTTACCTCTACCAGTGAGGTTTTTATTTTTATGTGCTTTCTTGTTACTAATCAGTGCCCTTTCTTTTCAGCTTAAAGAAGACACTTTGACATTTCTTGTAAGGCCAGTTTAGCAGTGATGAGCTCCTTTACTTTTTGCTTGTTTGGGAAACTCTTTGTCTCCTTCAGTTCTGAATGAATTGAACTCTTGCTAGGTTGTATTCTTGGTTGTAATTTTTTATTTACTTTTTTTTTTTCTTTCAGCACCTCAAATATGTCATGCCCCTCTCTTCTGGCCTGTAAAGTTTCTGCTGAAAAATCTGTTGATAGTCTTATGGGGATTCCTTCATACAAAACAAGTTGATTTTCTCTTCTTGCTTTTAAGATTTTCTCTTTCTCTTTTGACATTTTAATTATAGTGTGTCTTGGTGTGAATCTCTTTGGGTTTGTCTTAGTTTGAACTCTCTGGATTAGATGTCTGTTTGCTTCCCCAGGTTAGGGAAGTTTTCAATAGCTAATTTTTCTGCCCCTTTCTCTCTCTATTTGCCTTCTGGGACCTCTACAATATAAATGTTGTTCCAGTTGACAATGTCCCATAGGTCCCTTAAGCTACCTTCACTATTACAATTATTATTATTATTTTAAATTTTTGCTCTTTGGATCTACTGCCCTGTCTTCCAGGTCATGGATGCTTTTTTGTTTTATCTAGTCTTCTATTGAAACCCCTTGATGTATTTTTTAGTCCAGTTATTGTATTACTCAGCTCTGTGACTTGTGTTTTGTACTATCTTATATCATTGTATCTCTTTGTTGTATTTCTCTTTGTGTTCATCCATTCTCCTCCAAAGTTCAATGAGCATGTTTATTTCACCCTTGTATTTATTTCCATGTATTAGGTGAAACAGCTAACTCTCTTAGTCCTGAAGGAATGTCCTTGTAGAAGATGAACCTTATAGTTCATCCTTGCCTTAGATCTTGGTTGTCTCTCAAACATTTGTGATTGTCTAAGCAGTATGATTTACTATTATAGGTTCAATTTTTGAGGGTGAGCCAAGACTCCTCAGTGTTCCAAAGGGAGGAGTCTCAGTCAGTTTCAGGCTGATTGGAAGCCAGACCCTCAGGCAGAAGCTTTTAAAGTATGCAAATATACATAGCTCTGTGGGACTGTAATCTTAAATCCTACTGTCCTCTGCTCCAGATGATCTAGAGTTGTCTCTTGGGTGAGACTCGTTTCACAGAACAAGTGGGGCTGTGTTTCTGACTGCTGTCTGTGTAGTGCCCAGGAGGTGGTAGCCTTCTGAGAACTGTCTCTTCAATTTGTATTTTTCTGTGGGAACCAGGAATGCAAACCCCTCCCTGCTAGCCACCAGAGCCAGGTGATTAAGAAGTGTTCCCTGTATGGATTGTCATGCTCACTGGCTTTAGTGAGGCCACAGGAAAATGCAGGGCTGGGGAACTTCTGCTGGGCTTAGCGAAGCAGCAGGAGAGTGAAAGGCTGCATGTGGCAACCAACACTAGCAATGTAGAGGGGACCACAGAAGTGGTGCCAGCCCGCACCTCTGTCCCCTGAGAGAGATTCCAAACAGGCCCTTAGCCCTCTGGCAGTTGCTTTAAGAGCAGCACATAAATCTTCTTCATGTGTATCCTAGGGCCTTTTCAAATTGCTGCTTTTGTGGTGAACCCTGTGGTGAGTGAGTCTGCAGGTGAGTCCTTTAAGGGCAATACCTCAGTTCCCTATAGCCCTTTGGGTCTCCTGGACTTAAGTCCCATTGGTTTTCAAATCCAAACATTTTGGGGGCTCATACCTCTGATGCAGGTCCTAAGGGTTGGGGTGCCTGATGTAGGGTATGAACCCCTTGCTCCTCGAGGAGAAGCTCTGGATTTGTGAGATCCCACCATAATGTGGTCACTGCACTGCAAGCTGGGTGTTTGGCAAGACCACTTCTTTGCTCCTCTTACCTATCTTAGTATGTCTCTTTTATCATTTGTTGTAAAGGAACTGTACAGCTAGTTTTCAGATCTTTTTCAGAGAGAATTGTTCCATATGTAGCTATACATTCAGTATGCCCATGGGAGAAGTTCATTCAGGATCTTCCTAAGTTTCCACCTTGGATGGCTCCCCCTGTAAAAATATTTAATGGCTACCAAAATATGCTGAGATTGTGCAAATCTATAAGGGAGGAGTGTACTGAAGAGGATGATGTGTACTGAGATAGCAGAGCTCAGAAATAACCAACAACATACACATACAGAGGTGAAGGGCTTCCAAGTCACTAATTTAGGAATAGGGACAAACAGTAAAGATAAGGCAATATCCATGAAGGAAGAAAGACAATGGAAGCAAAACAAACCCAAAATGGAGAGTAAGGACATGGCCCAGAGGTGTCAGATTCAGAAAATGTCAGTATGTGTACAACTGCTCAAGGTGAAGCCTCATTCTACAAGTAAAAAGCTCTATACTTTGCATGTAACAATGAGAGAAACTTTCTTTACATGCATAGCTGCAGAAGTTCTCTCAGAGCAAATTTGATTCAGAGAAGCAGAGAAGACAGGGTTAATCAAAGAATCGAAGAAAACTGCTGTCTTAGAGAAGCTTCCTATCCTTAGAAAAAATGAGGAAGAAACTGATGGGTATTAGAGTTGGGGAACCATCCAGGGCGGTTCAAATGCAGAGATCTTTGGGTATAGCTAATAGACCTTGATGTTCTGAGTCAATAAGAATATTGCTTGACATATAACAAAGCAAATCAGAAACTGGCAAGCAGAATGATGTTCCCAGTAACCCTAATGAAGTATTTATGATACTTTGTCTATTTCAGGTTCTGAACCATTTCTCAGACTCTAAGCTCATCAAGTGACAGTAAGCCTGGAAATCCTGGAAGAAAAACATTCCAACATTTAGTTATTGAGAGTCTGGCTCACTGATTGCCTGAAAGGTCAGCCATGAGGGGAATCTCTCAGTGTGAAGAGCTTGAGTAGCACACTTGTTTTATACCACTGTCATGAAAGCACAGTGGTCTGAGATGAGGATATACAGGAACTCAGCATTAGCAGTGAATGGTTCAGCTTGTTGGTGAAAGGCTTAGGAGAAAGATTAGACTATGAGAGGAAAAGTTGTCTGAGGGAGAGGCATGTGTTTAGGTCTATAAGGATCATACAAAGTGTGAGAATCTCTGCATCTCATCTCGGTGCTCACTAGAAATCATCAAGACAGAAGGTCAGTGAGCAAGTTATTGCATAGAATAGTGGCAGGGGAAGTAAGTCAGTCTTTGTCTTTTTGTGAACTCAGCAATACAGACATTTCCTCACCATGGCTGATCCAGCTACTGCATCTACTGAACATCCAACATATTATCAATACAAATTCTCAGCTATATATATGGTAACATGCCTCAAGGAGACCAGAAAACAGAACAGCAACAACAAAAAATACTGCATAAAAAGTTGAGCACATCAGAACTATTCTACCATGGCAAAGACAGCATTGACCCTTGCTACAACTGATTTTTAATCTAATCATGGATTCACATTCATTTCCCACAGTGCCTCTAACAGCTCATTATTAAAAAGCTTACAAAACTTCTTATTTAATCACATGAAATCACATGTAGCATCATGTTGAATAACGCTCATTTTCTGGTGATGGAATCATGGACCATGAGTATATGATGATGGAATCTCCTGTTGTCCCCAGAAGCTGCTGTCACAGTGGAATGTATAAAAGTATTAAAGTCTCAGTGAGGGCATCTTTTTGAAGATGATATCTTGTAGGGTGTAGCACTGTTTTTCAGGATGCAGTATACATGTGGAACCTAACTCCATTAAATGTGTTTGGGTTCCCATAGGTCTCCTTGATTTCAGAACCAAGAGAGTAAAAAAAGGATTGGTCCCCTCCCACTATCACTCCCAGTGAGTCATGTGGAGAATTTGTGCTCTTCTATCCACAGTTCTACACTCAGTATGGTTAGAGGCACTCATGCTTTCCCCAGAATAGGTGTCCCACTGAATCTAAAACTACAATGGCCACCTGGTCTTTTGGTAGACCACTAGGCAAAGAAGGAGTTTTATGTTGGTGAAGATAATCAGGGGACAAAGTTGCTGCTACATAGTGGGACCTGGATAAGTTTGTGTGGAGCCCAGATAACTTATGCTAGTTTAATAATGGGTGAAAACAATAAAATGGAAATTAGAACAGCAGGATCTTGATCAGGCTACATTAACCATGGACTCAGATCCCTAAGGAAAGAGTGTGTGAGCTGAATAAGCAGACTACATGAGTAGAACAACTTGCTGAAAAAGAGGGAAATCTGTAGTGTATGAAATTAAAGAGAAATGGTTAAGCTACAGCAAGAGGACAAGCTGTAGCAATAGGACTATGTCCTATTCTGTCTTAAATACTTATTTGCAGAAAGTGAAGTCGGCTCTCAGTGGGAAGTGTAGTAACAGAGTGGATTCACAGTAGACCATGACCAGTCTTGAGTAGTGCTGACAGGAATAAACTGCAGCACATGTGGTTGATATGCTCTGCATACCCCGGGTCCACCTCTGAGTATTCTGCAGTGACAATGGACAAGCACTTTGGTTGCTAGCAGACCACCTTAATCTCCTGCTTTTCTTCCTCAGAGCTTGAGAGCTTGCCTTTGGAACTTGATCAGCCTTTCCCCAGGACAGCCCAGAAATGCCGGGTAATTCACATCTCTAGGAGCAATCCACAATCAGTACGGTACTGGCTGGTGGATAAACATGTCAGCTTCCTCATCACTCCATTCTTCTGAGAGTTCCTAGTAGGACTGGGCCACAGTTGTCTACAGTGGTAACCTGCTCATTACCACACACTTATTGCCTTTTCTTAACTCAGAGATTCACCTTCTTCACTCCCTGACTTCTGTTTTCTGAGATCACCTTGAATATAAATCACCTGTATCTAAAATCCTGTCTAAGGGTCTGCTTCTAGGAAAATCCAAACTAAGGCATAATTCAAGATACATTCCCTGATATGAAAAAAGAAACAGTGACTGTAAATATTTAAAGTGCATATTATGTGTCATGGACCCATTCTGATAAACACTGAAGCGTTTCTTAATAAATTCACATATAAGCTTATATATGTGATATAAAGTTAGGGGTAAAATTTTGGGGGCAGACAGAAAAAGAATATTTATGAAGGAGAAAAAGTTAATGTGGACTCAGATTCTTTAGAGAAACATTCAATCTTGGAAGACAGTGGAGCAAGACTTAGAAGATTCTCAAGAAATAAAAATGAAAGCCAAGAGTCTAATATGAACTTAAGACTGTCTTCAACAATAAAGACATCAGACTGAGAGTTCTTGAAATAAGTCCCTGTCTTTTGAATGAGCTTCTCTTTAGGAAGCTCTGAAAGAACAGACTCAGGAAATGACTTATCTAGAGTGACATGAGCGAAACGGCAGACTATGAAGCTCTAGGTGCTCATTGCTCCATGGAGGCACTAAGTTAACAACAATATATGAGCTACATGCAGCTGCTATGGGAAGTGTGGTGGTTCCTTAAAAAATTAAAAATAGGATTACCACATGATCCAACAATCCCATTTTTGGCTCTTTATACAAAATAATTGAAAACAGGATCTCAAAGAGATATTTGTACACCCATCTTCATTGCAGTTAAATAAGTTAAATAACACTTATATGTGTATTTATTTGTTTTAGTTTAAGTGTGTCCCATGCAATATTTGGAAAATATTATAGTAAAAGTAACTCATTGTTTATCTGAAATTGAAATTTAACTGATGTCTGTCATATACTGATTGCTTATGTCCTCACCCACAAATTCATATGTTGAAACCCCAATGTGATGTTATTAGGATGCGGAGCTTTAAGGAGGTGTCTAAGTCATAAGGGTGAAGCCCTCATGAATGGTGTTAGCGGTCTTATAAAACATACCTCAGAGAGATCCCTTACCTCTTCCACCATGCAAAGACACAGCCAGAAGACACTGTTTATGAACCAGGTAGCAGGCCCTCAGTCTGTGGTATTAAGTTATAGCAGCTCAAACAGATGAAGCCAACATCCTATATTTACCTGATAAGATTATCTTAGGGCAGTTCCGTTCAGGAGATTTGACAATAAGCCATGCAGGAAGAATTTTGTAGAGCTATTTTATTTTTTAATTTCAATCCTCTGTATTTTTCAAGATCTATGAAAGTTTTAAAAATCAATCTCTTCTTAAAATAGACAACTTTGATGGCTTTTAAAAAAATATATATTTATTTTATTTATTTCTGGCTGCATTGGGTCTTCGTTGCTGCACGCGGGCTTTCTCTAGGTGTGTCGAGCAGGGGCTACTCTTCACTGCAGTGCGCGGGCTTCTCATTGTGGTGGCTTCTCTTGTTGTGGAGCATGGGCTCTAGGCATGTGGGCTTCAGTAGCTGTGGTACGCAGGCTCAATAGTTGTGGCTCGCGGGCTCTAGAGTGCAGGCTCAGTAGTTGTGGCGCAACAGGCTTATTTGCTCCACGGCATGTGGGATCTTCCCACACCAGGGCTCGAACCCATGTCCCCTGCATTGGCAGGCAGATTCTTAACCACTGAGTCACCAGGGAAGCCCAGATGATGTCTTTTTTTTTTTTTTACTTTTTATTTTATATTGGAGTATAGTTGATTAACAATGTAGTGTAAGTTTCAAGTGTACAACAGAGTGATTCAGGTATACATGTACATGTACCTAAGACAATTTTGATGTCTTAATATTAAGCAATAATCCTGATCTTCTTAGAATTGTTCCAGGCTGATAGTAGATGCTAAGTATTTGCTCAATAAATAGAATCAAGCTGACAACTCATAGCTGTACAAAGCAGACAGCACGGCACATAATTTTAAAAAGGAAATAATTTCTGTTCCGTGGACAGGAATCATCAGTGTTTTGCTGCTTATTTTAATTGAAGATGATCAATTTGGAGTAGGCTGTGGGTGGGGTCTTTGCTTCCCTCACACAAAGACATGTGGTTAATTCTATTTGTCTAGGATTGTTGTATTTTCTATCATTCTGAAGCTTCACACAATTTTACTTGTAACAAGTACCAGTGGAGAGCCCCCATGCAAATTCTAATTGGTTGTAGCAGTTCCTCACTGGAGCTTGCCCATGACCTTGTGGAGACGATTTCACAACCACGCACAGAACCAGACCCTCAAGGGTTAGTTCACTGGAGGTGAGTAGAGTCTCACCTGAAGGGGACGTCCTTGGAAGGACATAGGCTTGCATATCAAACACAACACAGTTTAAATCCTGGTGGTGATGCTTAAGAACTGGATGTCTTACAACAAACATGGAACTTTTCCTGTAAAATAGAAATAATAGTTACCTTGCAAGGTCCTTGTGAAGATTAAAAGTAATGTACATAAAGCATTCATAAGTAATTATTATAATTATGATAATACTATATATACACAACAGAGTATTACTCGGCCATAAAAATGAATGAAATAATACCATTTGTAGCAACAATGAACCTAAAGATTATTATACTAAGTGAAGTAACTCAGAAAGAGAAAGACAAATGCCATATAATATCACTTATATGTGGATTCTAAAAAAATGATACAAATGAACTTATTTCCAGAACAGAAACAGACTCACAGACATAGAAAACAAATTTATGGTTGCCAAAAGGGAAAGGAGGGAGGGATAAATTAGGAGGTTGGGATTAAAATATATACACTACTATATATAAAATAGATAAACAACATGCATTTACTGTTTAGCACAGGCAACTATACTCAATATCTTGTAATAACCTATAAAAGAAATAATCTAAAAAGAATATATATATGTATATATATATATATAACAATATATGTATATATATATGAGTCACTTTACTGCACACCTGAAGCTAAAATAACATTGTAAATCAACTATATTTCAATATAAGTTAAAAAAATGCATATTCATCCAAACATACACAAAACTAACTTAATATGATGGGTTTATTTCCTCAATTGATAAAGGTGATTATAAAACAAATCTAATGGGGTTGAAAGGATTGCATTATTATATATGTATGTGTGTGAGTTATGTACAGAAATATCACATACACTAAGATACACATCACTTAAACATAAACACACACACATATACACACACATGTGTACACACAGCACCATTTAATGCACACTTTCTTTTTAGTTTTTCTTGTAGTAATAAGCCCTATCCAATCCCTATACCATAACCATAAGATACATCTGAGTTCCACCATTCTCTTCTGCTCTTTCCTACAGCAGCTACTAACTCCAGCTCAACAGGAATTTCTCAGATTTTAAATATATCTCAAACTTAGGGTAAATTGGCAAAATACTACAATGAATTTCCATATATCATTTACTGAAATTCACCATTTGTGTTTTGCGTCATTTGCCTGGCCTCTTTCCCTCTTTCTCTCTCTCTGAAACATTTGAATGTATTTGGAAAGGATGCACATCTTTTCCCTGGCACTTCAGAGCACATTTCCTAAGAACAAGAACAAAGTCATTTTCTTGTACTTTCCCATAATTTGCTGCTTCTACACAGGTACTCTGTATAGACAGTTCAAAAAAGAATTTTTTTGATGGCTTAAAACTATATAAACAACATAGGGAGACCAGTTACAAACAGAAGGCAAAGTGGGTAAGAGAAGGAAGCCAAAGGACTCCATGACATGTGCTTTAGAACCACAGAATTAAATTTCTTATATCAAAAGTTTTTAATGTCACAACAGATTAAGTGTATTTTATTTCCAAAATGGTGGAAGAAATCTATAATCCATAAAAAATAATTTGAATATTGAGTCTCCTGAATACATTTATTTTCATGAGTCATTCATTTCTTTCCTGGAATTCAAGAAGGATTTTCATCATCAGCTATCATTTTTGTGGAGCATTTTGTAACAGGATAATATCGCTAATTCCTGTGAGTACATGAAGCTTTATTATACAGTGCTTTGGCCAGGTTTCTTCATGGTTGCTGAGATAGAAGGAGGAAAACTGGATTTTGTGTGCCATAGATGGTATTAAGTTGGATTTAGTGACAACTCTGGGACTCTAGTATTAGATTGTTTTCAAAATGAAAGTACCATCTGTGGAAGCTGTCAGTCAAACACTGGATTCATCTATTCATTCCAGGACATTTTTACTCTGATAATGCTGAAACGCATTACAGTGGGAGGTTTCACAATTCCTCTCATTTTCTTAGACATATTTAAACAATGTAGGTTACCTCTGAATGGGTTAAAATGGAGCCTTTTGAGAAGGGGAAGGACCCAGACTTGGTCGTGCCCTCACATGGTAACAGGGGTTCAGAGTAGGCCAGAGCTACTCAGCACTGTACATAGTGGGCACTCAACACGTGTTTGTAGAGTTGAAATGATGAACCCGTAATACTTGGAGTTCCCACCAGATTTATGTTATTTATGTTTTCCTTTCATTTACAATGAAAGGAAATTTCCACAAGTTTTTTTACAGTGACATAGACACATTGAAAAACAAGCATATGCTTCCTATGCCTAAAAGGAGATATTTTTTCCCAGACATATCAAATATTTCATCTTTCCATTACATTCACATTTAAGTCTTCTTAATGTCTTATTATTTTGATATGAAATTTCTAGAAATCAATTATCTCACCTTTTGGTTTAAAACTCAAAATCTCCCTGCTTTGCATTTTGACAGAATTTTGAACTTCCTCTCTTCTTTGGAGTTCATGATGATTTCAGCATATTTATGTAGATTCTATGTAATAGTCACATCAGTAACAATCATAATATTTCTTCTTGCTCTTGGAGTCCAGCCTTGAGAGGCTTTCACTATCATTCCAGTTCTGAATTAGATATTTTCATTTATTCCAAAACAAGTAGACAAAAATAAAAATAACAGATTCTGGAAACAGATTTTGTTGTTTTATAAATGTTTCTCAAACCCATCTGAATTCTGAGTAATGCAGGATTATTATTTTTATCAGGGAAGGGAAAATGTTGGTCACTCATTTAAAAAAGACACATTTTAAAAGGAGATATTTGGAGCCAGTGTTATTGGTTTATATATAAGATGTATGGTGGTGGTGGTGATATTTGCATTGTGTGTGTATTTGCACTGGGAGTAGCCGTGTATTAATCTTTGTTGACAAGCAACTATATAATTGCATTTCTTGAGGCCAGCTTGAGCTATCACTTCAGAAAGCAGTTATGTCACATTCAAACTGTTGGCAATAGAGTGAGTTGTACTCGAATGGCAAATAGAAGATAAAAATATACCCTTGGTCTTAATTTGTCAGAATGCCACTCTACAGGGTAAGAGAAGGCAAAGAGTGAAACATGAAAAACGTGGCTTCAGTAAGTCTCAACTGCAATATCTGTTGCCCTCCGCTCTCTGACAGTATCCCTCAAAAAACCTGTCCTCCAGGAAGTACACAGAAACCTGGCTCTATCTCTTAAATGTCTGCTTATCAAAATGGAAGAATACAAACCTGAAGAAAGTAATTCTTAATTGTGGAATTTACATCCTTTTAGGTACTAAAGTGCAAAAGAAATGCAGGACATGGAATTTCTTTATATTCTTCAAACAACATTGTATAGGAATGACATTTATATGATGTGTTTAGGATTATACTTAACATTCTCTCATCAATAAACTGTGTTAGTCTGCTTGGGCTGCCATAATGAAACACCACAGCCTGGGTGACTTAAACAGCAGAAATGTATTTCTCACAGTTCTGGAAGCTCAAAATCCCAGATCCAGGGTTCACTGTCTGATGAGAGCTCTTTCCCTGGCTTGTAGACAGACACAGTTTGTTCTCAGTCAGCCTTTCCTCTACACACACTTGGGGACAGTGAGGTCTCTGGTCTTTCTTCATATAAGGACGCTAATCCTATTGGATCAGGGCCCCAATCTTATGACCTCATTTAACCTTAATTCCTTCCTTAGAGGCCCCATCTCCAAATGCAGGCACATTGGGGTTAGGGCTTAAACATACCATTTTAGGTGAGATACAAACGTTCAGTTCATAACAATAAACTATTTTTTGTTTAATTAGGAGCTTTTGAGGTTTTAAAATATTTCAGTCACAGACTACATTTTATATCTTACAGACCTCGCAGCAGTCTGATTAAGTCCATGAACATGATCACCAGAAATAGGATCAAATGGACATAAGAATGTTTGCTTACCATTTCAGATGACTCTGATTTTCTTGAAGTACACCCAAGGACATTCCCACCACCCAGGAATCCACAGACTACAGCTTAATAATCTCCTATGTTACTCAGGTTGTAGCATGGAACATTTTAAAAGATCAAGAACTATTCAACCTAGGTTAATTGGACCTTACTCCAAGCACAAGTAAAGGTGATTTTTCTTTATTCCCTAGATTAAAAATAATGTATAGTAAGTTTCAAAAGCTGAACTTTAAAGCCTGGAAGTGCCTATAGTTTTAAATTTATAACTTTAATAAATTTAAAATGAATGTAAAATTCAGTAACTCTAAATAATCCTTTATTTGCACAAGAAAAAGAGCTAAGGACAAAACCACAAGAAACTCTAAATTAACAAATGTCAAAAACAGCACTCAAGGGCACTCAACAGAAGTCCCCAGAGATGTGGTCAGGGCACTCTGAGATCAGAGTGGGGGGATCCACAGAGGAGAGTGTTTGGAAGAGGAGGTCGTGGCCAACAGGGTGCAACAGGAATGATGGGAGGAAAGAAAGAAGAAAGAACAGAGCTCCCTCGATTCATAACCTGGTGCCTTGGTGAACGTGGTTGTCATAGAGCACAGTCCAAACAAGAACTCATACCAGAAATGGAATAAATATATGTCCAAGCCAATTGCAGACATTTTTGGTCATCTTTGAATATATTCTTACCACAGAATTACACAGTTCAAAATAATGGTAAACTTTACAATTGCAAATTACTACCCAAAGGGACAATCTTTCTTAATAAACCTACAAAACCAAGAGAAAATAGAATCACTATGACACAGAATGAGGAATAAATTGTTTTAATAAATCTCATAACCTAATGACTACTTGTGACACCAAAATGAAAAATGAGGTTTTCTAGAAAAACACTGAGCTTTAGAAAAAAATGTTGACTCTCATAAAACAAATTGCCAAATAAAAATAATATATAAAAACAGGTAAATTTTTAAATTGCCAAAATTGCCAAAATGATAGCTGATTCTACATACTTGGATGCAACAGAGAAGTTCATAAAGCTTATCTATCTATGTATCTATGTATCTATCTATGTATAATCTGTGTATCTATCATCTAATTTATTTATGTGTATATGTATGTATTTTTCTTTCTTTCATCTATGTATCTATGTATTTATCATCCATTTATTTATCTATCTATCTATCATCTATCTATCTATCTATCTATCTATCTATCTATCCATCTATCTTCTATTTAACTATGATCTATCTGCTGTGAAAGTGAATTTACCAAACTTGGTAAATTAGAGGGAGTATCAAGCCTCTTCAGTTCTTCATGTCACCAAAGTACTTCTCAAAGGCTTTGGTTAGATAACTTGTATCAAATCTAGCCTCAACATATCAATATCCATGTGAAATCCAGCTTCTTAAATACTCTAAATACCAATTTCTTAACTTGTTGAAGAGTTAACTTGTGATGATTTAAGGGTGAAGTGAGGTGACCCATGTAGAATACTTAGTCGAGATCAGTAGTCTCCAATCTGTGAATTAGAACCCCCCAGGAACCTAAAATGCAGAAACCCAGACCCCACTCTAGACTTTGATTTTCTATTGGCCTCAGGGGAGACCTAGGCACAGGGTTCTTTTTTTTTTTTTTTTTTTTAATTTTCTCCAAATGTTTCTCATGCAGTGAGTAGATAATTCCTAACAGGAAAACTCATTGGTAATACAAACTCAATAAGTGGCAGTTATAATCATTGTCATTGTCATGATTATCAGTTATATTACCTGAATTCTGAATTGAATTTTCACAGCTAAATAAGTTGGCAACCACAGGTAGCTTGAAGACAAATACAAATAGAAAAATATAATTGATTTTAAAATGTATTATAAAACTTCTTACCATAAATGAAGTTTGCATTTATCTATGGCAGAAATAGAGTGAGTATAGATAGCAATTATATTCATCACCATAATCTGATTTTAGGAACAGAGGAAATATCCAATTGTGCTTCCAGATGAAAGATTGTAATCAGAATTTAAATCCATATAATTTGAATTAATTTGACTTTCTATAAAAATGTTGCATTTGAGAAAAACTATTACTTTTCAAAATATCAATTGTTTTAAAATTTACCTAGATAGCTATAATTAAAGTCTTGTTTAAAAAAAATAGCATTGCTTCATTCAACTTAATAGCAATCTATGTGCTATGTATTATCAAATGGGAAAAATATGTAGCATTGTACTTATAACTAGTGCTTGTAAGTTGGGAACATATGAAGAAGACCAGAAGTGCAGTGTTTTGAGTTCACCAACAAAAGAGTGAAATTCATTGCAAAGGGCATGAATTATTAATCATTTTTGAATTATCATTGCCCTTAGGTTTCTTAAATTTGCTGAACATTCTCCCATTTTATAAATCCTCGAGACTTCATTTGCACAATGTGGCATTTGAGATAAACTCAGCCTGCAGCACCTACTCTGGGCCCATGCAGATGGGGCACTAATCCTGCCTGGCTCTCCACTGCTGATGAGGACACTTGACATTTCATCAAGGAGGCATTCAAGGACCAGGTAGAAGCTCCCTAGAAAAGTAAGGGCCATCAGACTCCGAGGAAGCCACTTGCAATTGATTGGTCCCACGAACAAGTTCCCTTCTAGGCTTCCGACAGGACCTGGGCATTTCCTATCACTTCCTTCACTTCAGTTTTGCTGCGACAGTTTCTAGTTCTGTTGTGATGAAAGGAATAACTTTCTTAAAAGACTGACATAAGTTAAATTTCTCAATGCAATGTAAGTTTTCTGCTAGAATATTTTCAAAATTGCTAGTATTTTACTGTTTAATAATAGAGGGGAAAGATCTTTATAGTTTAGTAGTAACTTTAGTGGTCATTGGGAAATCATGCCATGTGTATCTCCCTAAAATTCGGGGTTTAGTGGAGGGAAGCCCAGACGTTTTTCAGAGCACCCATGGGAGGTAGTTCTTCTCCACACACCCCAGCAACTCTCTTACACTCAATACTTCACCCACTGCTTAATTGATATACATTTGCATATTTTAACTTACATCTCCTCACTCAATAAGGGATTTCTGCTGCAAAGTTAAAATGAGAAACATTTCTAAAATGAGGGGAGAGATCTTCTTTTTTTGTAAAAATTTAGCTCACCATTAAAATTAAAGCATCACCTTTAGGACTTTAAGAGGATGAATAAACAAAGATAGCTAGAAAGGTCCTTCAGTGGCTATGCTGTGCCATCTCCCATCAGAAGGGGCAGGTTCTCACTGCAGAACCATTGTAGATCAATGCCTTTATGGCAATAGATAATGAACCAAGCTGAAAATTAGGCAAATGGATTTGTGTCTTCATTTGTCTTCAGAATGCACCAAACACCACCTGAATTTGGTGAATTATCTGGACCTTAGTAAATTCATCCTAAATCATTAGTCCGCAGTCTGGCTCACTGATCCCAAAACCTACCTCTTTGGGCAGACCTAAGGCTTTTGGTTTCTCTTGACCAAAAGAAGAAGTTTTCTCTTTGAGAAAAATCTTTTTTTTTCTTTTTACAGTATGACATAATATATTTTACATAAGAATGATGTAAAAAAATTTTTGCCTCCAATCATATGTCAGGATAAACCCTTTGGGGGCAGATAATTTGGTCTGCTTCTCTGTATACAACACATCACACCTCCTTGTACCTTGCCTCTCAGTAAGTTGAGTCTATACTTTGTGAACAAATATTATTTCTCAGACAAGACCTAGATTTCTGGTATGTCTTTATTACCCCTTTCCACACTCTTTCTAATTTCTTTTTTCTATCTTTATAATAATTTTTGTAATGTTTTAGTATTTCAAATTGACTTTATTTAAGTCAATTTATTTAAGTTTTTACTTTATTTTTTATTAGAGTGTTTTCTAAATCAAGGACTGTTTGGAAAATTTTTCTGCAATTCAAAAAAAGAACAGAGTAGTTACATACTTACTACAAATTTAATGTGTTTTTTTTCCAATTAAAAATAACAGGAACATTTTTCTTAGTCCTAATTCTGTGTCTTAGTTTATCTTCTAAAAAATGGGTTTAAAAAGAGTAGTTTTCTCCCAGTTTTGCTATGAAGGTTCATCACATTTCTGAATTACAAGCCTGATGTAATAAACATTATCACAGCAGCCCATTGATAGGGTCATCAGATTTCTTTATACTGAATGTCATTATTGTAATGTCTCCCATCAAATGGCAGAGGCATTGTTCCCAAACTTGCTGCTTCCCTTCCTCACCTCCCTCAGAACATCATGTGCTAACAGCCAGTTTGCTGGGTTGTATTCTCATATTCCCATTAGAATAAAAATAGGCAGTCACATTATTGTCAGCCTGTTCTTAGACTGAGCTACTGAGGCCTCCCTGAGACCCAGGAGCTGCTCTGAATCATTTCCATCTCGACACACCCCCACATTTGAGTCAACATTCAAACGCTCTTTCAGCCACGGGTTTTGGAGCCTGGTCTCAGAGGCAGTGTTTCATACGGGAGTGGGGCTGAAGCAGTAAACAGGCAAGTGAACTTTCTCCTAATGGGAGAGAGAGAAAAGCAATGAATAACACATCTCGAATGTGTTAGCTAGACATGAGTGCAAGGAATAAAATCTGGGCAAAGAGATAAGAGAGCCTGTGATGCTGGGTGTGGGAAGGGTCTCAGACAGGGTCATGGGGCCATCACCGCATTGCAGTTTCTTTGCTGGACCACAGCACCTTCTTCATTTTAAGGAGTTCAGAAGCTCCTACTATTTTCTCCAGTAGGCAACATCTGGCTTCTCTTTGTCCTCATTTCCACTGGACTGAATGATAAATTTCTAAATTAACTTAGACTATGGGATTATTTATAGTGACACTTTCATGATTCCAAATAGCTATGCTATTGTTTTTAACATATCTACATTCTTACTGCAAAGAATTCCATTTGTATAGCACTTATATTTCTTAATGTTAAACAATGCATGCTATATAGTGAAATTTGGACAATTGGCAAGTATTGAAAAGAAAAAAATATCGTATGAAATTCTACCAACCTGAAACCATCAGCATTTTAATGCATTTCCGAATAGTCTTTTTTTTCTATGCATATATGTACATAGATTTATTTTATCATAAAATAGAAATCATACTTTATGTACAGTATTTACTCCTTGTGGTAAGTTAAATAATTTCTAATTATTGAGGTAATATATATAATAACACTGCAATAAATATTATATGTCCATTTTGTGCATTTCTGATTATTATTTAGAACTATTTTTACATCATTCAGGAACAGACTCTGAAGGTAAAAAACCCCGTCCCAGGGGCTTGGTGCGTTTTGCAGGAGGACCAGGACTCCAAAGAAGAAAGTAAAACCACATTCTAATCATCAGAAAATGTCAGGGAGCGAAGGAAGTCTATCTTAGAGGCACCATGAAATAAATGAGTTTTCACGAATGGATAGACATCACTTACCCTTCACATCCCAAGGACAGCAAGTGAGGCAAAGCTGAGCTTGTGCACTTCTCAGTGCCATTCATTGATATTTGCAGTGAGGCATCGGCTGATTGGATATTCTTGGGCAGTCTCCTCGGTTACATTCTGTGCCTGACTTGGTTGAAGACTCATTCCATTAGTCAAAAATGATTAGCTAGGGGCTTCCCTGGTGGTGCAGTGGTTGAGAATCTGCCTACCAATGCAGGGGACACAGGTTCGAGCCCTGGTCTGGGAAGATCCCACGTGCCGCGGAGCAACTGGGCCCGTGAGCCACAACTACTGAACCTGCGCATCTGGAGCCTGTGCTCCGCAACAAGAGAGGCCGCGATGGTGAGAGGCCCACGCACCGCGATGAAGAGTGGCCCCCGCTCACCAGAACTGGAGAAAGCCCTCGCACAGAAACGAAGACCCAACACACCCAAAAATAAAAAAATAAAATAAATTTATTAAAAAAAAAAAAGATTAGCTAGAGGAACATTCCATTGAGTCAGTCCCTGAATGTTTCTGTGAAATCATGAAGTGACAGAAAAATCCTATGGCTGACTGCTGCTGGGGCAAAGCCTGCTGTGTCCATCATCTAAAGTCAGTGAGAAATAAAGGAGAGAAACGGAGCAGTAGACAGAATCACACATTTCTGAGCAAAACTGCTCTCATTCTTTTCTTCTTTCCTTCCCAGCACTCAGACACTGCGTTAGTTGGAATTTTCCTGAGTTTATGACTCTTCTCAGCTTCTTTGTATCTCATGTTTCTCGAAATTTACTTTTCAGTTGTTGCCCTCCTGAATCTTGTTGTCACCCACCTCAGTACTTGGTGTCACTCTTTACCAAATTTACCAAAGCAGAAACTGGATGGAGATCCCGGTCTCTCTTTTCTTCTCTGCCTTTACTGATTCTACCTACAGGCACATCCCAAGCTCATCTCCTTTTCTCTAACTGCACTTTGGCCAGATTCTTCTGGACCATCTTCATTTCTCACCCGGACTTCTGAGGTAATGCCCAGACTGATCTCCATGTCTTTGTTATGCCATCTTCCAGTTCATTCTCCCAACAATAGAAGAATATCATAACTCATGTAGTTGATCATCTGTTGCTTAGTATAGCCCGTGCTTCTCCTTGCATTTCTATTAAAAGCCATTTTTCTTTCAAAACCCACATTTCTTACCTATCAGATAGAGACACTGATAACATCTAAAACCTGCCCTCTCTCACCCTGCACACTTCTGGTCTCAGGGCTTCAGCACAAGCTGTTTTGCCTGGAATCCCCTTCACAGGGACAGCTCCTTTTCCTCACTTGTAACATCATCCTAACAAAAATATTTTGATAATTTCCTCTTTATTTAAATCAGGTCTCTTTCCCTTAAAATAATTATCCACTAATCTAATGTGACCTTTGTTTCTTCCTTAGTACTTACCAAAGTTTTCATTTGTTTGTCTGTTTGCATTTTACTCTTGTTTTTCTGTCTCACATTCTGATGCTTTATGAGATAAGCTCTTTGTCAGTTTTTCCCAAAAGCCTAATGCATAATAAAAACTCAATTCACAATTGACTCTGTAAATCTTCATTGGATGAAATATTGCTTCCATCAACTCTATATTATTGATAAGGTATATTTTTTTCTTTAACAACTTATATTTTTATATTTTTGACATGTTAAATTTGTCTTACTGTTACTACTAATTTTAAAGAACTGAAGTAACACAGAGAAAGAAGCACAGAGAAGAAAGTAAAAACCAAGGCAAAATAAAAATAATCTCATCATCAGAAATAATCATCATTAACTTTTGGTGAATATATTTTCAGAAATCTCTTTTCATAATAGTTCAGATATTTCAGAAAAGTTAGAGTGATAAAAATATTGTTATAAAAAGATCACACTGAATATGTATATTCATGTAATCTATTAAATATATTTTAATGGATTTTAATTTAAAAAGAACTGAAATAACATTGAAGGAACTTGGATGACTAACAAATGTCTCTTCATCACAGACATATTGTCTAAAAGATTATATAATGTTAAAAAAAATTAAAAGTGATAAAAATGAGAAATAATGATCAGAAAGAATGTATTGTGTAAGAAGGAAGATGTGGATATTATATAGTAGAAACTGAGGGACTTACATTTTTAACATTTGAAGAAACACAGCCAGATTTAAGAAAGGAAAAGAAACCTTACAGACAGAGATCAGAAGAATAAAGGGGAGAGAAAAAGAGGGGCAGAGAGAGAAAGAGGGGGAGAGAGAGAGAGAGAGAGAGAATAAAAGAGAGATAAATGGCACAATTGTGAAATGGTTTACATTCTATTAATGACAAACAGGGGAAGCAGGAACAGTGGCTAAATTTATTTGAAATTTTATTTAATTTAGTTGCATTTAATAATTGTGTATTTTTTTAAAGGTTCATTGGCATTATTTTCCCTGAGGTTTTTTATTTTTTCTGTTTTTTGTTTTGTTTTGTTTAACATTTGAGATTTTGAGAGAATATCTTTGTATTTTTGCTAGGCTGGTTGGGTATAAAATGTGTGGGTCAAACTCATCTTCAGTATATGGCTGTGTTTTCTTCTGATATTAAGAATTGCTGTGCAGAAATCTGGGAGCTGATTTTATTTTATATGTAACCTTCTCTTCTGGTTTGGCTACCTGAAGAATTATTCCTACAGTTCTGAGATGAATTTATTTGGATATCACTCAGAGATGACTATTTTTGGAAATGTTTCTTTGTACTATTCCATCTGCAGATTCAATGGTTTCTTCATATTGGGAAATTATCCTAAATGAATCTTCTGTGGTCCGTTTTGTACGTTCTCTATGTTTTTTTTTTTTAACATCTTTATTGGATTATAATTGCTTTACATTGTGTTGTGTTAGTTTCTGCTGTATAACAAAGTGAATCAGCTGTAGGTATACATATAATCCCATATCTCCTCCCTCTTGCATCTCCCCCCACCCTCTGTATCCCACCCCTCTAGGTGGTCACAAAGCATTGAGCTGAGCTGATTTCCCTGTGCTGTGTGGTGATGGGGAGGGGGAAGGGTAAGCTGGGATGAAGTGAGAGAGTGGCATGGACATATATACACTACCAAATTTAAAAAGGATAACTAGTAAGTGTTCTATTTTAACCATCATTTTTACACTGGAATATTAATAGCAGACTTTTAAAAAGGCAATCCATAGTTATGGAGTACTTGAAAAAATAAATCTTACGAATAGAAATAAGTGCTGTTGACGAACAACCTGACTCTTCTCCTTTCAGCCTCCCCCTCTGACTCCCAGAAATCACACTAGTATCAGTTTAATGTTTATCCTTTCACAGCTTATTTATTTTCATCATTTGCATAATATGGAGAGGAAAGAATTAGGTGGTATAAAGGGAAATATGTGAAAGCAGATTGGCAGTGAGCTGATAATCATTGAAACTGGGTGTTGGGCCCGTGGGGATTTGTTACAATATTTTATCAACTAACAACTATGTGCTCATGTTTGTTTGTTTTTTAGTTCAATATGTTAAAATATATCACTCTCTGGTTTTTGTCATTCAAGTTGTACCAAAGTTATTGTTCCTTTACTGTGAACTTTGAAGTCATCCTTTATAACTCCAAAAATAACCTTTTTGGTATCTTATTTACAACATTTTAAATATTTATAGTAATTCAGAGAAGGTTGCTACCTATATGATATTGGGTCATTCTACCAAAGAACAAAGGTATCTTCCCATTTATTCAAGTCTATACTTGTGTTTTTCAGAGCTGTTTCAGGGTTTTCCTCATGTGGTCTTCCCACATTTCTTCTTAAGTTTATGTGTAAATTTGTCATCGTCATCTAATCCTCCTCTCCTCTTCCTCCTCCTCTCTCTCTTCTTCCTTCTTCTTCTTTTGGGCTATTTAGATGAAGTTTTTTTTCTGCCATTTTAAAAATACTTTTATATATAAATGATCTTTATTTTTAGATTGACTTAAGAACTTTTAAATTACTTTTATTCATGGCATCATTGATTCTCTTGGGTTTTCAGCTATATGGTCTGGAATAGCGATGGATTCACTACTTTGTAATTGTTTGTTCTTTTCTTGTTGATTTGGTTGGTTTCTCTAAGGCAGCATAAAATAGTGGAGTAGTATGTGTCCTTAGCTTTAGTGTTCCTAGTGAGAATGCATCTGTTGTTTCTCCATTTCATTTTATAAGATGTTATTTTTATGAATTCTCCTCTGCTATATTATAAAGGCTAGGCATTCATGATATATACACATTGTAGAATCTGAGGGAAGGGGTGAGGGCAGAAAATGAAATGTCTGTTTTAAAAAGTTTATGGCATTAAATATACTCTCTCTTTGTTTCGTACTTGGGAAGAGTTTTTCTCTTATCATTTTTCTTTGTTACGTAGACAAATTTTTAAAAACAAAAACATTCTTAAATGGAAGGAAAATTAAGATATTGTCCTACCAAACTAAAAATTATTCACTTATGCTTTAAATATCTTATTGAAGTACTAAATGTATAAAATATGCATATTATAAGTATACAGTTTAATTAATTTTTATACTATGAACCCACATGTGTAACTGACACCCAGGTAAAGTATCAGATCACTGCAGGCACCCCAGAAGACTCCCTTGAGTTCTCCTTCAAATGGTGCCTGTGTTCACCATTCCCACAAAGAAAATTACTACTCAGACAGACATAGAAGAGAATTGTTCTACCCATTGCCTATACTATACAAATGGATTTATAGTTTATTTATTTTGAGTGATCTAGCTTCTTGTGATCAATAATATGTTTACGAGATTCATCCATAATTTTGGATATAATTGTAATTAAAACATTTTCATTGCTGTAGAGTATTCCATTGTATGAGAGTAGCACAACTGATTTGCTCATTCTTTTGTCAGTTTTGTCCTCCTTGGGATTTTTTGTTGTTGTTGTTTGCTTGCCTGTTTTCGCTTGATACTGTACTGTTTTTTTTTTTTTAATTTAATTTTATTTATTTTTTTATACAGCAGGTTCTTATTAGTGGTCCATTTTACACATATTAGTGTATATATATCAATCCCAATCTCCCAATTCATCACACCACCACCACCCCCACCACTTTCCACCCTTGGTGTCCATACGTTAGTTCTCTACATCTGTATCTCAATATCTGCCCTGCAAACTGGTTCATCTGTACCATTTTTTGAGGTTCCACATATATGCATTAATATATGATATTTGTTTTTCTCTTTCTGACTTACTTCACTCTGTATGACAGTCTCTAGATTCATCCATCTCTCTACAAACGACTCAATTTTGTTCCTTTTTATGGCTGAGTAATATTCCATTGTATATATGTACCACATCTTCTTTATCCATTCATCTGTCGATGGGCATTTAGGTTGCTTCCATGACCTGGCTATTATAAATAGTGCTGAAATGAACATTGGGGTGCATGTGTCTTTTGGAATTATGGTTATCTCTGGGTATATGCCCAGTAGTGGGATTGCTGGGTCATATGGTAATTCTATTTTTAGTTTTTTAAGGAACTTCCATACTGTTCTCCATAGTGGCTGTATCAATTTACATTCCCACCAACAGTGCAAGAGGCTTCCCTTTTCTCCACACCTTCTCCAGCATTTGTTGTTTGTAGATCATTCTAACTGGTGTGAGGTGATACCTCATTGTAGTTTTGATTTGCATTTCTCTAATAATTAGTAATGTTGAGCAGCTTTTCATGTGCTTCTTGGCCATCTGTATGTCTTCTTTGAAGAAATGTCTATTTAGGTCTTCTGCCCTTTTTTGGATTGGGCTGTTTGTTTTTTTAATATTGAGCTGCATGAGCTGTTTATATATTTTGGAGATTAATCCTTTGTCAGTTGATTAGTTTGCAAATATTTTCTCCCATTCTTAGGGTTGTCTTTTCGTCTTGTTTGTTGTTTCATTGCTTTGCAAAAGCTTTTAAGTTTCATTAGATCCCATTTGTTTGTTTCTTTTTGTTTTTATTTCCATTACCCTAGGAGGTGGATCAAAAAAGATCTTGCTGTGTTTTATGTCAAAGAGTGTTCTTCCTATGTTTTCCTCTAAGAGTTTTATAGTATTCAGTCTTACATTTAGGTCTCTAATCCATTTTGAGTTTATTTTTGTGTATGGTGTTAAGGAGTGTTCTATTTCATTCTTTTACATGTAGCTGTCCAGTTTTCCCACCACTACTTATTGAAGAGTCTGTCTTCTCTCCATTGTATATCCTTGCCTCCTTTGTCATAGATTAGTTGACCATAGGTGTGTGGGTTTGTCTCTGGGCTTTCTATCCTGTTCCATTGATCTATATTTCCGTTTTTGTGCCAGTATCATACTGTCTTGATTACTGTAGCTTTGTAGTGTAGTCTGAAGTCAGGGAGTCTGATTCCTCCAGCTCCGTTTTTTTCCCTCAAGACTGCTTTGGCTATTTGGGGTCTTTTGTGTCTCCATACAAATCTTAAGATTTTTTGTTCTAATTCTGTAAAAAATGCCATTGGTAATTTGATAGGGATAGCATTGAATCTGTAGATTGCTTTGGATACTATAGACATTTTCACAATATTGATTCTTACAATCCAAGAACATGGTATATCTCTCTATCTGTTTGTATCATCTTTAATTTTTTTCATCAGTGTCTTATAGTTTTCTGCATACAGGTCTTTTGTCTCCTTAGGTAGGTTTATTCCTAGGTATTTTTTTATTGTTGTTGCAATGGTAAATGGGAGTGTTTCCTTAATTTCTCTTTCAGATTTTTCATCATTAGTATATAGTAATGCAAGAGATATCTGTGTGTTAATTTTGTATCCTGCAACTTTACCAAATTCATTGATTAGCTCTAGTAGTTTTCTGGTGGCATCTTTAGGATTCTCTATGTGCATTACCATATCGTCTGCAAACAGTGACAGTTTTACTTCTTCTTTTCCAATTTGTATTCCTTTTATTTCTTTTTCTTCTCTGATTGCTGTGGCTAGGACTTCCAAAACTATGTTGAACAACAGTGGTGAGAGTAGACATCCTTGTCTTGTTATTGATCTTAGAGGAAATGTTTTTAGTTTTTCACCATTGAGAAGGATGTTTGCTGTGGGTTTGTCATATATGGTCTTTGATATGTTGAGGTTGGTTCCCTCTATACCCACATTCTGGAGAGTTTTTATCATAAATGGGTGTTGATTTTGTGAAAAGTTTTTCTGCATCTATTGAGATGATCATATGTTTTTTATTCTTCAATTTGTTAATATGGTGTATCACATTGATTGATATGCATATATCGAAGAATCCTTGCATCCCTGGGATAAATCCCACTTGATCATGGTGTATGATCCTTTTAATGTGTTGTTGGATTCTGTTTGCTAGTATTTCATTGAGGATATTTGCATCTATATTCATCAGTGATATTGGCCTGTAATTTTCTTTTTTTGTATTATCTTTGTCTGGTTTTGGCATCAGTGTGATGGTGGCCTCATAGAATGAGTTTGGGAGTGTTCCTTCCTCTGCAATTTTTTGGAAGAGTTTGAGAAGGATGGGTGTTAGCTGTTCTGTAAATGTTTGATAGACTTCCCCTCTGAAGTCATCTGGTCCTGGACTTTTGTTTGTTGGAAGATTTTTAATCACAGTTTCAATTTCATTACTTGTGATTGGTCTGTTCATACTTTCTGTTTCTTCCTGGTTCACTCTTGGAACGTTATACCTTTCTAAGAATTTTTCCATTTCTTCCAGGTTGTCCGTTTTATTGGCATAGAGTTGCTTGTAGTAGTCTCTTAGGATGCTTTGTGTTTCTGCGGTGTCTGTTGTAACTTCCCCTTTTTCATTTCTAATTTTATTGATTTGAGTCTTCTCCCTCTTTTTCTTGATGAGTCTGACTAATGGTTTATCAATTTTGTTTATCTTTTCAAAAAACCAGCTTTTAGTTTTATTGCTCTTTGCTATTGTTTTATTTGTTTCTATTTCGTTTATTTCTGCTCTGATCTTTATGATTTCTTTCCTTCTACTAAATTTGGGTTTTGTTTGTTCTTCTTTCTCTAGCTCCTCTAGGTGTAATCTTAGATTGTTTACTCGAGATTTTTCTTGTTTCTTGAGGTAGGCTTGTATTGATATAAACTTCCCTCTTAGAACTGCTTTTGCTGCATCCCATAGGTTTTGGATCATTGTGTTTTCATTGTCATTTGTCCTTAGGTAATTTTTTATTTCCTCTTTGATTTATTCAATGATCTCTTGGATATTTAGTAACGTATTGTTTAGCCTCCATGTGTTTTTGTTTTTTACTTTTTTCCCCTGTAATTTATCTCTAATCTCGTAGCATTGTGGTCAGAATAGATGCTTGATATGATTTCAATTTTCTTAAATTTACTGAAGCTTGATTTATGACCGAAAATGTGATGTATCCTGGAGAATGTTCCATGTGCACTTGAGAAGAAAGTGTAATCTGTTGTTTTTGGATGGAATGTCCTATACATACCAATTAAATCTACCTTGTCTATTGTGTCAATTAAAGGTTGTGTTTCCTTATTAATTTTCTGTTTGGATGATCTGTCCATTGGTGTAAATGAGGTGTTAAAGTCCCCCACTCTTTTTGTGTTACCGTCAAGTTCCTCTTTTTTAGCTGTTAGCAGTTGCCTTATGTATTGAAATGCTCCTATGCTGGGTGCATATATATCTATAATTGTTATATCTTCTTCTTGGATGGATCCCTTTATCATTATGTAGTGTCCTCCTTTTCTGTTGTAACATTCTTTATTTTAAGGTCTATTTTTTCTGATATGAGAATTGCTACTCCAGCTTTCTTTTGATTTCCATTTGCATGGAATATCTTTTTCCATCCCCTCACTTTCAGTCTGTATGTGTCCCTAGGTCTGAAGTGGGTCTCTTGTACACAGCATATATATGGGTCTTGTTTTTGTATCCATTCAGCAAGCCTGTGTCTTTTGGTTGGACCATTTAATCCATTCACGTTTAAGGTAACTATCGATATATATGTTCCTATTACCATTTTCTTAATTGTTTGGGTTTGTTTGTGTAGGTCCTTTTCTTCTCTTGTGTTTCTGACTTAGAGAAGTTCCTTTAGCATTTGTTGTAGAGCTGGCTTGGTGGTTCTGAATTCTCTTAGCTTTTGCTTGTCTGTAAAGCATTTGATTTCTCTATTGAATCTGAGGTTACCGGTTAGAGTAACCTTGGTTGTAGTTTCTTCCCTTTCATCACTTTAAACATGTCATGCCACTCCCTTCTGGCTTGTAGAGTTTCTGCTGAGAAATCAGCTGTTAACCTTATGTGAGTTCCCTTGTATGTTGTCATTTTTCCCTTGTTGCTTTCAATAATTTTTCTTTGTCTTTAATTTTTGCCAATTTGATTACTGTGTGTCTCAACGTGTTTCTCCTTGGGTTTATCCTGCCTGGGACTCTCTGTGCTTCCTGGACTTGGGTGGCTATTTCCTTTCCCATGTTAGGGAGGTTTTCGACTATAATCTCTTCAAACATTTTCTAGGGTCCTTTCTCTCTCTCTTCTCCTTCTGAGACCCCTATAATGTAAACGTTGTTGCATTTAATGTTGTGCCAGAGGTCTCTTAGGCTGTCTTCATTTGTTTTCATTCTTTTTTCTTTATTCTGTTCCACAGTAGTGAATTCCACCATTTTGTCTTCCAGGTCACTTATCTTTTCTTCTGCCTCAGTTATTCTGCTATTGATTTCTTCTGGTGTATTTTTCATTTCCGTTATTGTATTGTTCATTTCTGTTTATTTGTTCTTTAATTCTTCTAGATGTTTGTTCTTTAATTCTTCTAGATGTTTGTTACATTTCTTGCATCTTCTTAATCTTTGCCTCCATTGTTTTTCCGAGGTCCTAGGTCATTTTCACTATCATTATTCTGAATTTTCTTTCTAGAAAGTTGCTTATCTCCACTTCATTTAGTTGTTTTTCAAGGGTTTTATTTTGTTCCTTCATCTGGTACTTAGCCCTCTGCCTTTGCATCTTGACTACCTTTCTGTGAATGTGGTTTTTGCTCCACAGGCTGCAGGATTGTAGTTCTTCTTCTTTCTGCTGTCTGCCCTCTGATGGATGAGGCTATCTAAGAGGCTTTTGCAAGTTTCCTGATGGGAGGGACTGGTGGTGGGTAGATCTGGGTGTTGCTCTGGTGGGCAGAGCTCAGTAAAACTTTAATCTGCTTTTCTGCTGATGGATGGGTCTGGGTTCCCTCCCTGTTGTTGTTTGGCCTGAGGCGACCCAACACTGGAGCCAACCCAGGCTCTTTGGTGGGGCTAATGGTGGACTCTGGGAGGGCTCACGCCAAGGAGTACTTCCCAGAACTTCTGCTGCCAGTGTCCTTGTTCTCACAGTGAGACACAGCCACACCCTACCTCTGCAGGGGACCCTCCAATGCTGGCAGGTACATCTGGTTCAGTCTCTTATGGGGTCACAGCTCCTTCTCCTTGGTCCTGATGCACACACTACTTTGTGTGTGCCCTCTAAGAGTGGCGTCTCTCTTTTCCCCTGTCCTTTCAAAGTCCTGCAATCAAATCTCCCTAGGCTTCAAAGTCTGATTCTCTAGGAATTCCTCCTCCCCTTGCTGGACCCCCAGGTTGGGAAGCCTGACATGGGGCTCAGAACCTTCACTCCAGTGGGTGGACTTCTGTGGTATAAGTGTTCTCCAGTTTGTGAGTTACCCACCCAGCAGTTATGGGATTTGATTTTATTGTGATTGCACCCCTCCTACAGTCTCATTGTGGCTTCCCCTTTGTCTTCTGATATGGGGTATCTCTTTTGGTGAGTTCCAGTGTCTTCCTGTCGATGATTGTTCAGCAGTTAATTGTGATTCTGGTGCTCTCTCAAGAGGGAGTGAGAGCAGGTCCTTCTACTCCGCCATTTTGAACCAATCTCCTGTACTATTTCTTCATCATTATTTTATTACTAGAAAAGAAGATTGTGATCTTCTTCAAACTGTCTCCTTACTAGACATTCCGCCCTGAGATTTTAGGTGAATTTAGGTAAAGAGCTAAAGGAATTCTTTTCAATTATTACAAAGAGTAAAAATGGGGTTGTTGGTCAGGGGAATGTCTCCTAAAAGATATCAGTACAGACTTGATTATAAAATGACCATAAGAGGTCCATGGAGTAGCCAGAGGCCAGACACTAATAGGCAGGTTAAACCAAGGGCAGAGGATGTGGAGAGTATATTCCATTGACTGTTTTACAAGGAAAATAATACAAGTCATCTGCTTTTATCCTGTATATGTGTGGTGTGGTAATGAAGAAAGCACCAATCCTATACTACTTTTTTAAACTGTAGTCTTGATATTATATTCAATTACTCTGGGTTCTGGGTGGAAAATTATTTTAAATTTTATATGTGTCATGGTTTCTGGTCACATGTATCCAGAAATGTAATAACGTGGATTTAGAATCCTGTTTTATCATTAGCTGTGACACTTAGTAGCTGTGTAAATTTGACCAAGTTCTTTATCTTTGCCATAAAACATAAACTATCTTAAGGGCAAGTGATTAATCTTTTAATGCTTAACTGAAAGGTAGATGCTTATAAATGTCTAATGAAATAACTCATAATATTTTCTCCATGCTCACTGATGTTTCTGGACTAATATATCATAATTAGTTGATACTGAAAGGAGTTCATGAAGGTTTTAGCTGGTGATAATATTTTCTTTCTCTATCTCTCTTTTTTTAATATAATGGGATGAAGATATTCAGATGTTTAAGAACTAGTTTTGTGAAAAATATGAAATATCTAAATGTGTGAAAAAATAGAACATTCAAAGAAATTTATTGAGACACATTTAAGAATATTATAGCATAACTATTCAGTTTCTACTACCATGCTTTAATATATATTTGGAATTTTGAAAAATCTCTAACGGCAGTATAAATATATGTACATATATTACAATAAATGGTCTCAAGTTTATGACAACATTTTAAATAATATTTCCAGAAGAACTTTTTGCAGGATATTGATTAAAATGCTAAACTCACAAATAAATATATTAATATGTAAGAATTCCAATTTATTAAATTACAATTTAGAGTAATATTGGGAAAATTCCAAGCATACTTTTAAAATAGTGGCATGCAATAAAAATCTCATTACAGGTTTTTTTTCATTAAATTCTAGATATTAGTGCCTATATTTTTACTATTTCTTAAAGGATAGGTTGTTTTACTGAGAATTGTGGTAGTGTGATATGTCACTATGCTATACAGTGGGTAAAATTTGTATGAATTATGTCTTCATGTATACCTAGTAGTGTGTGTGTGCATGTGTGTGTGTGTGCATATGTGTGTGTGGTGTGAAAGAGAGAAAGATAAAGGATATCAGTTAAAAAGAATAACAGCAAAACAGTTCAAAAAAAATTTTTAGGCCTATGTTATTGGTGTATCTAATCAAATACCTTAACAAACCCTTTTCAACTCTTTCATTTAAAGGCTAACTACTAACTTTCACAATGTAGGAGTCCCAGAAGGAGAAGTGATAGAGAAAGGGAAGGAGAACATATCAGAATACAAAATAGCTGAAAGCTTTCCTAACTTGGGAAAGAAAACAGACATTCAGATCCAGGAAGCACAGAGAGTCCAACAAAATCATATCAACTCCAAGAGGTGTATACCAAGACATTTTTTAAATTAAAATGACAAAAAATAAAGATAAAGAGGGAATTTTGATAGCAGCAAATGAAAAGAAACTAATTATGTAAAAGGGAACTCCCATAATAATACAAGCTGACTTTTCAGCAGAAACTGTGCAGGCCAGAGGGAGTAGCACAATATATTTAAAGTAATGAAAGAAAATACCTACAGTAAAAAATACTCTACCTTGCCAGCCTAAAATTCAGATTTGAAGGAGAGATAAAGAGCTTTATAGACAAGCAAAAGTTTAAAAATTCAACACCACAAAACTGGCTTTAAAAATGTTAAAGAGACTTTTCTAAGTGGAAAAAAAAGAGCATAATTAGAAATATGAAAATTAGGAAACAAAAAAAATCTCACTGGTGAAGGCAAATATACAGTAAACATAGTAGATCAACCACTTATAATGCTAGTGGAAAGTTAAAAAAACAAAAGTAATAAAATTATCTATATTTACAGTAAGTAGTAAAGGGATACACAAAACAAAAAGAGGTCAAATGTTATATCAAAAACATTAAATATGGGGGGTGTAAAAATGCAGATTTGATAAAATGCATTTGAATGTAAAAGATTATCAATTTAAGAATATCAAAATTATATCAAGCATCTTTTCCAACCCAAGGTAATGAGACTTGAAATCAAGTACAAGAAAAAAACTGCAAAAACCCAAACACAGGGAGGATAAACAATATGCAATAAACAACCACTGATCACTGAATAAATCAAAGAAGAATGTTAAAAATACCTGGAGACAAAAGAAAATGAAAACACAGCAATCCAAAATCTACGGAATGCCGCAGAAACAGTTCTAAGAGAGAAGTTTCGAGAGATACATACCTACTTTAGGACACAAAGATATCTCAAAAAACAACTTAACTGTATATCTAAAGAAACTAGAAAAAGAAGAAATAAAATCCAAAGTTAGTAGAAGGAGATAAATCATAAAGATTTGAGAAGAAATAAAATACAGACTTAAAAATACAAAAGATCAATGAAACGAAGAACTTCTTCATTAAAGGATAAACAAAAATAGTAAATCTTTAGCCAAACCCACCAAGATAAAGGAGAGAGGGCCTCTTACCAGAAAATAAAATCAGAAATGAAACAGGAGGTGTTACAATTGAAACTATAGAAATAAAAAGATCATAAGAGATTACTATGAACAACTCTACACCAATATAGTGGACAAACTAGAAGAAATGGACAAATTCCTAGAAATATACAGTGTCCAAGGACTGAATCAGAAAGAAATAGAGCATATGAAGAGACCAATTACAGTAATGAAATTGAATCAGTAATTTAAAAAACAAAAGAAAACAAACAAAAAATCTCCCAACATACAAAATTCCAGGACCAGAAAACTTCACAGGTGAATTCTACCAAACATTTAAAAAGGAATTAACACCTAGACTTCTCAAACTATTACAAAAAATCACAGAGGAAGGAAGACTTCCAAACTCATTCTACAAAGGCAGCATTACACTGATATAAAAACCAGACAACTATACCACAAAAAAAGAAAATTACGTGTCAGTATCTCTGATGAACATAAATGTAAAAATACTCAACAAAATATTAATAATCCAAATCAACAATACATTAAAAGGATCATACACCATTAGCAAGTGGAATTTACCCCAGGTATGCAAGGATGGTTCAAGATCTGCAAATCAGTTAATATGATATGACACATTAACAAATTGAATAATAAATTCATATGATACTTTTAATAGATAGGTAAAAAGCTTTTGAAAATTTAAGACCCATTTATGATTAAAAATCTCAACAAAGTAGGAATAGAGGGAACATAACTTAGCATAACAAAGGCCATATATGACAAGCCCATAGCCAAAATCATAGTCAACTGTGAAAAGCTGAAATAAATTTCCTCTAAGATCAGGAGCAAGACATAGATGCCCACTATTGCCACTTTAATTCAACATAGTATTGGAAGTCCTAGCCAGAATAATCAGGCAAGAAGAATTAAACAAAACAAAACAAACAAAAAAACCCAGAATCCAAATTGGAAAGGAAGAAGAAAAACTGTCACTGTTTTTAGATGACAAAATATTATATATAGAAAATACTCAAGACATTACGCAAAAAAAAAAAAAAAAAAATTAGAACTCATCAATGAATTCAGTAAAGTTGCAACATAACAAAATTAATATATAGAAATGTGTTGCACTTCTATACATTAACAATGAACTATAAGAAAGATGAATTAAGAATGCAATCCCATTTACAATTGTCTCAAAAAGAATAAAATACCTAGGAATAAATCTAACTAAGTGGGTAAAATACCTGTACATGGAAAACTTTAAGACAATGTTGAAAGAAACTGAAGACAGAACTACCAAATGGAAAGATATATAGTGGTCATGGATTAGAAGAATTAATATTGTTAAGATGGTCATAGTACCCAAGGCAATCTACATATTTAACATAATCTTTATCAAAATACTAATGTAATTTTTCAGAGAACTAGAACAAATAATTCTAAAATTTGTATGAAAAGACAATAGACCACAAATAGAAAAAATAATTTTGAGAAAGAACAAAGATGGATGTATCGTGCTCCCTGACTTCAAACTACACTACAAAGGTACAATAATCAAAACACTATGATCCTGTCCTCAAAACAGACACATAGATCAATGGAACAGAATACAGAGCCCAGAAAAGAACACATATTTATATGGTCAATTAATCTATGACAAAGGAGGCAAGAATATACAATGGAGAAAAGACAACCTCTTCAATCAATGGTTTTGGGAAAACTGGTCAGCTACATTCAAAAGAATTAAACTGGACTACTTTCTCATACCATATACAAAAATAAACTCAAACTGCATTAAAATGGTCTCACATTTAAACTCACTTAAATGTGAGACTTGAAACCATAAAATTTCTGGAAAAAAACATAGGTTGTACTCCCTTTGACATTAGCCTTAGCAATATATATATAGTCTTTGGCTATCTCTCCTCAAGCAAGGGAAACAAAACTAAAAATAAACAAAGGAACTACATCAAACTAAAAAGCTTTTGCACAACAAAAGAAACTCTCAACAAAACAAAAAGTCTATTTATTGAATGGGAGAAGATATTTGTAAACATTATATATAATAAAGCCTTAATATCCAAAATTTACAAAGAAATCATATAACTCAACATCGGAATACAAACAACCAGACTGAAAAATGGTCAAAGACCTGAACAGACATTTTTCCATAGAAGACATACAGATGGCAGACAGGCAAATGAAAAGACACTCAACATAGCTTATCATCAGGGAAATGCAAATCAAAACCACAATGAGAGATCACCTCACACACATCAGAATGGCTGTTATTAAAAGACAACAAATAACAAGTACAGGTGAAGATATGGAGAAAAGGGAACTTTTGTGCACTGTTGATAGGAAATATAGGTTGGTCCAGCTACTATGGAAAACAGTATGGAGGTTCCTCAAAAAATTAAAAATAGAACAACCATATGATCCAGCAATTCTATTGCTGGGTATTTATTCAAAGAAAACAAAAACAGTAATCAGAAAAGATATATGCATCCCTATGTTTGTTGCAGCATTACTTACAAAAGCCAATTAATAAAGCAACCTAAGTGCCCATCAATAAATAAACTGACAGCAAAAAAGTGGTATATATATATTACATACATTAATATTATATAATTATATATAATTAATATTACTCAGCCATAAGAATGAATGAACTCTTATTTGTGACAACATGGATGGACCTACAGTGTATTATCTTAAGGTAAGTCATACAGAGAAAGACAAACACTGTATAATTTCACTTATATGTGGAATCTAAGAAACAAAACAAATGCACAAACATATCAAAACAGAACAGAGTCATAAACACAGAGGAGAAACAGGTGCTTGCCTGAGGGGAAGGATGTGGAGGATGAGAGAAATAGGTGAGTGAGATTAAGAGGTACAAAGTTCAATTACAAAATAAATGAGTCATGGGTATAAAATGTACAGTGTGGGGAATATAGACAATAATATTGCAATATCTTTGTATGGTAACAGATGATAACTAGAATTATTATGGTGACAGTTTTCAAATGTATAGAAAATACAATCACTATGTTGTGCACCAGGAACTAACATAGTGTTGTAGGTCAATTATACTTCAAAAAGAAGTAAACAAACAAACAAACTCATATAAAAAAGAGATCAGATTTGTGGTTACCAGAGGCAGTGTTGGGTAAAAATAGCCAAAAATTTCATACTTGCTGTATAAGATAAAACAATACTAGGGTTGTAGAGTATGACATGATAAATATAATAAACACTGCTGTATGTTAAATATGATCATTGTTAAGAAAGTAAATCCTAAGATGTCTCATCACAAGAAAAATTTTTGATTTCTTTAATTTTATATCTATATGAGATGATGGATGTTTATTACAGTTATTGTAGTGATCATTTCATGGTGTATATATGTCAAGTCATTATGCTGTAAGCCTTAAACTTATACAGTGCTGTATGTCAATTATATCTCAATAAAACTGGAAGGGAAAAATAAATAAATAGCTAATAAACATTAACAAGCCAATGTGTCAGCTGAACTGCAATGCTTCTCCATCAAAGATCATCATTTTGTGCTAAAAACAATCAGCATTAGCAACAGTGACAAATATAAACTCAAATAATGAAAAGTCAAAATTTTCACAATCATATTCCTTGGATTAAATTGTCTATTCTCTTTTAATGTGTCAGATTAAAATGACAGAAAGTGAGAATGAAAATAGAGAGGAAATAAATAAAAATCTATTAGTATCAAAATGTGAAGACTTTTTAAATTATCAATACCTAAAATCATTTTTGTCTTTGGAAATATCCCTAAAGGTGTGACAGAGATAGACATTTTACAGACTGACTTCAATAGGGAAACTTCAGGATGTGCTAGAAAAATCCACATTATAGAAGGAAAGCTGAGTTCCCAGATTTGACCTGTCACGGTGTCTGTGCATTACTGGAGAAAACTGGTTTGAAAATTGTCTTTCAAATAACTCAGAGTTTCCATGGTGATGCTGTGGGAGAATTTTAAATCATTTGGTGGTTTGAACATAAAGCAAACAGGGTGTGGCTTTGGACCACTATTCTGCTTAAAGAAAGCCTATCCTTTCTCTGTTTTGTATCCTGGGACTCTATACAATTCCATAATTGCTACAGAGCAACTAAAAAAGAAATAAAACCATGGTTGTGGAAATTGTGGCACAAAATATTTCAAGAAGACATACAGAAGGCACAAGAACCTTTCAAAATGGTAGCTTCAATGGAACGACTTTGAAGACTAAGCACAAAAGTGGATCATATGTCTAAAAGAATCCATAAATATGTGTCTATGGTTGCAGCAATTTCAGAAAGATATAATGAAACTGGAGAAGCACACAACTGAAGGGATGCAGGAGTGTGGAGGTGGCCGCATAACAATGTTTCCTGGATTTGGCATGTCTGTCACCAGACACATGTGGCTAGGGTCATTTACTCATCCCTAAATCAGACCACCTGCATTAAACCTTGACTCGCTCTATATTCTGTTATATACAAATCAGTAAAACTCAATTGTTTTACACTCTTATCTATTAAAACAGGTATAATAACAGTGCAGGCATTTCTGCTATGGAAAATTGCACACTGAAGAGAACTGTTTCTGGGCGTATTTAGGGGTAGAACTTGAAAACTTTGTAACCAGAGCAGGAACATAATAAAGCTGGCCACTCAGGGCAGCCAGAGGCTGTCTCTGGGGATATTAGAAAGCTCAAAAAAACTAGAATGTAACTGCTGCTTGAAGATGCTGAGACCATTCCGATGGAAGTGGAGTTCTGAGGGCAGGAGGAGATGCAGTTGCCCTGAGCCCACAACTAAACAAAACTGGGTACCTCTGTCTGGAAAGGAAGCCCTGCAAGCAGATACTTATTTTTATTTTTTAACAAGCTTTATTATGGTATATTGGGCAACTAATTAAGTGCACATATCTAAAGTGTAAAATTTGATAAATTTTGATGTATGTATACACCTGTGAAATATCATCACATCCAAGATAATGAACATATCCATCACCCAAAAAAATTTTCACATGCTCTTTTGTAATCCATCCTTCCCTTATAACTTCTTACACAGGCACCTACTCCTACACTTTGTCATGATAGATTAGTGTGCATTTTATAATTTTATATAAATGTAATCAGACAGTATGCACTATTTTTTCTCTGGTTTAGCTCATTTGGCATAGTTATTTATATATATTCATGTTATTCTGTCTCAGTAGTCTCCTCCTTTTATTGTTTTATAGAATTCCATTGTATTAATGTACTATAGTTTATCAATTTACCTAGTGATGAACATTTGGGTTGTTTCAATATTTTGGCTGTACAAAAGTCCTGTATTGATATATGCTTTATTTAATCTCAGATAAATACTTAAGGGTGAAATGGATCATTTAGTAGGTGTACACTTAAGTTTTTGAGACACTGTCACATTGTCTTCCAAAATGGTTGTATTGAACAATTTTACACTCCCATGAACAGTGTATGAGTGTTTCAGTTCATCCATATCCTACAAAATACTTGGAATGTTTATTCTATTTAATGTTTGCAATTTAATAGGTGAGGAATGACAAAGATCCTATTGCAGTGGAAGACTTCAACAACTTTCTGTCAGTAACCGCTCAATCAAGCAGACAGAAAATCAGTAAGGATATAGATGACCTGAACTGCATTAAATTAAATTACACTTTCCCATGGATCTAAGAAGAAGTCTCTCAAGAGAACTTGAAAAAATAGTTGAACTAAATGAAAATGCAATTTATCAAAATTTGTGAGATACAGTGAAAGCAGTGCTTAGAAGGAAATTTATAGCATTTAAATCCCTATGTTTGAAGAAAAACAGGCAATTATTTGAACAGATATTTCACCAAAGAATGCACATGGATGACAAGTAAGCACACAAAATTGTGTTGTTTAATTTCTAAATACTGGGGAATTACCTGGCTATATTTCTGTTATCAGGTTGTTTTATTATTATTACTATTATTATTATTATTATTATTATTATTATTAATTATTTAATTCCTTTGTAACCTGAGACTATACTTTGTAAGATTTGTATTCTGTTAAATTTGGTAAGATGTATTTAATGGCCCAGAATATGATTTGCCTTGGTGAATGCCCATGTACACTTAAGAAAAATGTGTATTCCTCTTTTCTTGGATGTTGAATACTGTAAATGTCAATTAGTCATGTTCAATGATAATACAGTTCAAGGCATCTATGACCTTACTAATTTTCTTCCTTCTTGAATTATCAATCACTGACAGAAGATCATTGAAGTCTCCAACTTCAATAGTGAATTTATTTTTTCTTCCAGTTTTATCAGTTTTACCCACATATATTTTCATACTCTGTTGTTAGGAGCACACATGTTTAGCAGCATTATGTCTCATTGCAGAATTAACTATATAATTGATCATCATGTAGTGTCACATTTTAACCCCAATAATATTCCTTTTTCTGAAGTCAGTTTGTCTGAATGAATATCACTACTCCAGTTTTATTTTGATTAGTGTCAATATGGTATACCTTTCTCCATCCCTTTATTTATTTATTTTTTAAAAATTGGGGTATAGTTGCTTTATAGTGTTGTTTTAGTTTCTGCTGTACAATGAAGTGAATCAGTTATATGTATACATATATCCCCTCCCTCTTGGACCTCCCCCCCCCCCCCCCCCCCCCCCCCCCCCCCCATCCCCCCATCCTACCCATCTAGGTCACCACAAAGCACTGAGCTGAGCTCCCTGTGCTATACAGCAGGTTCCCACTAGCTATCTGTTTTTTACATGGTAGTGTATATATGTCAATCTTAATCTCCCAGTTCCTCCCACCCCGCCTTTTCCCCCTCTCCCCAAGTCTACATGTCCATTCTCTACAACTTTTTAACCTAAGTCTTTATACTTAATATATAGTTCTTATAGACAGCATAAGTTAGGTCTTGATTTTTTAAACCAATGTGAAAATATCCATTTTAAACTGTTATAGTTAGACCACTCCCATTGAAAGTAACTGTTGTTACAGTTAGACTAAAAATCTGCCAGTGTTGTAACTGTTTATTATTTATTTAATTTGCCCTTTCTTTTTCCATTTCTTTTTTCATTTTTTTCTTTAAATTTTATTGAAATATAGTTGATTTACCGTGTTGTGTTAGTTTCAGGTGTACAGTAAAGTGATTCAGATATATATATATAAAACTTTTTACATTCTCTTCCATTATAGGTTATTACAGGATATTGAGCATAGTTTCCTGTGCTACACAGTAGGTCCTTGTTTTTTATTTTATATATAGTAGTGTGTATATTTTAATACCAAACTTCTAATTTATCCCTCCCCCTCTTTCTGCTTTGGTAAACATAAGTTTGTTTTATATGTCTGTGAGTCTATTTCTGCTTTGTAAATAAGTTAAGTTGATTTTTTTTTAGATTCCACATATAAGCAATATCATATGATATTTTTTCTCTCTTACTTCACTTAATATGATAATCTCTAGGTCCATCCATGTTGCTGCAAATGGCATAATTTCATTCTTTGTTATAGCTGAGTAATATTCTATTGTGTATATGTACCACATCTTTATCTATTCATCTGTCGATGGATGTTTAGGTAGCTTCCATATCTTGGCTATTGTATCAATAAATAGTGCTGCTATTTACAATGGGGTGTGTGTATCTTTTTCAAATTAAAGTTTTCGTATTTTCCAGATATATGCTCAGGAGTGGGATTGCTGGATCATATGGAGACTCTATTTTTAAGCTTTTAAGGAACCTCTATACCGTTCTCCATAGTGGCTGTACCAATTTACACTCCCACCAAAATAATGTCCTTCTTTCATTCTTCTTTTATTTTTTCTTTGGTTTCAGCTGAACATTTTATATGATTGCTTGTTTATCTCTGCTGGCAGATAATTTATACTTCAATTTTTAAAAAGTAATAATTGCCATAGTACTTACAATATACATTTTGAAATACTCTAGGCCCCCTTTCAAATAACACTAGATCACTTCACATACAGTTAACATGTTATAATATTTTCAATTCCTCCCACACATCCCTGCAGGCATCATAAAGGGATTTTTCTCCATTCTTCACAAGGAGATATTTTATTCTCCTGGAAGTAAAACTCACAAAACTGTGGCCTCCTCACTCAAGATAGCCCACCCTCCTCCCTGGAGCTTTTACATCTCAACCTTATCCACACGGAGCTTCCAGAATTTCATCATATCCAGTTAAGTATTGTTCCTTCTAATATTGACTCTAGTTATAGGACTCTCCTCTTGGGTTTCTGCTCCCAAAAAGCTGTGATCCTTAGTATCTCTCTTTCTCTTCAGTTTTTGGAGCAGAAGTTTGCTATCTGACTTCAATTATCTAATGGATTTAAGAAGAGTTGTTGGTTATCAGGGTTTTTTGTTGTTGTCATCATTGTTAGGGCAGGAATCATGGCTTCCATACACTTTACATATTGGACCAGAAACTGGAAGTTATAATAACCTATTTTTACTACTAATGTGTTTTAATTATATAATTTTCATTTTATTAATTTTGTTTGTTTCTACTCAACCTATTGTGTTCTGAATTCATGAATATGTTCCTCATCATATTTTTAATACCCAGATCTGAGCATTTCATTTACTTTATTCCTTGTTCTACTCCTTTGTCAGTTTTCTCTTGGTGTTCAGCTAAGTCTTGTCTTCTCATATGCTTTTTGTAAATTGAGTTCCAGATGCAGAGTGTAGAAACTGTAGACATATACTGAGGTCTGGGATACTTTATGGGTGTTTGTGTATGCTTCTAGGCAGTTAGGGCAGGGTCAGCCCTCGGTCTATGAAGATTATAATGTTCTGAAGCTGCATCTCAGAGCTTGTCAGCACTTGTCACTTACTGGTCACTCTTACTTGAAGGACACTGTTCATCCCTTAATATATGTCATGGCCCCTCCTGCTTGGCATGTCCTGAATTCAATTTTTTTTTTTTTTCCTCTCACCAGGCCCCCAAGATTTAGAAACTCTTCTTGGCTTGTTAGCCTCTCAGCTGCTACTTTCCCCTCAAGGAAAGAAGCAAGGTCAAATTCTAGCCTCTCCTGTCTTATGTCCCCTCATCTCCTAGATCATACTTCTGAAAATTCACATTACCTTAAGAAGTCCTCATTGACTTCAGACAGAAGGCTTTCCTTTTCATTTTATTTCATTTTTGATGTAGAAAAACACAGCTTTTCTTTCTCAAAGAGAAGATTGTTTTGAAATATCTGATCTCTCTCTGCCAATAGCTGAATTCCACTTAATAAATATTAGGTAAGCCAATAAATAATAAAAATAAAATAATAAAATAACCAACCAATCAATGGTTATTTAATTTAACTATTTTAATTTAATTTAAACCAAGTTAAGTAATATTTCCTTTTTTTTTTTTCTATCAAATAAGCACACATCCTAGAAGCTTTTTCAAATATGCAATATATGTGTTTGGTGACTAAAGTTTATTTTAAAAAGGAGTCCAAAAGAAAGTGGACTATTCTTATCCTCGTGTCAATAAATTGACTTGAAATTTTGGAAATATAAAAGCAACCCTTATAATACAAACAAACTTTGGATTCTCTTACAAGATTTTAAAACTCTTACAAATAGTACCACTACACCAGAGGTCTTTAAAGAAGTGATGGTATTCTCAATGAAATAAACCAGGGCTTTTGATGCATATCTACTGAAGCATGTCATGTCTGCTAAGCTATATGCAGATAGCTATGGTGCCTACTGCCAGGTAGATGGAGTAGCCTAATGTTAGCCAGCTAATTAGGCTGTCCGCAAATATATGTAGTTGATATTTATAAAACAATGTCTATGATTCAGGCAACAATTGCCTCATCCTATAAATATTGACTAATTAGGAATTACCTGTGTTTTTCATAGTAGCACTAAGAGAACTAACTGAGGTGAAACATATGGACTCATTCCTCATTTAAAACAATAGCAGCTGCTCTAATCTGGGACTGTAAAATTGAGTTATAAACTTTTTTTGCACTTTTTTCCTTGGGTCAGAAGTCATCACATTTGCTAGAGTTAGCAATACTGTTTTTCTTCTGAAAATTCTTTATGGGAGTATTTGTGTGCTCATTCTTAACATGTTTTATATCTTCTTGTGTAACTGAGACTGAAGTCTAAGACAGCAACAGCAAAATATTACCACACAGAATAAGGACCTACTGTATGGCACAGGGAACTCTACTCAATATTCTGTAATGACCTATGTGGGGAAAGAAGCTGAAAAAAGAGTTGATATATGTTTATGTATAACTGATTCACTTTGCTGTACAGCAGAAACTAACACAACATTGTAAATCAACTATACTCCAATAAAAATGAAAAAAAAAAAAAAAAGAACTCCTCCTTTACATGTCTCTGGGACTCAACTATACAAAACTAGAAATTAAGCAACACTCCATAAATCCAAAACTTCCACTATGTTTAAACTTTGTGGTGGTTGTTTTAGATAATTTGTTCACCTCACTTTCAGCCACCTCTTGGTAGGTCTTCTATCTTCTTTACTGATTAAATCATTTTGGTAAAAGAAAAAATACTTTTACCTACTGTTTAAACTGCACAGTAGCCAATTTTATCATTTTACTCTTGTCAGAACTACAGGAAAGCCTCCCCAGATGTGGGCAATTATATTTCTAAAAAGTAGTATGGTAAAGAAAAAAATAATCTGTGTTTGGTAGGAACAAGGTATTGGAGGTTTGGTGGAAACAATTAAAGGCATTATGAATATAAATGCACCCATACGTACAGAGTAAACTAGAATTTTAGAAGTTTATTTTTGCTTCCAAAATAAACAAGATGCATCGATCTTAAAAACCTAATCCTGCAGGTAACCATCCTCTTTAACCACCTTCTCACATTGTTCCGGAAAACTTTCTATGGCTTTGCTCCCTTCCAAGACTCCAGAAATGTTAGTACTATGCAACGATATCATTAAAACTTTTGACTGATTCCTACTGAATTTAAATTTAATGCTCTTTTCACTGAGATGCCTCTTCCAAACCTGTCCCACTAACCTCATTCATTCATCCACTCACTTATTGTGCAAATTTAGCAAATTGCTGATATTTCTACCAGACACAGAATTAATATGCTGCAAAGGGCATGTTTCTTAATCTGATCTTCTAGCCATTCCTATAATACCAACATTATGGTCTACACTAAATTAGGCATATGTGAAAATATTTGAGAAATTAAAAATCTGTAAATACAAGTACAATGATATTTCATCTTGAAGTGTTACTGATAAAAGAAAAACTTGGATTTCACCCTTAAATCTTGTCAAATATATTGATGGGTCTGGTGTGATCTACTAGATGAGGCTAATGTGATTTTATGTTTGTTTATTTTATTGGAAGATGATGTGCAGGTGCTTTTATTAAGTTCTAAGAGGATAGCTCAATGTTGAGAGTAAATAGCATGGGCTGTTTCAAATGCTGCATAGCTGACCTCTGTTTACGGACTCTTGTATGTACAAAAAGCAGACAAACACCAAGAGAAGAATGTCCATGGGCAATTATTGCTAGCTGCCTTTTGAGAGCTGAAAGGAAGACATTCTTTATGTTTTTGTACAGCTGGGCACCATTCATGTGAGGACCACAGAGAAGATAAAAACACATTGAAACTTCAGCACTTAACCCTTTCAGGGCAGTAGTCAATATAAACCTTGGCAGCGTTATCAGCAAAATATGCCGATATCTCTGTGTGAGCTTTGCAACCTGCAAGCACCAAGTCCTGGATGAGGTGAAGTGGACTAAGATAACCTGAGAGGTCAGTCTGTGTGTCAGCAGAATTTTGCCTTTGGTGACACCCGGCATTTTGCAGAGCACTGAGGTTTTTGTGGCGTGAAAGTTAAAATTAAGTAATTATATCAACAGTTATATTCTATTTATATATTTTAGCTGAGTAAGCCTAGAGAAGGTGTGTTATTTATAGCACATTAGTTTATGTTTATTTGCATAGTCGTTTTACAAGTCTGCTGTAAACCGCTTTTATTTTTTAAAAAATCAGTTTTCTGCTTAAATATTTTTTCCTGATGATACATAGTTCAAAAACAAACTTGTAATTTTTAAAATAATTAGCTGTTCTGCAGAAAGTTTCAGTGTGTGCATTTATTATAGTGCTAGTTGTTTCCTATCTTGACTCAGTGATGTTCTAATTAAGACAATTGGGCTGGAACTTTAAGACATATGAAATTATACACTGTATAATTCCTAACATGGAAAGACTATACTTTCTTCAACAGGAGTGTTCATAGCTCCATCTCCACCTCCATAGTTTAATTATCCATGTATTTTTAACTCCTGGATATTTGTGAGGTTAAACCAAAATTGTTATTGACTTAACACAATAAAACTTCTCTCATGGGATCACGAGTTAATAATATTCCTGATCAGTAGGCAGATTTTTCCCAGATGGGTTTCAAGATTTCCCCCAACCTCCAGAAGCCTTGCAGTCCCAAACTTGCAGGCAACGGATGGGAAACCGTGAAGGATCCTCCCAGGAGCAAGTCACATAATATCACTCGTGTTTCATTTTGACAGTTACTCAAAGAGTGCCACATCAGTGGAAGGTGGGCTAGGAAATTTGGGCCCTGGCTGGACAACCAGTTCCTGCAACAACTCTACCATGAAAAGAGTGACACAGGTGTGGATGCTTCTGTCACACAAGGATCCCATGTGCTTACCTTTCCCAAAGTCTCCGAGAGCCAATGGAGCAGATTTCCATAACACTGCCTCAGTCCCATGCCCATTGTTGTGGTTTGTGGGAGATAAAGCAGAAACTGGGCAGGGGTAGTCTGGGAAAGCAGGAGAGAAATGATGAATTCTCCCTGGGTCTTGGGGACAAGATGTCACTAGGCCCCATCAATTTTCCACAATCCAGCAACATTAAATCTATTAATAGAAATCTTCAATCCTAAAATTAATGTTTCCCTTCAAATTTTGCATAAACCAAGGCATTCTTTGCCCAGAATTGCTCTGTTGCTATATTTGCCAATAAGAACTATGTTGGCCTCAAAATATGGTTCTTTTAATTCTGCACTGACACTGGCTTTTTCCAGTAAGTGCTGAAGTCATTCTCTGCTGTTTGTTGCTTGTCAAAACCATGACCTTCCTCAGCAATTTCATTACCAACTATTAACTTGGTAATAATCAGTATGAAATGACCATATGAAAATCATTGTTGCCACCTACTTTCTTTTTTCAACATTTCATGTACCACTACTATTTCAGCCCCAATTGAAAGCAGAATGAGAAAATGTAAATTAAAAACAAAAAACAAAAAACAAACCCATAAATCAGAATCAGGGTGGCTAACTCGGTGTCATATAATAAAACCCAACAATAATGACAGAGTGCTAACAGTTTGACACTCATAGTTCAGAAAAACCCTTACATGATCCTGACAAGTATCTACTCACCTTATAGATCTTTAAGGAGAGAGAGAGGAGAATGGAATCACCCAGCCATTTACAGTCTCTGAGGAAACATCCTCCAGCTTGAAAAGCCATCAAGACCATAGACACAATTGCCAAATTTGAGATCTTAGAAAAGCCATTCTTGACGTCAAAATAAATATTTTTCTAAATATAGTTGTACCCCAAAACTGCTACTAGCTGCTCTAACATTTTGAGTCTTCCCCAAGTAATTATTATTGTTACAATAACAATTACTACAAAAATAATATTCATGGAACATTCATTTTACATCAAGCATCACCTAAATTCTTCACAAATATATTACAAAGATAGCATTAATAGCTTCATTTAAATGTGAACAAGTGGTGTTTCTGACCATGTCCTTAGGTAAAAACGGTGACCCTTGTTTCCTGTATGTGTAGCAATGCACACTCACTTCAGACAACTCTGAGTTAGGATGGAAGTATTAGATCAATCCTGTTGGCTGGTAGGTCTTCCAAGGGAAAATCCTGAGCCCACTAATGAAAATGCTTGGAAGAAAGAGAGTGATAAAAGGGAAGTTACATAATGCACGCAATGAAAAAAAGGACAAATGTAGGGAATAAAAACTACTTATTCCAGGGGGCCAGAAAGTTCCTGGCCTGTTTACCAGTTGGGAGATAAAACCCATATGAAACTGGGAAAGGAGCAGAAAGCAGTTCATGTCTTCAGGCCTGGGGACAGAGTTTCCTTGTACAATATTAATGGTTGTCATAGGCAGACTTCTGAAGATTTTCCCTTCTTCCAAGACTTCTGTCCCCTGGTTATTCAATCCAACATTTATCTAGCTACTGCTGTAGAGGGGCATTGCAGATGTAATTGAGGTTACTTGTCAGGTGCCCTTAAGATGGCGATTATCTATGTGGGCCCGATGAAATCAGATGAACCCTTATAGGCAGGAGAGGAAGGCAGAGAGATGCACCAGGGAGGACATCAGAGAGATTCCCCATCAGAGAGAAGGATTTGATGTGCCCTTGTTAGCTCTGCAGTGTGGAGGGTGCAGGACCCTGGGGAGGCCTCCATGGATGGAGGGTGGCCATGAGCTGGTGGCCAGCAAGGAAATGGCTACCTCATTCCTACAACTGCAAGGATCGAGACCCTGCAAACAATCCTTAAGAACCGGGAAGCAGGCTCTTCCCAGAGGCTCTCCATGATCGATGACCAACAACTTGATTTCAATGGCAAATTCAATTGAAACCTGAAGTACAAAACCAGTCCAGGGAACTAGGACTTGTGATCTATAGGACTGTGAGATAACATATTTTTGTTGTTTTGAGTTGTAAATTTTGTGGTAATATGTTAGAGCAGCAATATAAAATGAATGACCCAATCAATATTTAGCATCTCGTCTTCCGTTATGGAAAGTTAGAGAGAGCTAAGTAAGGTTGACTTATTGTAGAAGGAAGGAGAGCAGTTTTGTTTTCCTGTCATATGGTTATGGATTTGCTTCATCTTTCTAATCACTGCCAGATAATCCATAGTTAGTCATTCTCTATTACAAAAGATGCTATATAGACTATTCTTCAACAAGTACATATATGTGAGTATTTCTGTAGTATAGATTCATAGGGAAATAATTATAGAATCAAACAGTGTGCATATTTTAAACTAGACAAAGTCAAATTTCTCCAAAAAATTTCAACTAATTTTCAGTCTCACTAGCCATGAATGAAACATCTTTCTTCCCTACATTGCCAATAATAGAAATTACCAATCTTAAATATGTTGTAAATAATTTATCCCTGATATGCTCTTATCATTTCATTTTGTGAGCAATTTTTCGTAAACATTAAAAGATAATTTTATGAATTTGAACTTTATCTATGATCACTGCATTTTGTATCTTGCTCAGAAAATTTTCTATAGCTCTGTCCCTCTCTCTTTATTATTTTATTCCCTTTGGTCAGACTTCCCAGGCACTTGCCTTTTATTTAGTTTTGTAAGTTAATATTATCAACAGAAGTTTTGTTTTCTATTTTGGTAATGTCTGTTTTTAACTTTGTTATTAATATATTTTATTTTTACTAGGTTCAATGTGTTTATTTCTAGCTTCTTGAGTTTAAACATATTTCATCTCTTTTACATCAATTTTACACAATTGCCTTTTATTTCCCTTTGCTTATAAAGTCATATTTATTCATTTGTGTAATATACATATATGTTTTTGTTAACTTGGGTGATACATGAACATCTTTGTAGTCCCTACATATTCTACCTATGTTGGATTATGTAAATTATATATTATATAAATTTGGGTGGATGCACTGCAAATTTAATTATTGTTATGTGGATAGACAATTAGATGGCTTCTGAATGTTTGTTCTACAATAATTCTACACTGAATACCCTTGCAATATAATATTATCTACTTGTGAATAGATTTCTAGAGGTTGGATTGCTGAGTCAATAGATATTTAAACATGAATGATGTGTGTGTGTGTATGTGTATGTGTGTGTGTGTGTGTTTAAGTCTTTTCAATCTACCTTAAAAAGAATCAATGGATTCTCCAATACAGTATAAGACAGCCATGTACATCTCATTATATATTCTTTCATTTGTAAGACTGATAGGCTAACAGTTACTAATTCATTTCTGGATTAATTTTCAATTATTTTATTAAGATAAAGTTAAGTATTTTCATTGGTTTATTCAGGCTAATAGGCCTATAGCTTTATTCACTTGTTTCTATTTATTTTGGTGCTGGTTTGGCATTCAACCTTTACCCACTTGAATTGGGCCTGTTCTTACAATGTACTTCTGGTAAAAAGTCTCTGCCCAAGGTTATAGGTGTACCTGCTGCTTTGGCAGCCCCTCCCATGAGACCCCCATCTCTATGAGCTGAAACAGCCCAGAAGCACCCCACCGAGGCTTACGCTAGAGCTGAAGCCAAGACTTGTCTCATAGGTCAGTGTCCACACTTTCCTGTTGTCAAGTAGTTTCCGTATTAGTTCTTAGTAGAAGCTTGTTGTATGTAAATAGAAATAGCATTTAAGTGATTATATATGTTTAATTTCCTATATAAGACAATCCTTGTGTTTAGCTATTTTAAACATGTTATGGTGCCTTAATATTTTAATTTAGCATGTCCATCAATTATTTTCCTGACTTTTAGCTTTCATTTCTTGATTAGGAAGAACTTCCCAACAGGGAATTAAAAGATTGTGAAAGTATTTTCTTTTATTTCTTGAATAGCTTCATACATCAGAATCTTCAAACTATTTCAAAATATTTGTTTTATAATATTAAGAAAGGTACTAAGTTTTATTTTCCTGCATGATTCTTATCCTAAAACCAGGTGATTTTGTCATATAAAAATTGTCCTCATGATCAGTAATGTTGCTTAGCTCATTTTACCCCATTCATATGTATTCATTCCAATATTTAAATTATGGCAGATATATAGTAGATTTATTATCTGGTAAGCCAAATTCTCATTTACTATTTCCTTTGTTTTAGCTTTAAAATTTTTGAAGCTTATTTTGATAACTTTTATTTCTTAATAATTGTCAAACTTCTCAAGCTCTATGTTTATAAAAGTATTCTCTTGATATTTAAGTTTTCTTTAAATGACTTTTAGATTTTCTCAAAATTTTGGACACATTTGTACACTCTTTCATGATTTATTCCCATCCTCAACCCACCCCCATTTTGAGCATTTTCAGAGGTTTTTCTGTTACACTTACAGTTTTTGAGAACTAGTAAGATATTCAGATTTAATTTTCTACTATGAAAATTTTATTTTATACCTTAGATAATTACACTTTCAAATTTACATGGTATACTCCTTTGGCATGTGTTTTTAATTAAAATATATCATCTCTGCCTTCCATTTTAATTTCTACTCTCTCAAAATTTTCTATTTTTTATCCTTTAATTTTACAGTCAAAAGAGGCTTATGTTGTCCTTCAAGTCATTGATTCTCTTTGCAATATCAGCTTTTTTACTGCTCATTAAATTTTGTTTATTTGTAAATGCTCTTTTCTTGCTCCTTTCTCTGAATCCTAAAGTATGTGATCCTAAGATTTATTTTTCTTCTCCTCAGTACATTCTCTTCCTTTCCCAAAGAAGCCATATTTTTCCCTGTTGAAAATCCCATACAATTTTTTTTTCCCTCCTGGCTTATGTCAAAAGTAATTTCAGACGGTTGTGTTTCCTTTGGTTGTGAAGACGATATTCTCTTTACCTTACTCTGAAATGAGTTTTCACAGTCCCAGAAGATGTTCTCTGTGATCATTCATTCCCGAGGGAGGGCAATGTACCTGCTCTTAGTGTTGTCCCAACAGAAAATGTCTGTGGCTGTTTTATATGTTTATTCTCTGAAATGTTCAGTTATGGTCACATGTCCCTCTCTGCTTGGGCTGGGTTGGGGCATGAGGATGAGGCCAGCACATATGCTGAGGCCCACAGCAACAGGCATAGGCACAGTCTGTATTAGGCATGCTAATACAAATGAGACACCAGGACCTTTAAGAAAGCAAAGTCCTGGAAAACTCACTTTCTGTCTGAAAATATTTGTTTTCTTTAAACAAAAATAACCATGAACACTTCCAGAGACTGAATACAGTTCCAAGGTCATCTCTGAATATAGTTCCAAGGTTTTGTCATCTCCACTTAAACTAATGCAAGACAAAAAAAAGCTGTTAGCTGCCAATATAGGCGAAGTGTTAGTGCAGAAAGCACAACTCACTCTATATATTTTGAGGGGAAGGGGTTTAGCACACAGAATTAAGTGCCTACATGATATCTGGGAAGATCAGATAGAGGAGAGGAAGTGTGCAGCCCCCCTGAAGCTGTTTTGGTCCTAGGCGCATGGAAGCAGCACCAAATAGAGCTGGAGCCCATGTGTGTCCTGACACTCACAAGGCTGGTGACTGCACCTTACAACACTGAGACCCGCCCACCACTGCCGCAAGACCGTCACATCCTTGTGGCCATGCTCGTAGGCAGAAGTTTATTTTATGATGTTGTGAAAATTAAAGCTATTTAAAAGAGATGATGTAAATAAAACAATACCTATCTGTAACCACTGTTCTCTTAATTTGGTCAAAAATACCTGTATTTAGTTTTCACTGAATAACAGTTGGATGGATGGGCAGCCCTCTGGTGGGAGGAGGTGAATCAGCCGGATTTGTGTGCATCCTCTGGTGACCCGCGGTGGGTGGAAAACAGACAAGTGGAAAGTGGCACCATAAGTCATCGCTGTCCTCCTGCTATTTTTTCTGACACAACCTTGTGCATTATTTAAGAGCAAAGATAAGGCATTTTTGGACAATTGCACATGGGATGAACTGAGTGGATGTTACTATTTATGGCCCGAGGATACCTCAACCCTGTAATTTTTTATGCTCAAATTGTCACAAAATTTGCCAGTGGGATCCTCTGTCCTTTACTCTAAATAGTAGTGTGTACACACACACACATGCATATCTTTGAAGGACATAAGAAGAAATCAAGAACTAAAAATAATATATCATGACACTGGAAATGCCTTGTAAAATAAAGATAAATGTTGAAATTTCCTAAGTTTCAAATCACAGTAAGACTAGAGTAAAAAGAAGAAGATATATTTTTGAAATTGCATTTTAACAGGGGAAAATGGATAAAATGAGAAGAAATAGCAAAAATACTAAGATTAAAAGAAATAATTCCATTTACTTTTCTTAAATTAATAGAAAAATCAGTAATCATTGGGTTCCAAAAATTGTGTGAAGGTATTCAGAAGCTCAACAAAAGTGGGTCCCTGTTTATTATCAGCCAAAATATGTGACGGGTCTTGTGAAATTTAAAAGGGAAAGAGTGACTACCTTGATATTCCACATCCTGAGATCATTTGCTTTAGCGTTAAGAGCATATATACTATTGGTGAGGATCCAAACATTCACTGAAGAATGGTAATAGTGGATAGATTTTTGTAAATGACTTCCTGGTTACCTGTGTTCTGGAAATTTTGGTTTAAATACGTTTAAATTGGTTCCATGTACAGAACATTTCTGTACTGTAATGCAATCATGTTAACTGAGAATCTCCAGAAGAGGATACGGCATGCAGCCTTATCTACTAGGAATCAGGTTTTCTGGGGATCTCTTTAGTCTGGCAGTCCTCAGATGTTTTCCAAAACCCTGCATTATCATTGTGGATTTTTTTTTCTTCAATATAGAGGGTTTTATCATATTTAGTGATGCAGACAATCAAATGTACCTCTATTTAAGACAGCATTATCACACACAAATAGCACAAATTGTCTTTGGAGAAACAGGTCATATTTAACAGAAGAAAATCTAACCTCACAGTTTGTCATTGAAGTTGAAAGAAGAAAAATCCATTCTTGAAAGGAGTGACTGGGAAATTCATGAAACAGATGGGAATTGATTTGAGACTTAAAAATGGACAGAAGTTATATAAAAGTGAATATAAGGGAAGAAGAGAGTTGGTATAGAATATAGAAAATTACATTTTAAAAAATGAATCAGCTTCCATATGATTTAACTTTTCACTGAACACTATTAGCTGAGAAGTGGTTCTGAAACATGCCCAGAGCATGGATTTCAAATCAGACCAACACAGCTTCATTTTCCCCTCCTCCACTCACAAACTTTGTAAATGTCCTTTACCTGTATTCCCGCCTAATCTGCAAATGGGAAGAATAACAGCGTGCAGTCCACTGAGTTATTGGGAGGTGATTTCATGTCTTTAAAGCACTTACCTAACATCTGCTTCACTGAAAGTAAGTGCTCAGTAAATTTAAGTTATTATTATTACTCTAACTATATTGTCATTGCATCTATTTTTAGCTAATGGGAGTCACAGGGATTTCTTGAGCTAATATTAACTGATATTATTCAATAGTAACTTCAGACACCACATAGGAGCTTTTTTCCACTCAAGCATTTTGTTATATGGTTTTCTTGACACATATATTATATACATATATTAAAAAAATATATATATATATAATATGTATATATATATATAGTATGTATAATGGACTCTAATGGATCTGAATTGGGGTTGTTGGCATTTTCTATCTGCGGAGAACCTTGCATTTATCAAGCAGACCCATCCTGCTTCCAGCCACATCCTTCCCTGCCAGCATGTCTTTCCAGGGATGAGGAGAGGAGTCCTAATTATGAAGCGTACCCCAGCACAGCCTTCTCACCCTGCGTGTCTTCAGTACCCACATCAGTGCCTTGGACCCACTGGATTCCCTTCATCTCTGCTGACGTTTGTTCGCTTTTGTCTTATATCAGGAGGTGCACTGTGAAATATTCCCCTCTGAGGAAGCTTCAAAAGTCATGCTTCCTTTATTACAAAGCTGTTTTTTCTGGTTATGTATTTCACTAGTATAGCCTGTCTTTAATCACTGCATGACCTTGAGGAGATTTAAAATCACAGAACCTTATCATTCGCATGGACCCGTGGCGGGTATCCAGTTGAACCCAATACAGAAAACTGCTCTCAAACATGCAAACGTCTCTCAAACAGGCTCTTGTCTGTATTTCTGCAGTGACAGGGCAATAACTTCTGAGGCAGCAAATCCCATTGTTGACAAGCCTTAAGAGGATCCTAGATTTGGCCAATGTATTTCTCCCTACAACTTTAACCCAGGCAGTAACTCAGGACTGAAGGGCTGAGAGGCTTACTGTAGAGGAAGGACAGGTCTTTCACTTCCTCAGACAGACTACGAATGAAATGGGGCTTTTATCTCTCAATTTTCTCCTGTACTTAACTGTGGGTAGTTTCAGATTAGTCATTATCACTCCTGAAAGTGGCTCAAACTGAACATTCTGGATATTACCAATGGAGAGGAGGCAGTAATATGTTTCCAAAGACTTACACACCTTCCATCAAACACTATTCTCTCAGGGTCCCTTGGTTTTATTATTAATTAATTATTTCTTTTATTTTCTAATTGCTTTCCAGAATTAGGTTAAGCCAGTGGAAAGTATCTGAGAGCAGGTCTACAGTTTCCTCGTTTATAAAAGTGAAATAACAGGTCTGGGTCCAACTTTCCGTAGCAGAGAACATTATTCAAATCTTAAAGTGCTTAACTTGCCCCTTAATTCACCAAGCTGTTATTTAGAATCATATGCATGTGTGTGAGAATTAATAAATTAAGATTTAATATGTTTCTCTAAAATTAAGACACTGGAAATTACACTCAGTGATAGTAGTTGCTAACCCTCGCTGTTGTTAGCGCTTAATAAATAATGAACCATTTGATCCATTTAAAAATCCTTCCAGAAGGAACTGTTCTTATCTCCCTGTTAGGGATGAAGAAATGATACAAGAAGGGAAAAGTGGCAAGTTGATGTTTGAAACCTGAATTTAGGTTCTTAAAATCCCATGTTCTTAGTCTTCATGCAGGACTACTTTTGCGTGTATGGCAATGAGTGCACACAGCACACATGCCCTAAGTGCTGTTTGGTACCAGGAGGAGATCAGTTGGAAGTTCTAGGGTAAGAACCATTGAGGGGAAGGGAATTCTAGTTGATGCATGTAAAATACAAGACAGATTGTGAGGCTTTTCTCAGAAAGCTCTGCACATTGTCTCTTACAGGATTGGTAGCCACTCTGAACACTTGTACTTTCAGTAAATAACAGAGTCCAAAGTATGGGTCCCTTTTCTTGCATGTTCCTTGGAACTGAAAATCTCTGAAGTTCACTTGAAAGATATTTAAAGACAAAAACTTGACACAAAATGTTGGATACTAGAGTTGCAATGACAGCCCTCAACAAATGTTGGAAAAGGGAAGTTTATTATCAACTTTCAGGCTTTGGATAGAAGCTTTGAAATCAAAGGCAGATAATGAAGTTCTGGTGTTTGAGGCATTCTTCAGTTATGAGAATATATACAAAGATAACTTTTCTTCTCCAAAGTCTGTAATCATAGAAGGTCATTTTCAAAATAAGTCAGATACAGCTTGTCACTGCAGTTCCTAAGAGCAAGGCTCCTTTTGCTGGCTTTGGATTGGGACGACTGTATGTAAGGGTTAGTGTCACTGCTGTGAGCTGCAGTGCTAACTATACCTTCCATCACCACTGAAGGGATGATGGCAGTGTTGGTGATAGTTTGGAATTTTTTTGCTGAATATCTTCATTGCATATACTTACCGTGTCACCAGCCTGAAAGCAAAGAAGAAAAACAGTGCAACCTGGAATGCCAAATCAAGTGCTGCATTCTAGCTTTTGTTTTGCTAAATATCTAACAAGCACTGCTTTAGACAATTTGTTTATTTTAACGCTCATGATTTTTTTTTTTAGGAACTATAAAGTGGGTTCCCCTTTTTTCAGTATTAAATTTGAACTGCTGAATGCAGTTTAGGTTAATAGAATGCTCTTTTCCCACTGACTTACACCATTGCTTTCAGAAGTGTCGTCTTTACTGCTGATTGATGCCATCTTTACTGCTGATTGGTACAATGCATTCTTTGCAGACTACTTGTCTCACACATGTAAATTGTCATGATGGAATTGCTAGCATTCTTCTCCATTAAAGAGGAATGTTGGGGAATGCTACAGGGTAATCACCACACTGTGCCTCCATATTGCTATATAAACTCTTCCCAAATCAGTGACGTTATCTTAAGAAGAAAAGACAAGCTTATGGTGAATTTGTGCTACATTAGTTGCTTGATGTTTTGGAAAATACAAAAGTAAAATGTTATAATGGTATTCATAATTAAGGTCCACATCTACCATGCAAAATATGCTTCTTTATTTTTAGTATTAGATGCTGTTGAAACAGTGAGAGACTCTTATGATGGAAGCTGTTACGTTCCACTGAGATCTCCCTTTGGGGATTAGGGACTTATTTTCTCAGCTTCTGGGTGTGATGCCAGATGCTGGTGTTCACCTACAAATTTCTTTGGGATTCAGAATTCCAAGTTCACACTTCCTTTCACCGGCAGCCTGCATTCAATGTTGTATCAACATGAGAGATAAAGGCCCAGATGTTCCACCTCAGCTCCAGACACTTCCCAGTGACATCTGGGTTATAGAGATCCCACGCGTGTGACTCCAGTCAGGTCAAGGGCTGCCCCTCAACTCAACTTCTTTCTCTGTCAACACCTTTCACCTTCCAAGGTGTTGATCACAATCACACTCACTAACTAGCATACTCATGTTAATTTCAGTCTCAGAGTGTCCCAGCAACCATAAATCATGATGGTTGATGCCAGGAATGGTCCAATGAAGGAGAGCCTAAAATGGAATTTTGAAGCTGGACCAGATGCCACCCAGCTGGCAATGAGACCCTACTGGTGGCAGGTAGAGCACAGAGAGTTCCTGGCAGAAGATCTTAGTACAATTGCTAAAACTTTCACTCATTAGGAACTCTGATGTTATACTGTGGGCAAGGACTTCATTAGCTGGTACAATATGGCATTTGAGAAATAGGGAATAAATAGCAGCTGTAAGGATAATAGAATCATGCGACTATTGCTAAGCTTGAGAATAACTTACTGGCAATTAAACACTAAATGTGGAAGCTGGAGGGCATTACTGACTGCATATAAAGTAACTCTCATCTCTGGAAGCTGGAGGAAAGAGAAAGCTGAGAACTAGACCTGAGAATTAGTGGCAAAAGTAGCTGAGATTCATAGAAGGAAAACTCCCAACCAAGGCAGTTCTGCCATGCCAAGTGCAGGACGCTGATTGGGAAAGAACGGATGCCTACACATAGAATGGGGATATCTGGATCGATGCCTCCAAATTTCTTGAATCCTCCAGAGATTTATGAACCCTCTGATCTTTCAAAAGGACCTGTTACTTCCTGTTATAGGAGTACTTCCTAATAAGGCCAGGACTGCCAGTTGCTTAGTGAGCGTCCTCTGTCTTAGAGAACATGCGCACACCATAGGTTCTACTCCCACCCTTTCTCCTGGCATCTAGGACCATAAAGCTGGTAACCTGCTGGGCTTGCTGAGGGAGGAAGAGTTCTAGACTCTGAAGAAGCTAATTTGCAAATACCGGCAGCATCTAGGAGAATATATATGCAGCTGTGTTCTGAAGGCACTGGATCAGGAGGGGCAAGCCACAAATTTCTATGAAACAGTTCATCAATATGGGAACACTCTCAGGATATATGTGAATTAACACTCCAACAAGAACATGATGTAAACATGCTGCTCTGAAGACTCCTAGAGGGGTGGAAAGAGTGATGGCTCACACTAAGGGAAGTAGAGATGCCAGAATTCCTACCAGCTAGTGGGAAAAGGAATTTAAGTGCTCAGAGCAGTAAAAATGTTAGAGAGAATATAGGATGGGTCAGAAAGCTTTCCCGTTTTCCACAGGAGAGCCTGAGTAGTGCACAGTATAGCAAAGAATAAGAAATGTGCTAGAGATAGGGGACAAGCATGAAGAAGTACAGTGGAGGGTCTCCATCACCTACAATGGAGATGCTGTAACAGAATTGGGCATCCATCGCAGAAGAGGCGGTATATAAGGAGGCAAATGAAATGACTTGTCCAGGTTGACAGGGAGCCTCTGTTATTAACCACCTCAGTCCTGGCACAAGAGACATGTGTACAGGAACCAAGGTGTTGGGCTGGAGGCAGTCTCCTCAGGCTGACACAAGAGCAAAGACCAACCGTTACTTAACAAGATGGCGCTATTTCTTGAGGAGTTCAGCCAGCCACTTGGTAGCAAGATGGCTATACTGGGCCCTTTCCAGACTGGAAGGCCACCATTCATTTTGACAGGAAGAGTCACATAGTCCAGGTATGAATTTTCCTTTCCTACCCACAGGACTTCAGCCAGAACCACTCACCTAGGGATTACAGAGGGCTCAAACCACTGCTGCAGGATCCCACATAACATCGTGTAAAGTAAGGACATTACATTATGGAAGTGGACTCATGACCATAGGATCCACTGTTCATATCACATAACAGCAACGATCACCTTTATAAAATGATGGAACGGTCTGCTTAAAGGCACAACTGATGCCCCAACATAGAGGAAATACTTTATGAGAATGGGGTGTCGTCATTCATAACACAGTACACCTTCTAAATCAATGGCAGTTATATGGTGTTGCCTCCCAGATAAATGGGTTGCATGGGTCCAAGAGGCAAGAGGTCACAGTAGGACTCTCTCTACTTAGCATCCCTTGCAGCCATCCATTTGGGAATTTGTACGTCCCTTATTCTCAACTCTGAGTTTTGTCTGTTTAAAGCTCTTTGTTACCATGGGGGACACATCCAGGAGGAGCACAGCAAGAGTCCCCTTGAACAACAGCTACGATCTGGACACTGCAGGCTTTCCATGCCAGGGGACCAGTGAGCAAAAAATGTCACCATGGTGGCAGGTGTAATCAACGTTGATCATCATGAGGAGACAGGCTGTTATGTGAGCATGTAGGAGTGCATCTAGCACTCATGTGGTTTACTTTGGTCTCTCTTGGCAATTCTTTATCTGATTTTAAAGTCAATGTGGTAGTCAGAGACTCAGATGCTTAGTGGATGGAAGTGTAGATCACATCAGCAGATAAAGCACTAAGACAAGCAGAGGCTCTAGCTGAGGTGAAGGACATCTGGAGTGGTAGTGGAGGAGGAAAACGCATGAGGGTCCATTCAGTCTTGATCCCAGATGCAGAGGCAGTGCTGTAGCTCTTCCCCTTCAAGAATCTTCCTATGACATGTGACCCACAGAAAGAAAGACTCACAAGAATCCTGGAGCAGCTGCTCTCAGATCTTACACAAAGACGTAGGTAGGGCGTGCAGACACAGACAGTGGTAGTTGCTATGACTTTCTTCCCAGGTCCCCCTCAGGACTTATACACTTAGCTGCTGGGAGAGCTACCTCAGCTGTAAGCCCTCATGAAAATTGATTCTGGTGAAGAAGACTGCCTCACTCAAGGTCATTCCTGCTTCCAAAGGCAGCCACAACTCAGTGACTGATTAGCACAGAGATATAGAGGCTCTGCCCTCTCACCTCCCCTATAGGGGCTCTGAAATGCCATCCTCAGCTCCAGGTCTCCCCCGGGGACTGACAGAGGACTTCGTTGGGACTGAATATCAATTCCACTTCTTACCTTGTCCAATCTCGCTCTTTCTCTTCTCTTCTATGGATGGATATTAATCCCAAGAAGACTTCTGGTCTGCTTTCCAGGGAACCCAGCCTGTGACCCCACTTCCTTCTTATAGAAATGGTTTCCTTTATTCTATCTTCAACCTCCTGCTGGAACAATCCAGGAACTTTTCCATTTCAGTTATTGAAATTTCAGTCCTAAAAGTTGCAGTTTGGTTCTTTTTTATAGTTTGTATATCTCTGATGAGACTCCCTATACATTTATTTATTAAAACTGTATTTTCTTATTATTCTTTGAAACAGATTTATAACAGCTTTTTTGTATTTGTCTATAAAGTTCAACTTCCAGACCTTTAGGATTTCTTTATATCAAATATTTCCTTCCTGCTTCTTTCCTTCCTTCCTTCCTTCCTTTACCATGAATTACTTTTCCCTTTTTCTTTGAAATCTGATGACTTAAAAAATATGTATCTTGGACATTTTGGGTAACACAATCCATGTGGAGAATCTGTATCTTGTGATCTTTCTCAAAAAATGTTGATTCTTCTTTTAGCAGTCAGATCAATTATGATTGATCACTTTGAATTTGTGTAAACCTGATTTTAAGCTTGGTTAGTGAAGATCTGTAGAAATTGTAAATGTTTTCGAAGCCCTTTTAACTTTAAGTGACTCAAACTACAAATGTTGCCTTCTATGAGGTCTCATCAATCTTTGATTTTAAGTTTCATAGGGTGGGTCCAGTGTATATTTTGCTCTCGGTTAGGTTCCATGCTGCCTTTCTGGTGCCCCATGGTTTCCCTGGATGTTGGTTATCCCCAGTGGTCTCAGCATGACTGTAAGTGTACTGTCTGTTCTGCTCTCTGTAGCAGCTGTTGTCTGCAGTCCTTTGGGTGGCTTGCACTGCATGTACATATGTGCCTGCCTCTTAGGAGCTTGTAGAGAATCTACACATGGGCTTTGGGGATCTCTGCACAGTTCTCTTGTCTGATGTGCCCCAGATTCCTGCTGCTTCAGCTGCAATAGACTCTGATCACTGCTTTTTCATTTTATCAGGATCTCTGTGCTCCACTCTTTACAACAGTCAATAATTATTTTTTTGGCAGAAAGTTAGTAGTTATGGAATCCTCCATGGAAGTTCACCTCTCCTTGGGGGCTACAGTCCTGCAATGTCTTTAATCCAGTACTTGAAAACATTTGCCTCATATATTTTGTCAAGTTACATAGTAGTTTATTGCCAGAGAGAAAGTCCTGTACTCCACCATGAAAGGAAGCAGAAGACCGAAAAATTTATCTCTGTATTCTAATGTATAACTCTTCACAATTCAATCCTATATTTGCATGAAAGTGTGATTTCTATCTTTCAACAAAATAAGAATAAGAAAGTCTCAGAGGTACTTATTTAATACTAAGTTGAAACTGTTTTATACAGATGCTTGTCGATATTTGGGATATGACACTTTATGAGAAATGCAAATAGATTTGGAATAGCACTTTCCAATGTGTGTGTGTGTGTGTGTGTTCATACCACCAGGATTGGCTCAATTCTAATACTGTCTACCTAGAGATAAAATCAGATCTCACAGGTTAAAGACTCAGGCCCACAAGACTACCTTAACTTCAGATGACAATCAGAAGTCCAGCTTATTAACTGTGTGTGACTGGCTACAAATTAGAGGTTCACATGACCCCCTCCTTAGGTTCAATTAACTTCCTAAAGTCACACACAGAACTCAGAAAAAATATTTACTTACAATTAAAAAATTTAATATAAAGGGTATTATAAAAGGTAAGTTGAATATCCTAATGACAAGGTGCATAGGGCAAAGGTCCTGATGAGCCCTGAGCACAGGAGCTCTGTACCCGCAGAACTGGGGTACATCATCCTCATGGCATGTAAATGTGTTCAGCAACCTGAAAGCTCATTAAATCTTGTGTAAGATCTTTATAGAGCTTAATCTCTAGCCACTCCACCTTCCACCCCTCTCACCTTCCCAGAGGTTGATGAGTATGGCTGAAAGTTCCTACCTCTAATCACTGAGTCTTTCTGGTGACCATCTCCAACCTGAGGCTACCTAGGGGGGCCACCCTAAGTCACCTCATTAGCATAAACTAGATGTGCTCAAAATGGGCTCCTTATGAATAAAGAAAGACAGCCACTCAGGAAATATCAAGGGTTTTAGGAACTCTGTGCCAGGAACCATGGACAGAGACCAGATATATTTCTTTTTATACCACAAATTTATAAAGAAATGTAGATGTATGTTTCTGGGCTAACATGCTAACTCTTCTAGTGGGTTAGTATTTTGCTCTTCTCATCCTGAATGTAAATGTTTCATGATGGCTCTGTGGATTTCTTCTTAAGCCAAGGAAAAAGCCTTTTTCTTTATAAGATTCCTTTAATTTATCTCTTGTAGTTTATGTCAAAGGATTGTTGCTGTTGTTGTTGCTGATATTGAGTAGTCACTCTTATATGACAGTCTGTTTCTTTCTCTGTTCTTTTGAAATAGATTGAATACTAACTGGTTATAGTAGAAGCCCTACTCTGCATAGTCGGATGTTGAGGGCTGCCAGCAGTATTTGTTGAGGTTGTTATTGGTTGAGAATTTCTCATCTCCAGATTTTCCATCTCTGAACCAAAGAAAGGAATTATGAGGCTCTGAAAATCATGCTGGAAGGTGAGCAATAGTACCAAATGTGCATATAAATATATGCCAACTAAAATCAAGGGAGGTATTTGTCATGTTTTCCCAAAGCCTCTTTTTCCAGCAGTCATAAAAAAGCACATTTGAAAACATGGAAAAGAATCCTATTCCTGAGAAGTGCCAGAATCAAGGAGTATGGAAGCTGAGATCTGAATGATAAAGAGAAAAATATCTTAAAGTAGGAAGTTGAAGAAACTCTCCCATTTCCTTCTGTTTAATTAGCACCTAGCTTATGCCCAGAAAATGTCCTTGGACTCAACTCTGCTTCTGCCTCAAGGAAGATATTGTTTTCTTACTTTCTGTGACTAATACCTTCTGCTTTATCAAGATATCTTTCATCAGTTGTTCCTCTCTTCCACTGGACTCTTGTCTCTCTAAACGTGGAATATTCAGAGAGTGGGGAAGGATAATAATACAATATTACAAGCATCATGACATCAGCGATACAGGCATTTCCTCAACTTTAGCTCCTAGAAAACAATGCCTGCCTCTCTCTTCTCCACTAATTTCTTTAAAAACCTATAAATAACCGAGTTGTTTTCCATATAAAACTTTGAAATGGTACCAATAAACACTAATAGGAATTGTGTAGAAAGGAGCAATTGATTTAGCCAGAAATGAAGAAAGAAGGGACCTCTTCAAGAGGCATTGTGAGCAGACTGGCTTTAGGGGTGGGCATTGAAGGATGTCGTCTGAGTAATATTTCACTTGGACAGAGTATCATTTTCTAATGAAATTCATCAATTCATTCAACAAATACTTATTGTAGATATATTTATATTGCTCCAGACACTGGAAAAAAATACTAACGAAAAAGAAAAATTTCATCTGTATTCGTGGAACTTACCTAGAAAGTAGGCTACAGCACTACTAAAATAAGCATGCATATAATGACCAACAATTTTAAGAGACACAAAACTGAAATACAGATTCTATGAGATTAAGGAAAACTGACATAGACTGAAATCCCAGAGAGGTCTCTTAAAAAGTGAGATAGAATTGATATGTGATTGATGAGGAAGCATTACATTACTGAAAGAAAAAAGCAATCCAAATATTTGTGAAAGAGAAGAGAAATTTGTGTAGACCGAGACTCAAGGCAGTGTGGTCCTGGGCCACACTGGACCCAAAGGCAATATTAAGACTTTGGAAGAATATTGAAGAATTTAAATAAAACAAAAAATGTGCAATCGATTTTGTATTTGTAAAATATCACTCTAAGTGCACTGTAGAGAAAGACTGATGACAGGATGGAGGAGTGGATGCACAGATTCCTTTTAAGAAGATTTTGCAGGGGGCAGTATAATGATAAAAAAAAAAAATCATGGTTGGTACTAAAATGACAGTGATGAAAATGGAATGGAGTGGAGAGATTAGCATAGGTTGAGAGGGAATGGAAGTGACATTACACCTTAATCAGTTTGAAATAAGACTGGTGATGGAGAAGGTGCTAACGATGTGTTTTCAAAACCTTCAAATATTATGGACACTGGTTCTATTTACTGACCTAGAACCACTGGAGATGTGCTGCGTGTAGATGTGGTGGGTTATCATGAACTTGATTCCTCAATTGTTAAGTCCGAGGTGACTGTGGAAACTCCAAGAATACATGTCAAATGGCATTGCTTCATCTTTTCTGATAAGAGATCAGGTAAGTTCAGCTTGATGGACAATACCGAAGAGACAGCCGTTGATACATAGATATGGTACGTAGATAAAATAACCTAGGAGAGAAATTCAGGAAGTAGAGTTGGGGCACTTCATCACCAAATGGCTGCTTGAAGGAGAATAAGACTGTAAAACAGACTTAAAACTAGTGAGTAGAGAAGAAAAGGAAAAACAGCAGTGTGGTGTCACAAATTCAAATCATAAGAATATTTCAAGAAAGATGGGTGAGGTTGATGTGAACAAGAGCCGAGAATGAAGAAAGCTCCGGTCATTCTTGCAAAATGGAGAACTAGTTAGTGATGTCGGCGTGCTGGTTATGCATAGGCGGACCTGATTCTGGTAGGTGATAGCAGTAATTGCATCCCTGTTATCCATCATTACAGTATTAGTAAATTTATTACACGTTATTTATTTACATCTCACGACAATCCCATGGCCTGGGGGTTATTTTCTCCCTTTTGCCAACTGGAAACAAAACTCAGAATGCAACATTTACTCATTACATAGTTTGGCCAGAGTTTTATAAGAAATATCTGTCTAAATGAGAAGAAAATGAGAATATTTCTTCCATTTTACTGAAGAAGTGTTTGCCTGGGACTTGGGACTTGCTCTTAAAACAGGCTGATTTCAAATACGCAAGAAGCCATGAATGAGCCTAGGGCACTCTGAAGGGAAAAACAGACAACATCTCCTCCATGTGTACATAGGAAATGATTTATTTTCTTAAGAATTCCTTGTAAATGAGAAAGGTACTTAAATATACGTTCATGTTGATCTCTATTTAAATAATATATTAAACAGAAAGTTATTTATCTGTATGATGCTTTAAAAAAAAAAGAGAGAGAAAGCACTCCTTTTTTGTCAACTGTGCACATTGTGCATTGCATCCCAAGTCTGGAGAAAGCCCTATCACCAAGTCAAACAACAATGAATAAATACGGTCATAGCATCTGGCAGAAGCTACCTGCAAGGATTCTTTCTGAGAGCATTACCTTGAGAGAATTCCAGTCATAGAAAAGATGCACTGTACATTCTTAAGTTTGAATTTATAAATATCCATTTTTCTGTGGGTGAAAAAGATGAATGTGGCTTATTGGTTTCTTCTGTTCCTTTGAATGCATCACCAAAACTTATCTGTAATTTCAGTGTGAGAATATAAGTCTTTCCCAAAGAAGAAAGGAAATAGAAATGCAGATTTGGGGATACATTGTATAAAATCTTGGTGTCAAAGTTTTAAATTTCTGCTTAGGTATATACTAGATGTTTAAATTTAGGAGAATAATATTTCTTGGAGTCTGAAATTGGAAATGGTAACGTCTTGCAGCTATTTTGTAAGGACTAGGTTTTATATGTGTAAAACATGCAACATGAAATAGATCACATGATAGGCACTCAATGATAGCTATCATCACTTTCAGTATTAACATTTTTTTTATCCTAGTGTCATCCTATGAAGCAAGTGTGGCAATGTCCATCCATATGTGCACACGTTGCAGGAACATCAAGAGCTTTATAGCAATTTACGTTTTAAGAAAAGGGATTCCTTTTCCAAGTAGCCAATAGAATAAAATTTATCCCTGTGACTTAAGAAAGATTATATTTTTTAATTAAGAAATGGTCTTTAAATTATTATCCTTCTGCTAAAAATCATCACAATTCTACCTAATTTACTAGTACATTCTAAAATACATTTCATTATCTGAACATTAAACTCCTTTGTATCTGCCTTATTATTCTAGAAAATAAAGTAAATAAATAATAATTATAGGATTACACACACTTCAGACAAATATTAGTTAGCAGAATTATGGATATAAATTTTTTATATATATATTTAACTGTGTCATATAATAGGTCATATAGATAGAAATCAACATAGGAAATAACTGAAGAAAATCTGGAACTGGTTAATATTTTCAAGATTTGATATATTGTTTTTATCAAAGAATATATACAACTTTTTAAAGAGAAATTGAATACTGATCCAATTTTAAAATAAATATTTGTGTTTAAATATGTCTATCATAATAATTACCATAAACGCTATATTAGTTCCTAGAGCTGCTGTAACAAATTATACCAAACCAGATGGCTTAAAACAAAATAAAACAAAGTATTCCCTACAGTTTTAGGGGTCAGTTGTTCAAAGTCAAAGTGTGGATGGAGCTCACTCCCTCTCGGTGCTCTGGAGGAGAATCTGTTCTCTGCCTCTTCCAGCTTTTGGTGTCTCTCAGCATCCCTTGGCTTGTGGCTGCATCTCTCTGCTCCTTCTTCACACAGCCTTCTCTGGGTGTGTCTTCTCTGTGGGTCTATTTTATCAGGATACTTGTCATGGGATTTAGGACCCATGAATAATCTGAGATAATCTCCTTTTCTTAGGATCCTTAAATTAATTACATCTACAAAGACCCTTATTCCAAACAAGGTAACATCACTGGTTCCAGCAGTTATAACATGGGTGTACTTGGCTGGGGGCCACCATTCAACCCATTCCAGACGCTAGTGGTTGTTACTGTGGTAAAATGTTCTCTGGCCAAATAATTTTTGAATCACCCTATGCCTTATTGCCCTAGGTAACATCCTTATTGTGAAGAGATGAGCCATTCTGAAGGACACATAATGGTTCAACATTTTTTAAACATACTATTTAACAAATTCACGTGTCCATCAAAATATTAAACAAAATATATAGTAATATATTTGGACGCACTACAATCCCAAGTAACACATTTTCAGTAGTGCCAGGTAAATATTCACACATACAAGTAAGACACATACATACCTTTAAAAAATGTGTGAGCTTAAATACTCCTACTAGAGTATTTCTGGGAAATTTTAAAAATAAATTCATCAGTAAGAAGGTTTATGAATATAGATAGATAAAATCCTTCAAATCCTCTAAGTCCCTAATAATTATTGAAAATTATAATAAGTGATGCTGTTTTCTATCAGATCCTTAATTGACACTGAATTCTAGTGAGTAAATTATTTCCTCAGTAAAAGTTATCAAAAGAAACACTTCTTATGGAGATGGCACAAAACACAATATGAGCTTCAATTTTTTCCTCTTAATTTGTATTTTGGCTTTACTCACCCTTAATATTGAAGATAAATTTTAATCGAGGACCACTTCCGACTACTCAGTAACAGACACATTCATTTAGGTGAAGAGATGCTGTGTCTTTCGAGGACGATTGTTGGTCAGTAAAGAATTACTTAGATGTTTCACCGCGTCAGCCAAATGATTCTTTCCTCATCAGTGCTTTTGATCATCTATCTCCTCTACCTCCTGTATTCACAGAATATCTGAGTCTCTACAATGTACTTTTTATGATGATCTTAACAGTTTTTTCAAGGACAGAGATAATGGAGAATCAGCCCTCACCCACCTCTGCAGGACAGGATTCTTTGCTCCTTTTCGGGTGACTTGTATCTTTAGAGTATAGCGTAGTCATTAAAGATAAGCAGCGGTTGAAAATCAGGGGTAATATAACAATTGCATCATGGATGAAGTTTCAAGCAACATTTCTCTGTGTGTCCTACTCAAGGCAGTGCAGCCTATATTAGTGGGATTCTGTGATAGGCTGTCGACATACAGCAGTGAGGGGTTTATAGTTACTCTGGAGCAATGACTCAAGTCTAGTCTCAGGGGCAATGAGACACATAAATATATGAGATCTGGCATTTCACTTGCCCCACTTCTCCTCCAAAAAAAAGTGAGTGATGATCATGCCTAAATATTCAGTCGCCTAATGAAAACTGGCTATTTGGCTAGTCTGTGCAGATGTACCATGACTTGGCAGCCCACCACCCAAATGGCAAACTTCTCCGAGCTTAAGGTCAAAGTAGAGGCTACTATTATGTTTCTGAATTAAAAGCTTGAGACCCACATGAACAGATATGCCTTCAAAGAGAGGAAGAGCAGTGAGTGTACCCACAGTATGAAGTGGCAGCTGCATGGAAGAGACTGGAAAGTGGTAGGTCAGCCACATTCCTCCAGGTCAGGCCCAGGAAAACAGAGTGGAGGCAAGCCTCTCACACCCCAGGGAGTGAAGGCAGAAGGGAGGGGCGGCTCCTCAGGTTTGGCCTCTCAGGCCAGTGGCGCCCAGATATCCATGAAAAGCAGAAGAGGAAGTGGGTGCCTGGAGTGTGTAATTGAGGCACGAAGCTCTGAGCCTTAAAAAAGCTCCCATCAGCTCTTCAGTCTGATTGAAAAATGTATGATCCCTCAAAAACTCCCCAAGTAAGGAAAGTAAGCAGAAGTCCCAAAACCTTAGTCCTTCACAGGATGGAATTACATGAAATAATGATCCTATCATTCTGTCCTATCAATCTATTCTAAGACCCTTTCTCTGATTGTTACATGGCACTCAATCTCAAAACCATACGTGAACTGCATACTATTATTATGCATATTGTTTGTATTATGCTATATTATATTATTATTAATAATACAAGGGAGTCTGACTTGAGTAGGTCATCCCAATCACTACACCTTAATTCTTCTCTAAATTACAGTACAGTGTGGTGCATATGGCATGAGAAGTATGTGTAAGGTACAGAAGTAGTACAGGATTGAATGACTGACTATTCAGTAGAAAGGACTGAATCCTTTTATGTATAGGGTTTGGGATATTTCCTAGAGATGCTGGTATGTGAATTAAGCATTTTAAGGTAAGTCGTACTGAATTACCTTTATTGGCTAACTTAAAAAAATTATATAGTCTATTTCAATTCTTAACTGAATTGAGTACTCTTTAATAACATCCACATTGGACACAGGTACAAAATACAAGGGATAGAAATGGTCATGTTCACCTAGTCCTGTAATTCTTCCATGTCTTAAAGCTGCCACTTTTCAAAGCTTAAGATTCCTGAGGGTCCAGAATTGAAGCTTTTCCAGGAGCACGGGTGGGTTGGAGGCGGCTCTCAGGGCATCATTGTGTGGGGAGTCATACTGCCAAGGACTGCTGCCCATCTTTGTTCCATACCCAGGATATCCGCAAGTGTTCTCCACTTTCTGTGCAACAAACAGACCAGCTTCTTAATGGTCTCTTTCCCTAAACTGGAGTATCTGATGGTGAGTAGGGGTGGAGTTTATTCACTGGCTTATTTTTGCTAAATCTTTTTCATAGGCGAATAGTCCAATAACATTATATTATCTAGTTAAATAAATTTAATGAATAGAAACATTCTTCTAAAAGAGTGTCAGTTGAGAATATAAAGTATTATTGGATTATTTTGAGCTAAACATAATCACTAAACTTTAGGAGAGCCCTAATATCACTTTTCCTAAAGGAAAAATAATCAATATATTTTCTAAATAGCTTATAATCAGCTTCCCCTGTTTGATCTCAACCCCTTTACTTTTATGTACTGACAAATAAAACTTTGAGAAATATCCATTCATCAAAGTTTGCTAGAGAAGAAAGAATATTCAAGTAGAACAAAATCCTTGTGCAAAAACAAAATAGCATCATGTGTGTGTGTTTGCACATGCATGTGTGTTTGTTGAACAGGCTAGAGACTGAGGTGATGTGAAAGAGATTGTGCAGTTAAGACTGAAAATATAGAGAGGTTCACTTAATGAAAGAGCAAATGGGCTTGAATATTTAGGAGAATGTTCTTCAAACCGAATTTCCCACAGATTAAAGGGTAATGAAATCTGTTTAGCCAGTTTCAACTAAGATTTTCTTTAATTAAACTGTAATCGACCATATCAGAGTTTGTCACAAAAAGTAAGATAATTGGTTTGTGAAATCTTCATTTCATGAACTATTCATAGATGATGGATAGATAGATAGATAGATAGATAGATAGATGATAGATAGATAGAAACATACATACACATATACATACATACATATAGATGGTACAGTAACTATGTGTGTTTATACTGAGTAGTAGTGTAAAATGTAAAATGTATTACATACTGTTCGAATGAACAAATTTGAAGATCACCATTGTAGAAAGATGAAAATATGTTTATCAGTAGTTCATTACTTTCAGCTTCTCATTTACATTCATTAAATTAAAAATTAGAGTGTGAGAGAATCACATGCAATTAGATCTTAAAAGAACAATAGCAGTCATGTATCCACCATCCACAATTTTAAGTTGATGAGATAGATGCTGGGTCTGAGATGCAAGGGTTTGTCCAAGGTCACACAAGTGACGGGAGAGCTGTGATCCTAGTTCAAGTGACACGTCACATTCTACCAGTTACCACCATCATCAAGCTAACTAAAAAGATGTCAGCATTGGTGGAAAACAGCCTTTTTGCTATGTAAATAATGTAAGCATTTCATTTTTAAGAAATAATGACAAAGATAATATATCCTATGTTGTAGGAAATCTAAACTTCATACAGTGCATATTTCTTTTAATTCCAGAAAGCACATGTTTCCGTGACCACCTTTACCATAAGCTGCCTGCTTTTATATTACCTCATTTGTTGATGCTCTGGGCATTGTTGAGTCCTCTATCCAGAGGTGCCACTTGTGCACAGAAAGCTGAGCTGGTGTGGCTTAAGTGGTAATGTCATTGGTGATATTGGACTTGGTATGATTGTTGCGAGTGTTATGAATTATTTTTTTTTCTACAGGCAACAACTTGACCCTGGCAACTAACATAATGCATCACCTGCTGGTAGGAGACCAAGGGCAAAAAAGAAGTGATTGGGAAAAAGGATACATCAGCTCAGGAGTTTTAGAGTCAGTAAAATACGGAAGAACCAAAGTAGGCTCTCAAAAGGAGTCATAGCACAGCAAATACTTCTGTAAACCAGGGTGTGATTTTATACAGTAAAATAAAAGAATTTATAATTGGGTATATTTTATTTTATAACAATTGCAAGTGATCTGTAAGAGAAAAATGTATTTGTAAGGATTTTCTTTAGTAAATAATGCATTGCTTAATGTTTAGAAATATCTCCTTTGAATAAATATGTATATATGACAAACAGTAAAAATGTATGTTTGGTATATAAAATTTGTTCATAGAAATTTTTATTGTGTTGAATGTGAAAGAATTAAAATGTACAAAGTTAGTCATCTTTCTAATATATACTCGACAATATTTTCTATTCCAAATATCTTTCTGTATGTAATATATTTGAGTTGCTTAGTGTAATTGTAATTACAAAGAAAGAAGGAAAGTGTGTAAAGAAAAATCAGAGGGTACAAAAGTACTTTTGATGTATTGAAGCTTTAAATGTTTACAAAATTCAGACCACTTCAAAGATTAACATAAAATATCTGCACTCATCACACAATTTTTTGCAATTATTATTTTATACATTTGCTTCAGATTGTTTGAAGATACATTTACTTTCGTCACTTGGTGTATCAATGAAACACACATTATTGTTGCTTGTGTTTTTAATAGTTACAACATTATCTCATATAGTACACACTGTTCTGTAAACTTTCTTTTTGTCTTAACATCATGTTTGTACAGCATATCTAAATGATCAAAGCAATGAGGTTCAATCATTTGAGCTGCTGTCTAGAACTCCATCATAAGAATATAGCAAGAACAATATTTTTTTACTTCCTTTACATAATGATTTAGGTTGTTTTTAATTTGTCAGAACAACAAATGAAACATATTTGCTTTTGTCTCCACTTGCACTTAGTTAAGTGATCCTCCAGCACAATTGCTCAGCTGAGGCTGCCAGCCACACAAAGGATGTGTGGTCTATTGTGTTCAGTAGGCAGATCTAGACTGTTGACTTGCAAACAAAAGGGATTCCATCCAATTTAAACTCTCATCAAACTTGCACAAACTTTTCCACTCCTTCACATCCATGTCTCAACTGATTGTCTTCAATTTTTTTGCCCTTATACTAAGGTTAAAAATCTATTTAATTCACAGTTCAATAATTACTAGTGAGATTATCTCTTGGCAGGTTTAGTCCCATTTTTTGTTTACTTTTCTATTAATATCATTTTGATATATTTTATCTATCTTCCTATTAATCTGGTTGCTTATTTATAGCTTTGTAAGAATTTTGATAATATATTTTAACTCAATGATCCAAAATATTATTATTTCAACATGTAGTTGATATAAAATTGTTGAGATAGTTTTTTTACCAACTAGTCAAAATCCAGTATGCAATTTACACTTTTAGAATATTTTTTATTATTTTTTCAGCTTTGTTGAGGTATAATTGTCAAATAAAATGGTAATATATTTAAAGTTTACATCGTGATGATTTGATACATATATATTGTAAAGGATTCCTCCCAACTATTTAATTAACACATCCATCATTTCTCACATTCGTCTTTTATATTTTCTTTTTTGGTGAGAACATTTACATTCTACTCTCTTAACAAATTTCTACTATGCAATGCAATGTTATCAACTATAGTCACCATGTTTTACATCAGATCCTCAGACTTTGTTCATCTTATACTGAAGGTTTGTACCCTTTTACCAGCATCCCCTGATTTCCCCCACCTTCAGTCCCTGGCAGCTACTTTTCTACTCTCTGCCTCCATGAGTTTGACATTCTTTTAGATTCCACATGTAAGTGATACCATGCAGTATTTGTCTTTCTTTGTCTGGCATATTTCACTTAGGAGAATGCCCTTCATCTATGTTGAAAACTGGTTCTACATAACATTATCTGCCAGATATTTTATGCTAAATATCTTATTCTAGGCTTTTTCTTATTTTCTAAGTTTTGACAGTGGTTTACTTTTATATAGTATAGCTTTAATTTTACTGTACTTTTTCCTTATGTTAAATGTATGAGTTTAGAAAATATCTACTCTGGAATTTTTTTCTACTCCTTTTTTGACAAGGGATGTTACCTTGACTGGGTCTTTAATATACTGAATTTAAAAAAAAAAAAATTTCTGTATCTAAGAGCATAATGTTCAGTTTTTAAAATAAGCTTCTGTAGTTTGGAATAATGAGGAAGTATTACAGACAGCACAGAGAGTCCGTGTAATCCCGTCACTTGACTTCCCCTGAGGTTAAAGTCTCACAGAACCATGGCACATATTTCAAAACCAAGAAATCAGTGTGGGAACATCACAATGAACTAAAATCCAGACTCTGTTCACATATGACCTTTTTCCCACTAATGTCCTTTTCTGTCCAAAGATCCCATCCAGGATGCCACATTGTATTTGGTCATTATGTCTTTTTTTTCTCTTCTGTGATTCTTTCTAGCACCTTGCTCTTCGCCACCTTGACACTTCTGAAAAGCGCTACTCTGGTATTTTGTAGATTGTTCCTCAGTTTGAGTTTGTCTAATGTTTTCTCATGATTGGACTATTTTTTTTGTTATGAGAAAGAATCCTACATAGTGAGGTGCCTGATATCAAAAGACATAGAAACATACAATAGCAACAGGACTAATTACAGATGATGTTAAATTGATCTCTTGGCTAATGTGGGGTCTACCAGATTTCTCCATTGTGAAACTACTATTTTTCCTTTTCCATACTCTAATTTTGGAGGCAAGTCCCTAAATCCAGCACGAGTGCAGAGGCAGGGAAAGAGGATTAAGCCTACATCCTGCAATGGGGGAGGGTATTTACATATATTTTGTGGAATGCCTCTGTAAGGAAGATTTGTTTATTTTTCCCCATTTATTTATATATTTAATAATTATATCACAGTAAGCTCATAATTATTTGTTTCTTTGGGTTATAGTTCTACACTTCGGTTTTTTTTTTGTTGTTTTTTTTTGCTCAAATTTGTTTAGATTTAACCATCAGGGACTCCTTGAGGTACGTGCCCACACTCTCTTGATATGTGTCCATCCTTTTGTTTTTATACATTTTCTTATGATGGGGCACTATTCATGTCCCAGGGTCATCTTATACTTTCCCTGCCCCAACCCTAGGATGAGCCATTCCTCCAAGACACACGGGTCCCTCTTATTGGAGAATGATACTTAGAAATCAAGTTCTGGTACTGGGTGGCTCTGTTGCTGCTGGTATGCTATTACCTAGACTTCCTCTTGATGTTCAGTTCTAATCTGTTAATTGTTTTAATAAGGTTTTTAATGTTAAACCCTCTACCAATGTTCAACCTCAAGTTAACCCTTTGAGCTCTTCATGATTCACATTTCTTACATATAAAATGTTGACAAAAACAGTGTTTTCCTCTTGGATTTGTTGTTAATAGTAAATAAAGTTATATATTTGAAGCATGTTGAAGTGTTCCTGCTACATAGTAACACCCCTTTAGTATTATATATAATTTTAAACTCTAACATAGATTTATGGCATGTGCATTGCAGAACTCACTTTTTTAGTTATTTGATTTATTAGTTTATACCAGTGTAATATGAAAATCTTCTTTCATTTTTGGAAATTTCTCAACTCTCTATGTAATAGTTTCATTTCAAATTTCCATATTTTTAGATTATGATTTAGGTGCACTAGGTTCAAGAGATGTAGATATTTTAATAGATTGTATTTTTATTTATTAAGTAATATGTTTAATAGAGCTACAAATACTTAAATACTGTTTTCTCAGTTTTTAAGTTGGTTTCCCAGACGCAGTATATTTTCAGCATACATTTTCTCAGATATAGTATTGCTATAACATTTTTCTTTGGTTTATATTTATTTTGTACCCTATATTTTTCTGGCACTTATAATCCTAGATTTGTTTCAGGTTGTATTTGCCCTATCTGATCATCTCTATTCTCAAATACATATTTTCAAAATTAGCAATTTTTGTGACTAAGACAATTCTATAATTTTAATTTGTGCTTCTTATTGACTTTGGTCTTTCTTTATAAATCTTTGCTTCATAACTTGCTCCCTGTTAGAGTAATATCTGTTATGCTGCTATAATAAAGGATCATAGACTAGGGGGCTGAAACAACAGACATTTGTTTCTCAAGTTCTGGAGGCTGGAAGTCCAAGGTTAAGGTACTGATTGGTTTGGTTCCAGTGAGGGCCTCTTCCTGATTTGTAGGCCACTTTCTTGATGTGTCTCACATGGAGGAAGGAGAGAGATGTCTTTCTCTCTCTCTTCCTTTTTATATAAAGTCACAAATCTCATCATGAGAGCTCCACCTTATTGACTTGTTCTAACTCCAGTTACCTCCCAAAAGCCCCACATCCAAATACCACAATATTAGGGGTTAAGGCTTCAACATGTGAGTTTTGAGGAGATATAACTCAGTCCATAACATTCCATTTTCTTTATTTTGATTTTCTTTTTCTCAGTTTAACATATGTCCTCTTCTATTAATTAGTTCTTCCCTTATGTTTGATAAATGATATCATTCATTTAATTTAACAGTCTTAAGTTAATCGATATTCCTATTTTCTCAAAATAACAGGAGCCTCTTAGAAAGTTTTACCAGGAGTCTTCTTTCTCACCCTCCATGCTACTTTTGACTAAACCTTATGTACTATATGTTTTTAAACTTCCAATCTTTTTACAATTCCTGGATATAGCCAATACATTCTTAGATTTACCAATCAGTAATGACTGATTTGCTCGCTATTCTTTCTTTATTTCCCTTTTTCTGTTCACTCTTTTTTGGGAATTATATTCTTTACTATTTCTTTCAGTATATTTATAGGAATATAAAATTTCTTATTATTTGCGTAATTCCTTCAAAATAGTACTTTGGATGGTACTTTAGCTCGTTCTGGAATTCTACATTGGGGTTTTATTTTGGGGGTGGTTTTTTCCTCATTAGTCCTGAAGATTTTCTTTTCATTGCCACAGGCAGCTATTATGGTTGACGGATCTGCAATTACTCTTGGGGTCGTTTTTATGTCACTCATCAGTCTTTTCTTTCTGGTAGCATAATTTTTTAATGAATCATTTAATTGAACTACAACATACAAGCTTACAGCCCAATGATTTTCACATAATATGCACATATGTGTTCATCTTCCAAATGAAGAAACCAAAGGTTACCAGTTCACAAAATGTCTCTTTGTTCACCCTTCAGGTCAGTACCTACAAAAGTGCCCACTTTCCTAATTTCTATAAGTATATATTAATTGTGCCTATTTGCCATTTTAATATGAAGGAAAACATACAGAATGTAAAATATACCATTTTAAGATCATTTCCATTTTAAGAATATTAAGCAGTAATATTAATATTAATTAATATTTATCCATTCTACTATTATATTTGGTTATAATTTATTCAGTGTCTCTTTGTGTTTAGAATAGAAAAGAATTGACCATAATTCCAAAATAATATTATCTTAATGACAAGAAAAGGTAAATACATGTTAGACATTTTTCATCTTTTTCATTTATCAGGGAGAAGGCAGAGATGTGTACAAGTTAACTTAGAATATTCTGTCTAATTTTGATGTGCTAGGGCAGGGAGAATTTAAGGCTGATTGATTAATCTTGTGTATTACTTGGTGGACAGGAACACTGTAGGGTAGATATTGTAGAAATGGACACATAGAACCATATTACATATATGTCAAATTTATAAATTCCTATTAAATTTTATTATAAGCACCTATTTACTCTGTTTCATTAGAGCCATAGTTTAGCATTATTTTGTTGTTTTTGTGTGGCTGACTGAGGTGTAGTTAAATAGTTTGAGGATAAATTTTTAATTTTCTTTGCATTTGTTGTGCATTTTATATATATTTATATTTATATAATCTTGGTAGTCCCTTATGTTTGCTGTCTATTGAAAAATATATGGAAGCAAATTGGGCTAAGTAAAGCATATGAAAGTCAAAATTTAGATAGGTTCTTTTCTTAGATGAGGTCTTTTCATTTGCTGAACTTGCAGGACTGGTGTCCAGGAGAGAAAGACCCATGAGATTGACATTGTAGTTTATCCATCTCAATCTTGAAGGCAGTGCCCTCTGCTAATCGTGGGAATGCATTGTTTCATTATGGCTGTGCTTGTGGGTTGGAGATTCAATAAGACAGAACTGGTGATTCATCAATTCACATAGAAAATACTCTGAATTTCAAATTTTTTTATAAAACATTGCTCTTTGACCTGGGCTTGGGATCCTTTATTAAGTGTCCACATCACAGATCTGCAACTGAGATTGCTGTTTGCCTCCATCCATTATCTTGTGAAAGGTGACTGCTCCATGGCTCCAGTTACATTTTTCACATGCATTTAATTATGTGTCCATTGTCCGCTCTGTCAGAAATCTGTGGCTTATTCACTTTTTTAAAAATATATCCAGAGCTCCATAAAGGAAGTCTGTGTATCACTGTAAGTGCTCAACATATACTTACTGATGGCCTGAGTGACCAAATGACTAAATTACTGAAGAGTCAGCCAACGTCCCAATCAAGTGATGCCGATGATGGAGTACAATGTCTCACTCACACTCTCACGGTCTCATGTGTATCTCAAATCTGCCTTCTTTTAAAAAGCTCACCTTTTCAGAAGAGAGACAATCAGTGCTCTGAATGAGGAAAGAAACTTTGGCCTGTTAGAACTATCAGTCAAATCTACCCTGGGATCATTGCAAAGACAGGTACTGCAGGTGCACCTCTCTCACAACTGAGGTGCAACCAAATGGCCAGACTTAGATGCTATTTAGCTAAAAAATGTTCCATTTTTGGAGAGCTCAATTGTCCTTAGCAAAATGTGGAAAAACATGCTGGACAACAACAATTTTCTGACTTTAAGTAACAGTGTTAACACATCCTTGTCATTTTAGAAAAGGTTTCTGCCATGTTTTATTGTTTCTTTTTTCCAAAGTCCTCAAGGAAGGTTATTTCAAAATAATTTTAAATTCTCCATTAATTCATCATTTATACTTCTCAACACGTTATGTAACATCATATTGACTCCATTCAATGGATCTTTTTCAAAGATGTTGACATTTGAGATTACTTTTAAAATTATGTAATGTCATTCTCAAAATAAGCATATCTGATGATAGTATTTACAGAGAGCAACATGCTAATAAATAACCTTAAACCAGTTATGAAGGGGATTTTATCTCTTTTCTCAATATTATATTCTGATTTTTCCAATTTCACATTTGTTTTTAATTCCGTAAATCAGTAATATGTTCAAATATTCTTGATTGTTTTCCATGTATTTTAAAAATTGTGTAGCAGTCTGGAAATTCCTTAAGGTAGAAATTAGAGGGTGTTAAGCCTAAAGAGAAAACAGTAACAACAAGAAAGTATTTGTAGAGAAAAACACATGTAGAAAAAAGTCTTTCAATTATTGGAGTGATGTCAAGGAGTAGCAAGCTCAGAGAGTTAAAAGATTTTGAAGAGACATTTGTGACATTTTTGGAGTTAGGAAAATCAATTTACAATACAGAAGTCTGTTAGCCTCTTCACCCACTGATGCTGTATTTGTCTCCATGCTGACGCAGTGGGTACACAGACTACAAATGCACAGGACTATAAAGGTACTTTGGTATTCACTCCCCAAGAGGAGCAGAAAGCCTGCCATACCAGCAAAGAAGAAATCAATGAAACATTTATATCCTTATGACAAATACTGGGAGAAGAATAAGTGAACACAACAGGGAGTCAAATGGTTATTCTTAAATATAAAATTGAACAAACTCAACACAAAGAAGAACTAACACCTGAAGAAATAGATTTGATGAAGGAATTGGAAGAAAACTCTGGTATGATTAAATTTTATATCTTAAAATATTCACATTATATATTTAAAGAAATTATCTGAACAAAATTAAAAGTAAAAATTGCACATTACAAATTTTATCTATCTATGTATCTATCCATCTATCTATCTATCTATTATCTATCTATCATCTATCTATCATCTATCTATATATCTCAATGGATGAACTGAGTAGCCAAATAGATAAATAGATACAGGAGCAAAACCAATTAGTAATTCTGATTATTATTATTACTATTACTGTTGCTGATTAGTTCACATAGAGGAAAGATGTAGCATAACAAAAGTATACATGACATAGATAGTATATCCACCCGAAGACATAAATTTCAGAGTGAAAATGCATATGAAATATATAACCATTTCTCTATCTCTGTGTAGAACTAGTAACTGAGGCACACTAGCATGCAAAAGTTGGATGGGAATTTGGAATGACCATTCTATGTGGTTTAGCTGGGCAAGTGATGGGGAGCACAGCCACACGTGATTGTCTGTTTCTAAAGAAGACCGTAAGCTCTAATTATATCTGGAAATAATTAAATATTTTAATTATATGTGTTAATATTAAGGGGTAAACAGTCAAATTGAAAAATATGCATGATTTCTGAAATGGTATTTGGGTAAGGGGTTAATAATTGTAAACAAACTCAAAACAGCAGAAACCAAGGAGGAAATAGATGTCGAAATAAAACATATAAAGTATTAAACATCAGGAAAGATAAGTTAGCTCTAGTATATGACTTAATTAATTCCCCCTCTTAAAATAGGTCACCGATTTTGATAAAAATAAAATCTAACTATTTTCTGTATATTTGAGATGTACTATAAATCACATATAATGACTGAAAGTAGAGGAATGAGAAAGACACGCAGAAGCCGAATGTTAACAAGAAGAGTAAATATATTTAAATAATGTACAGAAAGTATAACTCAGATTAAAAGAAAATAATACAAATATTCATATTGACAAAAACTTTTATTCCTCCAAGATGACATAATAGTCAGGATCTTTAATACTTTCAATGCCAGAGTTTCAAATCTCACATAGAAAAACACTAGAAAGAAATTGAGAAGTTGATAAATCATCAATCAGAAGGAGTAGCTTCAACATACTTCAAGAAAAGGCAAATTAACAGATTAAAAAATAAATACTGGCTTGTACATATATTATAGAGAAAATGTTCATGTTATTACTGCCATAGTTCTGTATGGCATTATTTAGTATTTACTTTTGATATTTATGTTAAAATTACATAGCAAGCTTTAAAGAAAAGTACAGTCAAAGAAACTATATACACTTTGAAGTAAAAACTAATTGTTGGCACAAAGAGGAAAGTAAGCCTGAAATTATTTATTTAAAAAAATAGAAATGGGAAAATAACTATACTTAAAACAGACAGTTTTAAAAATGTAATGAAAATGTACTGAATAATGTACATTATTCTGACAAATTTGAAAATACTAGTAAAATGGATTGTTATATGACTTGACCCTCAAAAAAGCAGACAAATTGAATAGAGCCATAATTATAGACAAATGCAGATATGAGCCAAAGATAGTCTCCCTGGAAAAGTGTGTCAAGCTCACAGAGTTTTTCAAGCAAAGGTTCAAAGAATAGATTGTTTCTTAGCTATAATTTGTCACAGAGCAACAGCCAAGAAAAGATAGAAAGTTTCTTAACTCATTTATGAGGCTACCATGCCCCTAACCTGAAAAGCAGAGACAATTCCTAAGCAGAGAGTTCTGAAGCATTTTCACTTTAGACAGATGTAAAGATTCTCAGTAGAACCTCTGATTTTTTATGCCTAAAAGACAGAGGGATATTCCCTACCTCTCTTGTGGCGTCCTGTGGCTTACATTTAAACAGATGAGTAATAACTAATGTTGAAAGTGAGAATGGGGTATTTCCAAATGATAGGCAGAGGGGATGCATAGTAGTTGTGCAGTTCAAGCCAGACACCTTACTTGGGTGATGAATAAGACAGCCACTGGGGACATCTGGGAATAAACATTCCTATCCTGGATGAAAAGGAACAGGAAAATCTCTCACTGATTTAGGCTTCTGCCAAGAAAGGGGCTGCTGCCCAGAGTCACAGCTGAGCACAGAGTGCCTGGCAGGAGAGACTCACAAGCCAGCACCACAGGTGGGCATGGAACAGACGAGTAGGTGGTGCCAATAAACCAGACTGAGATCAGTACAGGGAGGAGCTGTGGACAGAAATGTGTGGCTTATTCAAGTTTGTTTGTTGTTTGTTTTGCATCTCTTTTGGGATCCAGACAGAAGCAAACATGAAAAAGCACAGTGTGGTCTTGATACCTGCGGTCCCAGTGGGGTTTCCAAGGAGAACTGGTGCTGAAGAATTACAGATAATGTGAAAGTCAACACCAGCACTGAATTATACATTTAGGCAAATAGCAAGGGTCCTCAGACTCAACAAATGGGAAAATTAAAACCAGAACAATTCAAAACATGTCTTAATGCCTAAACACTTCAAAGGTGACATGAAACTATCAAACAACAAAAAATATAATATTGAATCCAATAAATTAAATAACAGCACAATTCTTCCGACAACATGGGCTACCACGAAATTCCTTGAAAATACAACTTTGGCAACTGAAAATTGTTCTTGTATGTTGCTTGTTTTCTCTTTTCCTTTCTTCCGGGGAATGTTTCCCTATTATGGCCCCAATGAAAACATGAAGTGAATATGAAGGCATGTAGGGAATAAGAGAATCTGCAAAGAGCTCCATTTTCCATTTGCAGAATTTCTTAGAATATATAGACAATTTGCATTGCTCAATGACATTCAAGTTTAAGAAATGTCATGTTATCTATTTTTCAAAGTCAAAGCAAGTACGGCTTTGAGTGTGAAGTCCAATTCCCTGTTTTATCAGGCACAGAGATGCTGCCTAGAGGGTCCCATGGGGTACACGCTCCACTTTCGTACCCAGAGTCCTAGAGACCTAAATGTGTCTCTCTTTAAGGCTATTACTCGGTTCTTTTGCTTGATGTTGAGTGATGTCACTGCAGGTTTGGTCTTCTCTCTGCCTTATGCTCTTGGGGAGAAGATGAGATTCTCTTGTTCAGCCTTGAGGTTGGGATCCTGTAAAATGGGAAAAGCTGAGGTAGGAAATATAATCCCATTTTCCCCAGGCAGCTGTCCCCCACCTAACACCCTGTCCCTGCATTGTCAGCTGTGCCCAGATCTGTCCTGGGCCAACAGCATCCTTTTGACTGGTAAACTCTCCTGAGGTCTCACCCATCTATTTCATCCTTGCTTTTCCTGCTTTTCATTCCACAGGCTTAATGGTTGGTGGTGAATTTCTCATTCAAATTTGAGGATCCCTTAACACATTGGATTTAGGAAAAGGTCATTCTTTAGATATGCAATAGATAGTTTTCCATCTCAGAAAGATGAATGAACACTTTTTTTCCAATAGGAAAAAAAACTATCTATTTGATTAGTCATAATGACTACATTAAAATTTCAATTGTTCCTCTTAAAAAAGATCTCTACGGTGAAAATGAAAATCTTATGCTCTGGAGGATATATATTTCCAAATGTATTATTTTCCTAGCTGGTTAAAATAGTTGATAAATGGCTATTTTTTTAAAAAGCACACGTATGTACACCATGAATTTTGTGGCGATCTAAAGTTGGTATGTTCAGCAATAACTGTACAGGGTACAAAGTGTTGAATAATGCAATATTCCAGAATTACTTCCATTTTCTGAATGATAAATCCAATTTAATTAAGTCTGACTTTGAGTGCTATGGACTTCAAATGAGTCTTTAAAAATATCTTCCCACTGCTCTCCAACTTCTATTTAGCATGCCATATTTTGAATTCTTTTTTCTTAAAGAATATCAAATTTATTATCCAAAGCATTTGCAGAAAAGAAGAAACTTTCTTTCACTAAATCACTCTAAGCAAAGATCATTTTTCAAGCTAATGAAGTCTTAGTATTTTCCAAATAATGCTTAGGGAAACACCAAAGGAAACAACAGTAAATACCCTTCCATGTGTAGAACATTATTGGGCGTAAATAGTATTACTAGATATTCATAAAGATAGCAGTTATACATGAATATACAACAACCAGCTTAAAACCCCATTATTCAAAGGACTCATTGCATTGGACTGAATTGTAATTTCAACAAATGCCAGACAGTTACTAATAGGTTGTTTTGTTGAGAATAATATGTTTTCAAAAATACTTGTTAAAAAAACAAAACGTAGGTTATATACAGAGACATTGCATGACCTTAAAATCTAACAGCCTCCTCTGGAATCATTTTGATTAGGCCAGAATGAAATCACTGCTCATCAAGACTGCATTCTCTGTAGAAATTTAGGGGCAGGGTCATTAACAAAGTTAATGAAAACATTCACAGGGACTCGGGATGTTCTCATTGTGGGATAATTCAGATTGAATGATGCATCACAGGACTTGTTAATTTTAGAGAAACCTAAAAATATATAACTTTCAAAGTACCATTTAATAGTGTCTCAAAATTGTCAGTGTCTAAAATACCAGAATCTTTCATTTTATAAAGAACTTCAGGAGCACAATACATTTTAGGTTAGGATCTGTAACACCTGAGTTTTCGTCTTCCTCTGTCATAATTAGGATAATAGACTTAATGATAACAAGGTTATAGTACATGCAGCATATACTATGTGCCAAGTTCTGTTTTAATGTAACATGTTAGGCACTTTGTGGACATGATATTTTCCTAAATTCTGTCAACAACTCCGTATGAAATTATTATTCCCATTGTGGAGAAGAGAGAAGCTCGAGAGACTCACATTTACCCCTAGGTTCTCCAGCTCTTAAGGAAAGCAACCCATCACCTCTAAGGTCCTATATGAGCTTCCAGTGACCATCTGCAAACTAAGACACCACATCTCTCAAGAATTGTTAGGAGAATAAATGAGTTCATACATGTGCTTCGTAACATATGCAGGACCATTCAAATATTAGCTTCTGTGTGATGGAGACCATATTCTTGAAATCGTAATGTTCAAGATGAATCCGAAAATAAAGCTTAATCACTTCATTTATTAGACAATTAATGGGAGGGAGCTCCAGATAATAAAATGGTGCTGAGCTTTGGATCACCTGCCCTGGGGTTTGCACCTCTGCTCTCACAATAGATACAGAGCTAAGTCCTGGAACAGGTAATGGTGACAGCACCAAGGGGCCAGCAAGAAGTGAGAAAAAAGCTTGATTTGAGATTAAAACAACAAATAAATTCTGTGGATTAAAGCAGAAAGATATTCATAAGAAGGGACAGAAGAGCTCTCAGCTAAGCAAAGCGGGAATGAACACTGACAGGTGGTCTTAATAAATATAAAAGACGATCCATCAGAAGGGCTTCATCAGCCCTGAAGGCACAGCAAGTGGAGAGTCACAGAGACCAAAGAGGTCATTAGTAGGGACAATGAAATATTAGATGTGGTGGACCCTCAACATTGCAGACCCATCTCAGTTTGATGCATGATGCAAGGGATAGTAGGTAAAATGTGTGCTTGTTTTGCTTTCAAGTCCAGTGTGGCATCATAATGCCAAATAGTGAGGGACACCTTGAGGTTTGTGGGTAGGGATTCTGGTTCAAACCCCCTCTAGCTGCTGGTCCTTAGTCAAGTACTTAGACTGCAAATATCTATTCCTCATTTGCAAACTAAGGATGGTAATAGCTTTCTCATGAGGTTGTATTTAGTATGTAAGGAGATAGTTTATTTAAGGTTTAGTTAACTCCAAGATATATAGAAAAATAATTTCATAAAATGATGTCCCTTTCTCACACTAAAAAAATATACCAGGCAACTCTGTGAAGTCTAATTGGCTTCTTTTGTGAATCTATCTGTCTTCAGAAAGAGAATGTGGTAGGATGCAGATACCATTTATATTTCTTAATGAAAATTACAAAGCTGCAAGAAAATCCAAGTATTTTGAGTTTACAAATCAGGTTAGGGAATTTTAAATCGATTCCAATGAAATCTCCAAAATAAACACAATGATAATTTCCTTTTCTGCTTTCTTGCAACCTCTGCAAAAGGATGCTATATCTCAGAGTTTAAGGGATGATGAATATACATGTACTTATTTCTGATGTGTTACATGAAGAAATTCCTCAATAAATGATATTAATAACTGTAATTATAAGTTCAACAAAGTGTGTCTCCATAACACTATGCCAACCTCTAACTTTCATCATTCACCTGATACGTGGGTGGAAATGGCCCTGCTCATTGCCTCTGAGTCTGCCTCTAGACAGGAATATGTCTATCACTAGGTACAAGCCCAATCCTGGGCATCCTTACTGCTCAAAAGCTGTCCCCACAGTTTTTGTTCTTTTAGGGCCCTTCTCCTCCTTCTGTGACTTGTCCTAAGCACTGCAGTGCCACATTTGATATGTCTGCAGAGGATAGAGTAATTGCCCCTGTTCTACAACATTGTTCAAAACTCTGACCTGAAGGAATAAAGCCACCTTGATTATCATCATAGATAATAATAACTTTAAAGCTAAAGAAAATACTACCTTTTCCAGATCTTTTTCTGAGCTGAAATTGCTTTCTTTTTTTTTTTTTGGAAACAGCTTTGCTCAACTCAGAAGACAAACCAGCTCTGAGATGTGCTTAAAAAGAAGTGGGTCTTGTGTCTCTACCACCACTATTCCAAAGGACCCACAATTTTATGTCTTTGCTAGTGTACTGTATTGGAAAACAGGGTACATTTTGGAATATGTTTAATATTTATGGGTTCATTTCCTCATTTGTACATGAAAGGTTAGATGATAAGATTAAGATTCCTTCAGCAAAGCATCCTAGAATTCTCCGATTTATCACAAATAAATGGAGCTGTGGTGAAACCCCCAAATAACACTGTCAGTGGGGAGGGTTGCAGAATCTTAATCTACTCAACCTCTGGCTAAGGTGTCACCATTATTTGAGACTAATCATGACAATTAGTGAGGAAAGCTACAGTGATTTTACACTTTAATTACACATCCTCTTCATCAAAACATAAAGCACATTGAGGAAATATCTTCATTTTACGACAGTGCTCCACAAATAAGATGGATAAGTTGTGTTTGTCACAAATATTTTAATTAGAAATTTAACCTTCACTTCTTTAATATATACTTTAATACTAGCAGCCTTGGAATATTTTAACTGGGTGAAATATTCTAAAATGTTTGTATTTATACAAAACCTCATCCCTAAAACTATTAATGTATTAATACTTATAAAAAGAGATCATTTAAATTTAATGATTAATTTTTATTTTCCAGCAAGAGTTTAAGTCAATTAATATCAATAAGTGAGATTAGGTGGAGAAAATTAAACAATAATTCTCCAAGAGGTTTTTTTGTCTCAGTATCACGTTTCTGTCAAAATCTATTGATTTTTCTCAAAGTAACTGTTCATAATTGGGTATAGGATTCCAATTTCCACTAGAAATAGTTTGGAATGGTTTGAGAGTTCTAGACCAGAATGCTTTTTCCTCTTTTAAATTTTCTTATGATTATCTAAGGGGAAATTTATCTTCTCTCTCTTCGGTCTTCTAGTTAAAAGCTTAAGAATAATACCCATTTCAGATAGATAAATAGATAGATATGCATATATAAATGGATAGAGAGATAGGTGATAGATAGATGCTAGATAAATATAGAGCTTAAACAGAGAGTTGCTACATATACCAGTATTTTTTTTTCATTTTTGCATTGAATTTCATTCAATAAATACACCATTTGTATACCAGTTTCCAGTATCCAGTCTGGGCTGTAACAACTAAAGCTGCTATGAACATCCTTCTACATGTTTTTGGTGGACATAAACCCTGATTTCTTATAGCTAAATATCCAGAAATTGATTTTCAAGATCATATAATGTACATATACTCAGCTGTAGTGGGTACGGCAAAATATTTTCCAATTCAACCTTCCAACAGCAGTGTATAAAGTTTCCAATAACTCTACATTCACACCAATGCCTGGAATAGTCAGTGTTTTTAATTTTAGTTATTCAGGTTGCTGGAGCATGGTATTTAATTGTGTTTAATTTGCATTTCTCTTAAAACTAATGATGGTGAACATATTTTCATTTATTCCTTCAACATTTTGATATCCTTCTTGTGAAGTAGCTATTCAAAAGTTTTTCTTTTTTTTTCTTTACATTGGTAATCTGTACTTTAATAATGTATTTATAAGGCACTTTATATAGTCTACGTGAGTTCTTTTGTCAGATATGAATCGTGAAATCTTCTTTCAGTCTATGGCTTGTATTTTTTCTTTCTCAATGGTATCTTGTTGAAAAAAATAGTTAATTTATTCTAGTGAAATTTATAATTTAAAAAAATTTATCCTCTTTAAAAATCATAGTCTTTCTCAACTTTATGAGGAAATTTTCATATGCTTTATTTTAGAAACTTAGTTGTTTGGGGTCGGTGATGTCTCTGAAATTTTTAAATGCTTAAAGTTAAGGTTCATTGTTTTTCTTCCGTATGGGTAACCAACTGCCCCAGCATCATTTGTCGAAAAGACTAATCCTTTCCCCTACTGAAACGCAGTGAAGTCTTTTCTTAAATCAAATAAACAATTGTGAGTCCATTTCAGGATTCTTTATTCTCTTTCATTGGTCTCTTTGTCTATTTTTTTGTACCAATATCACACTACCTTATTCTTACGCTTTATAGTAAGTGTTGATATATGAGAGATTGTTGTTCTTTGATATTTCTTGCTCGATTATAGATCATTTTAATTTTTATATGCATTTAAGAATCAGCTCATCAATTTACACAAACACACATAAACATGCACTTACTGGGATCATCTAGGAACAACACTGAATCAGTAGATCAGTTTGAGGAGATTTTGAATTTTAATACTGAGTTTTTAATCTTACGAATATAGTATATTTCTCCATTGATGTAGGTCTTTTTTAAATTTCTTTAATTAAAAACTCATTGTAGGTGTATTATAAATTATAAACTAGATTTATTCCTAGTTTCACTTTTTTATAATATTGTAAATGGTATTTTTAAATTTATTATTATTTATGGAGTATAGTTACAGACAATATTATGCTAGTTTCAGATGTACTACATAGTGATTTGACCTTTGCATACATTATGCAATGATCACCACAATAAGTCTAGTAACCATCGGTCCCATACAAAGTAGTTATATCATTGACCATATTATTTATGCTGTGTATTTAACCCCTGTGGCTTATTTATTTTATAACTGGAGGTTTGTTCCTCTTAATAACCTTACCCATTTTGCCCACACCACCACCTTCCTCCCTTCTGCCAACCACCCATTTGTTCTCTGAATCTATGAGTCTATTTTCATTCAGTTTTATTTTTGCTTTTTTGTTTGTTTAGATTTCATATATAAGTGAGATCATGCAGTATTTGTCTTTCTCTGTCCACTTATCATAATGCCCTCTAGATCTATCCATGTTTTCACAAATGGCAATACTTAATATTTTATAGCTGAGTAATATTCCATTGTAAGTATATAGCACATCTTTTTTTTTTTTTTTTTTAATAGCCTTCCAGGCTTGTCTCTCTTCACTTTCACCTATGTTTCAACCACTTAAAATACTTGTCACTTCTTGAGACACCTCCATGCCTTTGTAATACTTTTCCATTTGTCTGGGACTCCTATTCCATACTCACCTGTTAACCCCTGCTATTCCCACAGAACCCAGCTTTCTTTAATGATAGCACTTAACACTTGGTTACACAGTCATCTATTTATGTCTCTGTCTCTCTTACTAGGTTGTGAATGTTTTAAGGGCACGGGTCATGCTTTATTCATCTGTTTATCTTCAGCTGACCTTTGGGCTTGGCTCATAGTAGCCACTCAGGCCATGTTTGTTGACTGAATGAAGACCCAAGGTTTTCTTAACAAATTAGTAAATGACAAAGCCAGGAGGAAAGAACATATAAAGGCCAATGAAATCAAGCTTTAAATATGAGTCACCAAACTAGAATGTAGAATAAAGTTGTCATTCAAGTAACATAAGTATTGAAGTCCTGCATTTCGTTTACAAACTTTGTTCCACAAGTGCCAGGTTGAAAAGGTGGTGGTATTCATCTATGAAAAAATGACCAAAGGATGTTAATAGGCTGAAATGCCCATTTGTGCTAATAATAAGGCAGAATATTGACAAGTTAGATTCTCCCACACATTCACCCAGCTATCCATTTATTAGCTGGACTAGGCACCAGAGAGGATGATGAGTGAACAGATTTGGCCCCTACTCCCCCAGAGTTTATAATCTAGGGGGGGTCACAGACATTAAACAGCTAGCCATAGTAACTGCACATACTTATGGATAGAGATATGTGTTCTAAAGGAAAAGGGCATTCAACTAAGGAGTTTGGTCCAGATTTGGACCACATCTTCTTTATCCATTTGTCTATTGAATGACAATTAGGTTGCTTCCATTACTTGGCTGTTGTAAATACTTCTGCAATGAACCTTGATGTGCATATATATTTTTTCAAATTAGTGTTTTATGTTCTTTGGGTGAATACCCAGAAGGGAAATCCCTGGATCATAAAGCAGTCCTTTTTTAATTTTTGAGGAACCACCATACAGTTCTCAAAAGTGGCTGGACCAATTTAAAATCTCACCAACAGTGTATGAGGGTTCAGTTTGCTCCACATCCTTGACAACATTTGTTACTTCTTGTCTTTTTTATAATAGCCATTCTGAAAGGTGTGAGGTGATATTTCACTGTGGTTTTGATTTACATTTTCCTGAGGACTAATAATGTTAACATCTTTCCATATGTCTGTTTGCATTTGAATGCCTTTAAAAAAATGTCTATTTAGGTTTTTTGTCCATTTTATAATGATGTGGTTTGTTTTTTGCTATTTAGTTGTATGAGTTTCTTATATATTTTTGATATTAGCCCTTTATCAGATATATCATTTGCAAATACCTTCTTTCATTCAGTAGGTGGCTCTTTTGTTTTGTTTATAGTTTTCTTCAGTGTGCAAAATCTTTTTAGTTTGATGTAGTCTAATTTGTTTATTTTTGCTTTTGTTTCCCTTGTCTAAAGAGACATAGCCAAAAAAAATTATCACTAAGTCCAATGTCAAAGAACATACTGCCTATATTTTCTGCCAGGAGTTTTTAGGTTTCAGGTCTTACATTTAACTCTGTAGTGCATTTTGAGTTTATTTTTGTATATCGTGTAAGAAAGTAGTCCATTTTGATTATTTTACCTGTAGCTGTCCAGTTTTTCAACACCATTTATTATGGAGACTATCTTATCCTCTTTGTATATTCTTCCCTCTCTGTTATAGATTAATTGACCATATAAGCTGTGTTCATTTATGGGCTCATTATTCTGTTCTATTCATATGTGTGTCTGATTTTGTGCCAGTACCATACCAATTTCATTAATGTAGCTTTGTAGTATAGTTTGAAATCAGAGCATGTGATAGCTCCAGCTTTGTTCTTCTTTCATAAGATTGTTTTGGGTATTTTAGGTCTTTTCTTGTTCCATACAAATTTTAGAATTATTTGTTCTAATTCTGTGAAAATTTCCATCAGTATTTTGATAGGTATTGCATTGTATATGTAGATTACCTTTGGTTGTATGGTCATTTTAATAATATAAATTATTCCTATCCATGAACATGGTATTTTTTTCCTTTTGTTTGTGTCATTGTCAATATATTTCATCATGTCTTATAGCTGTCAGAGGGCAAATATTTTATCACTTTGGTTAGATTTATTTCTTGGTATTTTTTGATGCAACTGTGAATTGGATTGTGTTCTTAATTTTTTTTCTGGTAGTTAATTTATACGTTCTAATTGTTTTTTGGTATCATCTTTAGGATTTTCTATATGCGGTATCTGTCATTTGCAAACAGTGACAGTTTTATTTCTTCCTTTTCAATTTGGATTTCTCATTTCTTTTTCTTATCTGATTGCTGTGGGTGGGACTTCAAATACTATGTTGACTGAAAGTGGTAAGAGTAGGCACCCTTGTCTCACACCTGATCTTAGAGGAAATGCTTTCTGCTTTTCACCATTGAGTATAATTTTCGATGTATCTTTGTCATATATGGCTTTTATTATGTTGAGGTATGTTTAATCTATACCCACTTTGTGGAGAGTTTTTAACATAAATGAGTGTTGACTTTTTCCAATAGTTTTTTCTGCATCTACTGAGGTGATCATATAATTCTTATTCTTCAGTTTGCTAGTATGATAATCATGTTTATTGATTTGTGGATGTTGAACCATATTCGCATCTTTAGGATAAATCCACTTGATCAGGTGTATAATCCTTTAATGTATTGTTGAATTTGGTTTCCTAATATTTTGTTGAGAATTTTTGCATCTACATTAACCACTGATATTGACCTATAATTTTATTTTTTTGTGATGTCTTTGTCAGGTTTTAGTATCAGGGTGATGTTGGTCTCATAAAATAAGTTCATAAGTGTTCATTTTTCTTCACATTTTGGAATAGTTTGAGAAGAATAGGTATTAACTCTTTTTTAAATGTTTGGTAGAATTGACCTGTAAAGCCTTTTGTTTGTTGGGAGTTTTTTGATTAATGATTCAATTTCATTACTGGTAATCAATCTGTTCATATTTTGTATTTCTTCCTCATTCAGTCCTGAGAGATTGTTCATTTCTAGGAATTTGTTAGTTTCTTCTAGGTTTTCCATTTTATTGGTACATAATTATTTGTAGTAATCTTTTTTGATACTTTGTATCAATATTTCTGTGTTGTCTGTTGTAAGTTCTCATCTTTAATTTCTGTTTTATTTATTTGAGCCCCCCCCCCCTCTTTTTTTCCTTGATGAGTCTGCCTAAAGTTTTATCACTTTTGTTCATCTTTTCAAAGAACTGGCCCTTAGCTGTATTGATCTTCTCTATTATTTTTCAGTCTCTATTTTATTTATGTCCACTCTGATTTTTATTATTTCTTTTCTTCTACTTATGGTGGGTTTTGTCTGCTTTGCTTTTTCTAGTTCCTTAGGTGTAAAGTTAGATGGCTTATTTTAAATTTTTCTTGTTTCCTGGGATAGGCTTGTATTGTTGTAAACTTCCCCTTTATAACTGATTTTGCTGTGTCCCATCAATTTTTGATTATTGTATTTCCATTGTCATTTGTCTTCAGGTATTTGTTGATTTTCTCTGAATTCTTCAGTTACGCATTGATTGTTTATAGTATGTTGTTTAGACTCTACTCGCATGTGTGATTTTTGCAGTTTTTTTCTTGTAGTTTATTTCTAGTGACCATACAATTGTGGTCAGAAAGGATGCTTGATATGATTTCAGTCTTCTTAAATTTATTGACACATGCTTTGTTGCCTAGCATAAGATCAATCCTGGTGAATGTCTCATGTGCACTTGAAAAGAAAGTATATTCCACTATTTTTGGATGTGATTTTTTTTTCACATTAAAACATAAATATGACATTTTCTTTTTTTTAAATATCTTTATTGGAGTATAATTGGTTTACAATGCTGTGTTAGTTTCTGCTGTATAACAAAGTGAATCAGCTATACATATACATATATCCCCATATCCCCTCCCTCTTGCGCCTCCCTCCCACCCTCCCTATCCCACCTCTCTAGGTGGTCACAAAGCACCGAGCTAATCTCCCTGTGCTATGCGACTGCTTCTCACTAGCTATCTATTTTACTTTTGGTAGTGTATATATGTCAATGCCACTCTCTCACTTTGTCCCTGCTTCCCCTTCCCCTTCCCCGTGTCCTCAAGTCCTTATCTGCAGTGAGGTGGATGGACCTAGAGTCTGTCATACAGAGTGAAGTAAGTCAGAATGAGAAAAACAAATACTGTATGCTAACATGTATATATGGAATTTAAAAAAAAATGGTTCTGAAGAACCTAGAGGCAGGGCGGGATGTGATGTTTGTATATATATCTATTAGGTCTATCTGGGCTGATGTGTCATGAAAGGCCAGTTTTTCCTTACTGATTTTCTGTCTGGATGATCTGTCCATTGATACAAGTGGGGTGCTAAGTCCCTTACTATCTATTATTGTGTTACTGTCAATTTCTCCTGTAATGTTTCATAACATTTGCTTTATTTATTTAGGTGTTGCTATGTTTAATGCATATATATTTACAATTGCTATATCTTCTTCTTGGATTGATCTCTTTATTGTTATGTAATGTCCTTCTTTGTCTCTTGTTACAGTCTTTGTTTTAATGTCTCTTTTGTCTTATATATCTATTGCTATACCAGGTTTCTTTTTATTTTGATTTGCATGAAATATCTTTTTCCATCCTCTCACTTCTCACTTTCAGTCTATGGGTGTCTTTAGATCTGAAGTTAGTATCTTGTAAGCAGCATATGTATTTTTTTTTAATCCACTCATCCACATCCACTGTATATCTTTTAATTGGAACATTTGGTCAAGTTACATTTAAAGTAATTATTGATAGGTATGTATGTATTGCCATTTTGTTTATTGTTTTCTGGTTGTTTGTGTAGTTCTTTTTTGCTCTCCTTTTGCTCTCTTCCCTTGTGATTCAATAATTATTTTTAGTGTTACATTTGCATTTGTTTCTCTTTTTTTTGTGTGTATATCTATTATAGGTTTTTGGTTTGTGGATACCATGAGAGTTATATGTATCAATCTATATATTTGTAATTATTTTAAGTTGACAATCTCTTAAGTTTGAACACATTCTAATCACCTTATTTTTTTACTCCCCTCCTTACATTTCATGTTGTTGAAGTCATATTTTACATCCTTCTCTTTTGTGTATCCCTTAACTTAACAACTTACTGCGGATATAGATGATTTTACTAATTTTGTCTTTAACTTTTCTGCTAGCTTTATAAGTGATTGATCTACTACTTTTACTGTATGCCTTTATCAGTGAATTTTTTCCTTTCTTTTTCTTTCTTTCTTTTTTTTTTTTTTTTTTAATTTCTAGTTGTGGTCCTTTCAGAAGTCATTTGAACATTTCTTGTAAAGCCAGTTTAGTGGTGTTGACTTTTTAAGCTTTTGATTGTCTGTAAAGCGCTTTATCTTTCTTTCAAACCTGAATGATAGCCTTACTGGGTAGGGTATTCTTGGTTGTAGGGGTTTTTTTTTCCCCTTTTCCCTTTGAATATATCATGACCCTTCTCCCTCTGGCCTGCAAAGTTTCTGCTGAAAAGTCAGCTCATTTTCTTAGAGAAGTTCTATTGTATATAAGCAGTGTTTTTATCTTGCTGCCTTTAAGATTCTCTCTTTACCTTTAATTGTTGCCATTTTAATTGTAATATGTCTTGGTGTAGACTTTGGGTCTATCTTGTTTGGTGCTGATTCCTGGACTTGGATGTCAGTTTCCTTCCAAAGTTAGGAAAGTTTTCTTATTTATTCCAATAAGTTATCTGCTCCTTTCTCTCTCCCTTCTCCTTCTAGGACCCCTATAATGGAAATGTTAATGTGCCTGATATTGTCCCAGAGGTGTCTTAAATGATCCTCATTTTAATTATTTTTTTCTTTTCTGCTTGTTGATTTTCACTATTTTGTCTTCCAGATCACTGATCCATTCCTCTATATCATCTAATCAATTGTTGATTCCTTCTAGTGTATTTTTTTTTTCGTTTACAGTATTCTTTAGCTCTGTTTGGTTCTTCTTTATATCTTCTAATGATTTGTTTAATTTCTTACTGCATTTATCCCTTCTTCTCCTGAGTTTAACATCTTTGTGATCATTACTTTGACCTCTTTATCAGCTGGATTGCTAATCTACATTCAGTTCATTTTCTAAAGTTATATCTTGGTCCCTCATTTGGAACATATTTCTTTTCCCCTTCATTTTACCCAATTCCCTGTTTATTTATATGTGTTAGGTAGTTTGGTTATGTTTCCAGATCTTGGAGAAGCAGCCTTAGAGTGAAGACATCCTATGGGGTCAAGAAGCATGCTCCTCTCTGATCACCAGAACTATATGCACTAGTGGAGACCCTCATGTGGCTGCTTGTGCCCTGCTGTTGTGACTACTGTGGGCATGCTGATAGGAGGGGCTGGCTCCTGCCCAACTGGCTGTGAGGCTGTACATTGTGCTGTGGTTATGGGTCCAGTGGAGGGCAGAGTAGGCTTCCTACACAATTGGCTGCATGGCCTGGAGGGATGCAGAGCTAGTGTAGGCCTGCTGGTGGGTGGGACTGGGTCTCTGGCACTAATAGGCTAGAGGGAGCATTCCAACATGGCACTTGCCAGCACTAGTGTTAAGTTGGTAGGACAAATTCCACAAAATATTTACTGTCTGCCTCTCCATCCCTGAGTGAATAACAGTTGCCTCCTACCTCTCCAAGAGGCTCTCCAAGAACAGCAGTTAGATCCTACCCAGGCTCCTCTCAAACAACTGACTATGTACTGGAACTCAGAATGTGAGATTTTGTAAGTGCCTTTTAAGAGCAGAGACTCTATTTCCTATAGCCTTCCAGCTCTCTGGAACATAAGCCCTGTTTTCATTCTGAAAAATCAGACATTTTGGGGGCTCTTCTTTCCAGTGGAAGACCCCTGGGCTTGGGAGTTCTGACCCCCCGGTCCTCGGGAGAACATCTACAACTGTGATATTCCCCCTTTTGTGGGTCGCTGATTAGGGAGTGTGGTTCCTAACTATACACTTTCTCCCCAACTTCACCTCTCTTCTTCTGTTTTCTTCTCTACGTCTTTAGCTGTGGAGAATCTTTCCTGCTGGTTGTTCTCAGAGTTAGTTGCTTTGTAAGTAGTTATAATTTTGTTGGGTCTGTGGGAGGAGGTAAGTTTAGAGTTTTCCAGCTCCACTATCTTGACCACCTTCCTGCTAAATATATTATTTTTAACATAGGATTAGTGTGTTGACTCTGAGTCCAGCAAATTGTGAAATTGCTTACTATGTACACTAGTTTGTAGATTTGTACATTTTTTTCACTTCCTATATGCACAATTATCTGTGAAAAATATCTGCCTTGCTTATACTTCTCCAATTTTTAACCTTTTCCTGCCTTATTGAATTAGCTAGAGTAACCAAAACAATATTAACTTTAAGTGATGATAGTGGACATCTTGCCTTTTCCCTAATTCAAGAGGAAGATATTTACTATTTTGCTATTTGATATACTAGTAGCGCTAGATGGTTTTGTATAGTTTAAAAATGTATGGAAGGTTTTTCTATTCATACTTTGTTGAGAGTTTGTTTTTAATTGTTAATTTTATCAAATGATATTTTTCTTGCACCTCTTGAGTTGAACATGTTTTTTGTCCTCTGTTTAAAACGGCAATTTGCTTTAATTATGTTTTTTGTATATTACACTGAATTGCATTCCTGGGTACATCCTTACAGTATAATATTTTACTTTACAAATATTCCTTGATTCAATGGGCTATCTTTACAGAATTTTTTGATCACGTTTATAAGAGATATTGGCCTATACTGTCCCTTTCTTTTGATGTTCTTTTCAGCTTTTAAAATTAACCTAGCCTCATAAATAAATGTGGGAGTATTTACTATTTATTTTAATTCTCTGGAAAAATTTGTGAAAGACTGTTATTATGTCTTTCTTAAAAGCTTGGAAGAATTCACCAAAGAAACCATCTATCTTATTATGTCTTTCTTAAAGACATAATGTCTTTCTTAAAAGCTTGGAAGAATTATGTCTTTCTTAAAAGCTTGGAAGAATTCACCAAAGAAACCATCAGGCTTAAACTTTACTGGTGAGCATTTTTTCATTAATGACTCAATATTTTTAAAGATTACTCAACTTTTCTAATTCATCACATGTCAATTTGGGAAAATTTTGTTTTTCAAGGAACTTATCAATTTCATCTAATATTGGCATAAAGTTATCCATAGTATCATATTATCATCTTTTTAGTATGTTTAGTATTTAGAGTGATGGTAATTAGGGTTTTCTTATTTCCTTCAGTATTGCTAGGGGCTTCTCAATTTGATTCACCTTGTCAAAGAATCAAACTATTTTATTTTTAGATTATTTTCCACTGTATGTCTCTTTTCTACTTTTTCTGTATTTCTAGAAACTATTTTGATATTGAGTTCTCATTTTTTTCTATGTTCTTGGAGTTTCCATGTTCTTACTCTTCCTTTGTTACCTTTTTGAGGTGAAATCTAAACTATTGATTTTTAGTCATTTTTCTTTTTTAATACATGTCCTTAAAACAATAATTTCCCTTTTAAGCACTGCCTTAAATGTGTTTCACAAATATTGTTATGTCTCATTTTCATTATCATTTATCTAAAATATTATCTGATATCAATTTTGACTTCCTAACTGATGCAGGCTTCCCTGGTGGTGCAGCCATTGAGAACCCACCTGCCAATGCAGTGGACACAGGTTTGAGCCCTGGTCCGGGAAGATCCCACATGCCACAGAGCAACCAAGCCCATGTGCCACAACTACTGAGCCTGTGCTCTACAACCCATGAGACACAGCTACTGAAGCCTATGCACCTAGAGCCCATGCTCCACAACAAGAGAAGCCACTGCAATGAGAAGCCCGCACACTGCAATGAAAAGTAGCCCCCAATCACTGAAACTAGAGAAAGCCTGTGTGCAACAACAAAGACCCAAAGCAGCCAAAAATAAATAAATAAAATAAATAAATATAAAAATCTAACTGAGGCAAGAATTATTGAGAAATGTATGGATTATTGTGCATACATTTGGAAAATTTTAGTTCCTTTTTTATATTAATTCCTAATTTAATTCCACAGAGGTCAGAAATATATACAGATTTATTTTAATACTTTTAAGTTAGCTAAGGCTTGCTTTCTTGACCAGAATGTGATATTTTTTGTTAAACATCCCATGTGCATTCAAGAAGAATATTTATTCTACTTTTTGGATGTACAATTCTAATATATTTATTGGTTAAGTCAAATTCTTAAAGAATGTTATTCAAATATATTTCCTTACTTTTTCTGCTAACTTAATTATCATGGGTGTGAATGTGTTTATTTCTTCTTTAGTTTTGTAATCTCTTGATTACAGAAATGTTAATTTTAAGTTATATGTTTTATTTTTATACTATTATTGTTAAATTTTTAACTTTATGCTATTTTATTTTATTTGGTGCACACGAGTTTAGAATTATCTTTCTCTCAAGTTGATAACTTAATCATTAAGTATTACTCTTCTACTCTACTAATGCTTTTTGCTTTAAAGTCTGTTGTTGGATGGTGTCTTCCAACATCCAATGGAATCCAATACCATTCCAATGGGTGGTATTACCCACCCATCCTTTTAATTACAACATATCTGGCTGTGTGTCTTTGGAGTAGTATTTGTATAATGGTTATTATGATTTTTTTAAAATCCAGTTTGACAATCTGTCTTTAATTCGTCTTAATTTTATTTACATTTAACACAAATGCAATATAATTGTGAATAAATCTATCATTTTGCTATTTTAACATTATACTATAATCTCTACTATTCTTACTTATTTGAAAGTTTATAAATATTGGTACAAAATTTCATGTTTCTCCTATATGTATCAAAATATTTCTAGTTTTTAATCTATCTACAATTTTACAATAATTGTTTTGCAGGCAAAATTAAGGGCTAAAATTATCATTAATTATTGCAGCAATTTTCTTTTGAAATATTAAAAATACTTCAGTTTATAAAAAAGATTACAGCATATGAGGTAAATTGGAGCATTTTCACTACAGGTTTCTTCTGGAATGTTGCACTATATTTGACAATAAAAAGTACATTTGGCCTCTATTTCTTCCAAAGAATGCACTTCATTTATCCTGGTGGTTTGGCTGGCCTGGAAATACAATTGGGCCCTTCATGTACTTCTAATCACATTTGGTGGAATACAGAAAGTAGAGACAGGAAGTCTGTGCATATATAGAGCTTCAAGAACTCTAAGGAACAAGTTAATGGAAAAATTATGTACTTACTTTACACAGTTTTGAACTTCAAGGTATGTGCGAAGGATGAATAACTCTGAAATGTAACAAGGAACAATGAAGTCCCAGACACATCCTTTATAAAATCCTAAAGGCTAACACCAAAATGGTTTCTGTCCTGCAAGAAAATGTACTGGAATTTAAAGTATGGAAATTAAATAAGGTACAAAGTTCTATACAAGTGCACCGGATCTTTCTAACAATGGAGAAAAATAAATTAACTTTGTAAATAATCTTCCTAGGATGTGTCATTTCTGAAGCTTTTTCCTCTAATCCTTACAGTAACTCCATGAGAAAAGCAATTAGAAATGACAGATAAATCTTTGGATTTAAAACATTTTCTCAAAATGTTCACAATAATTTTAAAAAAGCTTGCACAAAGTATTTAAACACATGAGAAATACAAAAGGTCAAACCTCAATATTAAAAGATAAGCACTGCATCAAGAAATAAATGGCTTGGGTATATCCTTGGGGAGTATACATGTGCACACGCATGCACACACACACACACACACACACTTATATATTCATATGTATGACTAACAAACATTTATTAAGTAATTAATATGAACTAAGAATTGTGCTTAATATTTTATTTAACTTATTTATTCTTCAAAATAATCATCTAAAGCAGGATATATATATATATATATATATATATATATATATATTTTTTTTTAGCAGAAGATATTTTTAACTCCATTTGATTTAAGAGAAAAACAGGCAATGAAAATTTGAATAATTTGCCTGAGTCACTCAGGGATTAAATAAAGACCTGGAATTTGCATAAGCAAGAAATCTTAGAAGGACTTCCCTGGTGGTCCAGTGGTTAAAACTTCACCTTCTAGTGCAGGAGGTGCCAGTTGGATCCCTGGTCAGGGAGCTAAGATCCCACATGCTGTGCAGCCAAGAAACCAAAACATAAACAACAGAAGCAATATTGTAACAAAATTCAATAAAGACTTTAAAATGATACACATCAAAAAAATATTTTAAATAAATAAATATATGGGAAAAATGCAGACAAACAGAGGACCCTCAGTGGGGGAAAGTCAGCACATTGTTTTCTAAGCTTGCTTTCTTTTTTTTTTTTTTAAGATAAACTTCTTTTCTTTTTAAGTCTTTATTGAATTTGTTACAATATTGTTTCTGTTTTTTTATGTTTTGGTTATTTGGCCACCAGACATGTGATCTTAGCTGCCCAACCAGGGATTGAACCCATACCCCCTGCCCTGGAAGACTAAGTCTTAACCACTGGACCACCAGGGAAATCCCCTCCCAAATATTTAATTAGATTATTCTGTTCATATTTCACATCATTTATTACTTTATCTTGTTAAAACATCTATATAATTATATTTAAAATCTGTTCATCTATGATTTCTTATTCTTTGTACTTGCTTACTATATCTCTTGTCAACATTGCATTTTTTGTTTGTTTGTTTTTACCTTACTTTGTTGTTTTATTTTTTCTATGTGCATGTACTATAGGAGTAAGTAATTGATGACCTGCTCTTAGATTAATCCACTGCTATTTGTTGTCATAAGTAATGTGATTTGTTTTACTTCTTTAATCTTTTTCCATGTTTTTTAAAATTTCCTCATATTTTTTTTTCATATTAGTGAAGTGAGAGTCGTAATTAGAAATAAATAACAACTATCTTTTTAAAACATAGTTGAATCATGGTCTGTGGGCCTGTGTTAATAATTAAACTTGTTTTTTCAGAATATGTGTGTACTGATCCATGACATTGCTTTTATTATAAATTAAGCTTTTAAATCAATTATCTATCCATCTATCTGTCTACCTCTGTGTCTATCTGGCTCTCTAGCTATCTTGCTCTTCACTGGTAGCAACCAGGCTTTGTGTGTTGATCTACTTATCTGAGTCATCCAGGGAATCTCCATTTCTCCATCTATTTGCAATGTCACAATATTTGGATGGAAAAGAGTTAATGTGCTTCCTCAAATCATTTTAATTAATTCTTTTTATGTTATGAACTATAGGCAAAATATGTTCAACGTAATGTTAGCTGGGGGATATTCAAAGATGATGAAATAAACTGTATTATAGAGGTCATGCTTTAAACAAAGAGACTGAAAAGTTATTTATTTTAAACATATTTCCTTAATTATTTATTTATTTAATTTCTTTTTGGCTGCATTGGGTCTTCTCTGCTGCATGCAGGCTTTCTCTAGTTGCATCAAGCAGGGGCTACTCTTGTTTGAGGTGTGCAAGCTTCTCATTGCAGTGGCTTCTCTTGTTGCAGAGCATGGGCTCTAGGCACGTGGGCTTCAGTAGTTGCAGCACCTGGGCTCAGTAGCTGTGGCTTTCAGGCTCTAGAGCGCAGGCTCAATAGTTATGGTGCACAGGCTTAGTTGCTCTGCGGCACGTGAGATCCTCCTGGACCAGGGATAGAACCCGTGTCCCCTTCATTGGCAGGCAGATTCTTAACCACTGTGCCCCCTGAACCATTTTCATGGGAAGTCCCATGAAAAGTCATTTTTAAAAGAAGTCTGAGAAACAGAATTCTGATGGATCAGTGAGATATGATAAACTATTTTTAAAGTAGAAAAAACAAATTATAATCATTAAATAAAAAGTACCATGCATTTAACTGACACGATAAGACTGCCCAGGGTGTTTCGCTTGCAAATGTAAGGAGAGCTTCCAAAAGGAGCTGGCATTTGAATTGAATTTTGGAAGATGAATACTATTTCTCTGGGAACTTTGATCTGATGGCTTAACCACCTTGAAGTATGCCAAGTGCCATCTTAATTTAGATAAATTTCTAAACAGACCTATATCCATTCAGCTATTTATTTAATTTTCATCAACACACCACCAATTTTAAATTAGATGAATGAATTGTTGTCCAAATTGATGCTTAACCTTCCAAAACATCAGGTCATGTTACGGTTACTTGGGATGATTAAAGAAGTTCATGCTTTGTAGCATAAAATGACAGCAAGTTGACTTTTTCTTCATTGCCCTTATCTGTGAAGAGGTTTATGTTTCTTTACAAGGTTGTTTAAGTTTTACCAAGTTCTGCTCACTGTGACTTGTCTTTCACCCCCTTACATTTCCCAAGAGGAATTTAAACCATCTGGTTCTGAGAGATGGTGCACTGTTACCTTCCTAGTGAGTTCATCTTGAGAATAAACAGTTATATACAAGGCATTTTAAAAGCTTGCATTTGGCATCACAAATTCACATATAAGTGAATTTCTGTTCTTTACACTAACATTTTGCAAGTACCTTTCTTGTTGAAACATGCCATTGGGAAAAACAATCTGTTTTGCTAATGCTTTAAGCTATTTAGAGGGTAAATTCTGTGCTTTATATGCATGGTTTAGCTTATATCTCATCATAGGAGAAGCAAAGAGAAAATCTGCTCTGGTGTGTTTTTATAAATGCAGTTGCAGAAGAACTGACAGCTGACCTATTTTCTACTAACTTAAAAAAAAAAAAAAGCTATGTTAGAGTGAAGTAAGATGGATGCTATCTTAAGTGTTGATGAATAATATGGTTAAAATTGTGGTAAGATTCCTTTAAATAAATGAGATTTATCTTTTCTTTTGATTATTCATTCTCTCTCTTATTGTGTGATTTAAATTGTTGTAATTTGGGTTTTTTCTTTTTAATTTTATAACTTTTTTTTTTTTTTTTTTCTGAATGAAAACGTTAGAAAACCATGTCTGGAATGGATAATTGCAGTTGATTGCACGGGATTTTCCAGTAAGTGTTTATAAAGAATATTGACCATATCCATTAACTGAGAGACTGTCTTGATTGGCAAAGGAGAAAGTTGTTGTCAATGTAAAACCATCTTCATTAACTCTATTAATGAAAGCAAGAAGATAATAGATAACCTTGAATTTTTCATTTATGTCTTATTCCAGGGTTTCCAAGGGCAGAGCAATGACATTTACCCCTGATAAAATGTAGAATCACAGGCCTTCAGAACAAGAATGGATGTTAGAGGTAAAGGGCACCCATCTGAATGGTGAGCACTGACCTCGCTGTGCATCTGGTCTACACGTTGCACAGAACAGTAGAGGTTCAGCAGCCTTGATTAACTTCCAGTGTAAGCCTGCCATGTTGCATGTTTGCACTGCCAAGAGTTTTATTTTGTTTTATCCTATTTGATTCTTATAACAATCTGGAGAGTTGCCTATTATTATGAACTCCCTTTTGAAGATATTGAAATGAAGACCTAGATGAAGTGATTTTCTCCAAAGCTATACTGTTAGTAAGCAGTAAACTGTAAGTTGTATGCTTACCTGGAGCTCTTCTTTTTCTCTCAACCATAATAATAAATATAAATAAATGAATTCCTGAGTAGGTAAACGCTTCAGGTCCTATTACTGTGTCATGAATTATACAAAACAGGCTTAAAATAACCATTTCACTTTGTTCATAGTTTTGTTAGTGATGAAATTGAGCAGGGCTCTGGTAGGAAGTACTTGCTTTGGACCTTTTGTGCAATTTCAGTCAGATAGAGGCTGGGACTGCAGTCATCTGAGAACTCAACTGGGCTGGATCAAAATGGTGTATTTACCTGGCAGTGAAACAATACTGCCCGCAGGCGTGGCTCTCCACTGGGAGTAGTCATGGAGAAGTGGTTATTTCTGGACCTTAAAGCACAGCAGTGTCAGTGTCGCCTGGCTTCTTCCATTCTATATAGACCCTTCCAGAGAAATAAGAGGAAGCTGTATGGTGTTTTTCGAGCTATCCTTAAAGTTACATAGCATCATTTCCATCATTCTCAGTTATTCAAAGCTGTCACAAGATCACCCAGTGGCAAAGGGATGAGATGTTAATTGTACATCTTAATAGAAGGAAAGTCAAAGTACATGTTTACATTGCCAGAATGTAGAATAGTGCATTACATTCATTAACATCTGTATCTTGTCCAGTCACCAATAATTTACTAAGGACCTATTATTCTCAAGGGCGAGTTAAAGTTATATCATTTTTCCCAGTTCTTTAGGTATATATGTATATTTAGCCTGTTCTATAAGATTACATACCCCAGGAGGTAAATGCTTGCTGCCTGATGACAAAGTGATGAAAATCCACTCTGCGGTAGTTGCCATTCTCTGTTTCTGACCATATGCCAAACGATGTGTCACTGGACACGGCAAAGGTCAAATGTCATTAACATATGTAGTCTTCACATGACAGTTACAGGATCTTTCCTTTGGAGAACTTCACACAATGTCATGGATCAACAATAATGTCCTTTTTTTATTTCTTGATTACAGAGAACCTCAATTTTTTTCAGAATGTGATCTGTTTTGATGAAATTAGTTAGCTTTTGTGATTTGACTATAACCTTCACTAACTGTTTGACCGTGATGTGGAAACAACTGTTTGGCATACTCAGATAAATTAAACTCTATGATTTATGTCAATCTTATTTTGCCCCATGCTTGGAAAAGAAATAATACTTTCTGTAAGCAAAACTAATCACAAGTACTATAAAATGCATTTACATTTGAGGGACCATGTTGACATTGCTCCATTTCAGACCAACTGAGTACTCGGATTATTTTTTAATCTCTGTTGGTCCTGTTCATGAATCTGGGCCATCCAAAGGGAGGACTGTCAGAAGAAAATGATTTTCTCTCTTTATCTCTATTAATCATAAACATTACACCTTGTATGTTGATTTCTGCAAAATCCTTTTGTATTAGTATTTGTATTTCTAGTAGTGTATTTCTGCTGTAGCTGTGTATGAAAAATGTCACCCACCATATCAGTAAACAAAGGATTTTGCAGCCATTAAGCCCTCAGTCACTGCAGCCACCCCCAACTGTGCACCCTGGAGGCATTCAGGATGGAGAAAAGCAGGATACCGACCTTAGATAGTTAAGGTGTGTACCAAAGAAATGATTTCAATGAGCCCAGACTCGTGCATCTTCCCATACATAGAAAAATGCTAAATTCATTACCTTGAGATGCCTGGTTTTCGTTTTTTAACAGTACTCTTGAAGTTTCGACTACCTGGGTTTTGTTGCAAAACTCCTGAATCTCCTGACTCCTCCTTTACCTCTTTTGAGTGACCCCGCTTTGGAGCAAACCCTCGGAAGAGGTTGTCTTCTGGGCTCAAGTCCTCAGAAAATTTGCCAAATAAAACATAATTCTTAACATTTAGGTTGTGCTTTTTTTTTTTTTTTTCAGTCGACATACAGAGCAAATCAAAAACTTAGTGGCTTAAAGGGACATGAATGTATTCTCTTACAGTTCTGGAGATCAGAAGTCTGAAGTGGGTTTCACTGGGTTAAAATAAAGGCGCTTGCAAGGCTACATTTCTTTCTGGAGGTTCTAGGGGACATTCTGCTTCCTTGCCTTGACCAGCTGCCATAGGATGTCCACAGTCCTTGGCAGGTGGCGCTTCCTCCATCTTCAAAGGCAGCCATGGGTGGTCTAGCCTCCCACATGGCATCACTCTGGCACTGCTTCCCTAGTCACATCTTCACTCTGTCCTCTTCGGTCCCCTCTTCCACTTTAAAGATCCATACTTTGTACTGGGCCCCCTCAGATAATCTAATTTAGGAGAATCTCCACTTAAAGTCAGCTTGATAATCCACCTTAGTTCTTCTTTGCCATGTAACACAAAATATTCACAGGTCCTGGGAATCTGAACATGACCACAGAGCATGGGCATTATTCTGTCTACCACACCTTTGTTCTTGCTGGAATATCTCAGTTCTTTTGCTATCTTTATTGTTAGAATTTATTATAAACTCAAGTCTTCCAAACTCTAATTCACCTACTCTATCAAACCTATTTTTTTTCTAAAACCTCCCTTCCCATGACACTTGGGTCTCACAATATAAATAGTCTAATAATTAGAAATACCCTGTAGTGAGAGGTATTGCCTCAGGAATGAGAGATGCTAAAAGGATTCAAGCTTTGATTAAGTTGAATGAGATAATTAAAACATCCTATCAAAGCAGGTATAGTTCTGTGATTCTGAGAGTTACATGCTGAAATCTGTATCTATATATATATAAAAAAGTAAAGTATCCATTCCTCAGCAAATGGTCTGTCCTTTAAAGGATGAGAGCTGAGTCCTATGATTCTGGATTGTAGAGAGGCTGAAAAGTGTTCGAGGCTGTCTGGTCTTAGAGAATTCCTTTCCTCTAGGGTGGACCATAGGTTGTTAAGTTGATTTCAAACAGACATCCTCATGACTCTTCAAATAAAATTGAATGTGACACAGTTTATCATACCTGAGTTGGCAAACCTTCATAATAAAGAAAACTGGGAACAGGATCTCATTTGAGCCTTTGAGCATGGTATTTTTCTCAGTTAGCTCATTTTACTTAGTCAACTTGTCTTTTTTTTCAGAACTGAAAGTTCTACTATACTATAAAATAATTGGGGTACTTAAAGAAAATTTAAACATTATTTGCCCAAATTGTTCACTTATGTTATTATCATTGCCACAGAGATGAGTATTTTAAGGCAAAGTCAGAGAGAGTAGCAAGATAAGACAAACTATACTTTGCTCTCTGACAGCAGAAAATAAAAGTTATTCCACAGCCAGACATCATTCTACTGCTCATTTGGGTCACCCAAGTCCATCTCTTGTTGTAAAACAACATGATAGTTCAACTTTGAGAAGAGTTTCTGACTTATGCTTTCCTGGATGGACTAGGAACTCCATTGAAATTTATGTAAAATACCCAAGAGAAAAATAAAATGGATTTTCAAAGGGTGGAAAGAACGTGAGCAGATGTGAGAGTCAGTGTGCCTGCCTATAAATTCTGCTTCCTCTGCTTCAGCAGCTGAAGTTTAACCTTTTATCTTTCTAGTTTGCTCGAAGCAAGAAATGTTTCGTTTCAATTCACTATTCCTAAATGTTCTCAGAAGAGATCGTGGCATACTTTCTCTTTGCCCTAAAATGTTGGCCTTCTGCTACAGAATATTCTTCCTACAGCAAAGTCATTTATTTTTTTGCAAGGTGTGCTAAGCAATTTGTGCACGCATACAGACACACTGGACACACACAACACAGGCTTTGGAAGTGAAGGAAAGACAAAGCTATGATTCTGATACTATATCTCATCTTGTCATTCTTTTCCAATTTGAGGTTTTCTGGCTTATGTGCTAAGTTCATCTTAGTTATATATACTTTTTCTAACCCACTGTAGAATCACATTTATTTTCTCCCAGCAGCTTACAGCACAGTCAGCCACAGTGAAGATGGAATTATCTTGTCAGAAATTGTAACATTAAATTACTCTAGGGAAGCATGCAGGTGCAAAACATGTTGTCTTTTAATGCAAATTTGGGGATTCTAATCCAAACACAACCTCGCTGCATATCTACCACGCAGACTAAAAATAAAACTGATGCATTCATGATTTTATGCCTGTGTGTATGTATTTAAATTTAACTCAGCTAAAAGCATTACTTCTAGATAAGAATAGAAATGTCTAACTTTTTTTAATGTCCTGAATCTTGTTGATTTACACAGTAGCCATTCCCTAAAGTATATTTAATATCACTTAATACTTTTCCTAAGTGTTTTCCAAAATCAGAATATGAGGTTCAACCAATTATATTCAACAATAAAAAAATCCAACAAATGTTGCCATAAGAAAAATTATTCAGGGGGCAGTGGCTTATTTTCTTTGAACACCATTTATTTCTTTTATAGATTTTTTTCTTCAAGATGAGAAAAATACTTACAGTGTTTATAAAATTGTAAAAAAAAATCCAAAAATTATATGCACAACTCATTGTTATGTTATAAATCTCACTTGGTAAAAACACTGAGACATCTAACTGAGGATTCCTTATACTTCTCCTTCTCTTATTGATATAAGAATATTCAATATTAGTTATATGAAACCATCCCTTAGAAACTCAAGGTTTAGAAAAAAAAAATTCTAGCATATGACTATCTAGGAATCACTCCAGATTGTAAAACAATATAGATAATTCGTGAAGTCAGCATGTATTTAATCCTGGTGCAAACTGCAACTTCTCCTGCAGACTTTACCCTGAAGTTAAATGAGGAAACTTGAGATATGTTTGTTTTGTTTTATTTTGACCACAAAGGATATCTTCACCCTCTCCCTCTAGGCAGAGTCAAAGTTAACTGGGAGAGAAATGCAGTTCAGCCTTCACAACTCAAAATGGTGATTGGCAAAGGAAGGGAGTATTTGAGAAAATGAGTGTCACAAAAGTAAAGGTTCAAATGAGGTGTGTGTATGTATGTATATCTGATTTTGCAAAGGGGATAACCTATTTAACTATAAGAGAGAGGGAAAGAAATTTTAATTTAAGTGTCTCCTAAATTCCCAGAGCGAGAAGGTATGTTCAGAAAAAATTAAAAGCAATTAATAAACAAGATGCAAAATTAATTTGCAACAAAAATAAAGACTGATACATATTACTATATCAATATTAAAAGAAATAACTTTTGTTCATTAAAAGGAGCCTAAAGAATGTGAAAACAAAGGAATTCATAGGAATAAGGAAAACAGGGTACAGAATAAGAGTAACTTTAGAAGAGTGGGAAGAAAGAGATTATGCTGCTGGTTTGCAGTATACCATTTTATGAGAAAATTTTATATTTTAATGGTCCTAGTTTTTACTTAGATTTTAGGTTCACGGGAGCTTGCTACATTTAAAAAAATAAAATCAAATAAATAGGAGCAAACTATACATATTCTAGTAATAAGAGTGTGGGATAGACAAGGAATTGTGTTTATTCCCAGTTCCTGCCACTGAAGTCAATAAGGAAAGACAGAAATCAAAGGAAATAAAATGAATCAAAAGGCTTTTAAATCATGGTTCTGTCAATAATGCTGAGACAATCAGTAAGCTGAACAAGAAATATGAGAAAATTACTCAGAATATTGCACAAAGAGATAAAGATATGAAAAGTATGAAAGAAAGTCAAGAGGAACGGGGAAGAGGATGAGAAGTCCTAACATATATTGAATTGAGCACAGAAGGAGAGGATGGAGATAAAGGGGGGAGGTCATATGCAATGGGATAAAAATGGTGAATTTTTCCAAACTTGATAAAATGCATGATCTTCAGATCGAAGAAATACATTAAATTCCAAACAAGAAACAATAAAATGTATCCTCAGAGAGAAGCTGTAGAACATCACAAACAAAGAGAAAATCCTTTTAAGTAAAGAGAAAGAAGAGGGAGAGACAAATAAAAGGAAAAAAAAAAAGACATTGAGGAAAAATAAAAAACAAAAATAAAACACAGCTAATTACTGAAGATTCTCTATTTTCATTAGTTTATTTTTATGTATTAAGACTTTCTAGATATATAAATTTCCACAGTTTACTCAAAGACAACATGAAAAAAATATGCCTAAGACTAGTTAGTAATCCACTCAAAAAAACTATAAAACCAAAAACGCCAGGTGCAAATATTTTAAGTGAGTTTCTTTTTCTACACTTTTAATTAGTAGATATTGATTGTGCAAACTCTTCCAGAAAAGAAAGAAAACCTCACACTGATTTATGGTACTGAGGCAAATGAGAATTCTCATACACTATATTGGGAATGAAAATTGGCACATTTACTTTGGAAAAAAATTTGCATTATCGAAGAAATTGAAAATGCATATAGTCTACTATCCAGGCATTTCCTCCCTAGATACATCCTGTATGGAAACATTCACACTAGTTAAGAAGGATGATTAGCAGACATTTGGTTCTGTCCAAAATGTCCTTAAGATATTTGGTCCATAAGATACCTGGTCCAAGCCAAAATGTCCTTGAAATTTGATCTTATCAGAAATGTTCATAAGCATATTTGGTCCATGCCAAATAGTTTTGGACAGGACCAAATAAACATCAAACACCTTTTGGAATGGACTAAATGTCTTATGGACATTTTGGAAAGAACCAAATGTCTTGCAAGTACAAAGACACATATGTAAGATGGCTTATTTCACCATAAACACAGTACATGGTAAACACATTGTAAACATCCCAAATATTGATTAAAATGGGGGTAGATGTGTAAATTGTCAAAAGTTATAAAATGCAAAACTATACAGAAAATTAAATACACAAACTGATCCTGTATCAACAGTGTAAATCTAAAGAACATAATATATTGAATAAAAAAACATTTTTGAAGGGACTGTGTACAATCACACATGTGAAAATTTTTACTATTCAAAAAGTCACTAATAATTTTTGTGCATTCATGTATGTGTGGGATGAAAGAGAAGATTATTATCCAACTTCAGTAAAATGATTACAAATGTGACCAGAAGTGTGGAAGAGTAAGTTTGGTGAGGATGAAAAAGAGACTGTGCCACCAACAGTACTGTAACATTTTATAACATTTCATAGCATTCTTTATAAAAGTTACAAGAAACACATATAGAAAAGAGTTAGCATTGGCTAAATATATTCTCTATGCTTGGGACATGTCCTAAAAAGTTTTTATATATCCTAATATTATACATGCTTAATATACTCTTGGCTCTTTTTTGAAATTATGGTGTTAATGTTTAATTTTAATACTATTATTTGATACAATAAGAAATGGTCAACTCTATCTTGTTATCAGCATTCTTCCCCATAAATTTACTGATCTAGGTAGTAAAAATATTTGAGAACCATTAGTGTAAAGCATGTTATTAATAGCCTCGAGGAAGCATTTTAATAGGCAGTGGTTACTAATGGGGTATATCCCTGGGCAATCTTGCAAATGAAAATCCATAAATTTCTCATTACATCATTTGGTGAGTGAAATATGAACAGTGACCATCAGCCACAGAAATAAAAAGTACTGTTTATGTTTGCTTGTGAATTTTACTTGTTGAGTGTTAAGTTCATGGATACTACACCTTGCATTTGCAATATTTAATGCCTGAATATATTTTATACATGAAGAAGAAAATCAACTCTCAACTCCTTTGCAAATGTTTAGTTCTTTTTTTTTAATTGTGCTTCATCTAACCCAGAACATTATTGTTTTGTGTCCCATTGTTTCTACAACATACTTTTTTGACATTCAACCTTCTATTACTTCAAACATTGTGAGGATTTCATTTCTGTTAGCTTATTTAACCTTATCTCCTCCTCTTCCTTCTTTATCTCCCATTCTCTCTCTCTCTCTCTCTCTCTCTCTCTCTCTCTCTCTCCCTCTTCCCTTCCTTCTCCCTCTCCCTCTCCATCTCCCCCTCCTCTCTATATATATCTGTAAAGAAGATCACTTCTTTGAATGCTAGAGACATTACTTTCCCCAAAAGAACTGCCTAAATTTTCCTGAGTAGCAGCTCTAACACAGACCAAACCTGCCAGTCATTTCAAATGTACTAACACGGATGTGCTGCTTGAACAAGAATAGATCAAGAACTGAAACAAGTAATGGTATGTGATTCTGGACAGCAAAACATAAAGGGCAACCAAAACCAAGTTATCAATAGTTAAAGACCACTGATCCATAACAATAAACAAAGGAGAGGTAAGTCATGGTTACCATGTACACAGTCCCAAATATTTGCCCCAAATATGTAGACTCAATGCATACTTTTTGAACGCATGTAGGTAAGATTCAAGAATACATGGATTACAGCATTCAGAAAATATGTTGAATTGTCTGTATTTTTTTTAAAACTGCACTCAATTGCTACTTGAAAAATGGTGAAATTATTTCTTTTTCTCCCCAATGTGAAAGAAAATGGGGTGCCAAATGCAGAGATTTTTCTGCTTTTATAGATGATTTCTGCTCACTGTGGAAGAGCATCTGGACCAGACATGTTGACCCAGACTACCTATAGAAGAAGCTGATGGACAACCATTTGGTCTGTGATGTCTCTGCCCAAGTAGAGCTGGGATAAACATTTGTGACATTCAAAACCTGCAGAATTACATTGTGTCTCGGTGTATGCCAGGCAAAACTCTCAGTGCACATCTGGAACACAAGACCCACTGCAGATCGAGCATCCATACATGCACCATGGAGCAGAAAGAAAGTGATGGCTGCCACCTCTATTGTTTCCCTCTGTTTTACGAGTCTCAGTGTAATCAGTCATCTCCTCTCTTAACATCCCTCACATTGTGAGGAAGCTGAAAGAGCATGGAGCGCGGGTGGTACTACTTAGAAATCGTTAAGGAAACAAGATACACCATCAGTAAAAAGGACATAATTGTAACTTCATTATGGGTATGACTTTGTGAGGATTATGGGAAATATGTACATGGGATATTCAGTATGAACCTGATGCATAGTATGTGAAAATCTGAGTCAGACTGTAGGCTCAAAAAAAATAGTAATTTATATTCTTGTCTCATTCAGCATTTTAAACCCTCTGAAATTATTTCAGAGAACAATTCCTGTATGTATTTGAGGGTTATCCCAAGTCTCCTAGTCCAAATGTTTTCACTATTTTATTTCAATTTCTGCTCTGTGATCACCTTCAAGTTTAGCCATGTAAGCAATGTGGTCTCTGCCAGTTTTGTTTTTCTTGACACTAGAGTTCTCCACTGTTATAATATTGCCCTTGTCAGCTTGACTATCTTTCATTATCTGCATTTTCCATATAATATGTTTGAGCCACACCTGTGAGAGAAAGCTGTAATAGACTCTTCGTATTCTTCTTTAGAAACTAATGGTAAATTTGGACTTTTCCTGCTGCTTCTCAAGCTTTTTCATCCCTTGAGACAATTCTGGTTAATGCCTGTTTTCCCAGCTTCTCACATAGTTAGGCTATGTTCTAGATTTTGTTTTTTAATTTGAGGAAGTATTATTACTTACCTTAAAAATACCTGGGTTTTAGAATTCTATTTTGTACTTCTGGCTTTCTTAATGGTGTTATCTAGTGGCATGTGTGATTTAAATGTATTAAACAGAGTTCCACAATTAATAGTCATCTAAATCATGAAGGAATCAGTGATGTCCAGTTTTTCTTTATAATCTTTACCAAGGCTACATAACTAATGACTGGGAAGCAAGATACTTGCTGATAAAGTGGCATTTGACACTAGCCTCTGGTGAACAGTTAACTCATACGGTTTGGGGTGATAGTGGAAGAAGTATTAGATGCTTCTGGCTCTATGGGATATTTGGAATGTGAGCCAGATTTTATGTGGTCTATCAAGGCTGGCAGGATGCAGGAGACTATCAAGGGGTCTGTGGGAATTACATGTCAGATGTGTATAAGTATTGGACATAGAGGCTGAACAGTCTTGCTGTTACACATATAGAGAGAAGATTGGAAGCCCTTGCTGCAGTGTTTTTGCAGTTTATTATATTTCAATAGTGCATGAATCTGTAACTTTTCATTGTCTTAATTTGAGAATGTTCTTTTGTTTTGCAATAAACCACTTCAATGACAATAAATCAAATAAAAAGTAAGATAACACTTAAAAGTTAAGTACTGAATTTTCCACAGAAAGTTGTTGATTCGACTGTTATTTGCACGAAGATTGTTGACAGGTACCATCCACCAGAGAAGACAGTTCTGTAACAGAAGCCTAAGCATCTATGGAATGTCTGTAGTTATCTTAAACCAGAGATGATGATCTATAGTTATCTTAAACCAGAGATGATGATTTAACTTGAGCAACTGCAGAAGGTTCATTTACATATCATTCTCTGAAGTGTGACTTTTCATTTAGATCAAATGAATATTCTTCAAAATAATTTCGCACATTTTATATATGTGTTTTTTTCTTGGTTTTTTTTTTTTTTTTTGACTATGAAGCAACATGACTCTTTCAACGCATTGCCGCCTTTAGCAAGTAAGGAACTTCACAAACTGTAAAAGCAGTATCTGTTTTAACCATACTGTCATTAGATGCTTCAAATAGAAAATCAGTAAAGTAAGTTCCAATAGGGGTGTGATTTTTTTCCCACCAGATGCGTGGAATAAAATTTCATTCTCTCAAAGATGAGGTATCTGAGATTATATTGCACATTTTTTTCAAGTTCAGTAAAAGGTAAATAAAACTGTCCAGTGAGGGAGCATAACCTTGGGAAAGGCATCTACCTTTGGCTGAGAGCAATTTCTCAGGACGCACTTATCTGTGAGTTGTCAGCTGTCAGCTCTCTGCAGCCAAGATTACTCTCAACTGTAAAAAGCAGTATCTCAATTGTGAATAGGGTTCCAAATCCATGACAGCCCATGTCCTGTGCTATTTGGATTCACTCCCTTCTTGTCAAAAGACAATCCATGGAATGGGAGAAAGTACAGAATTTGCAAATCTTATACTTGGTAAGAGTCTTGTAATCAGGATATAAAAAACCCTTACAATTCAATGCTAAAAGACAAATAACCCGATTAAAAATGAACAAAAATAATTGAATAGACATTTTTCAAAAAATGTATACAGAAAGTGTCAAGGAAGCACATGAAAAGCTGCTCAATATCATTAGCCGCCAGGGTAATGGAAATCAAAAGCATAAATAAGATATCACTTCACACCCACTAAAATGGCCATAATCAAAAATTGAGACAATACTAAGTGTTGTTGAAGAGGTGGAGAAATCAGAACCCTCAGACACTGCTGACGGCAATAGAAGAGTTCCTCAAAAGGTATTTACTTACCATATGACCCAAAAATTCCACTCCTAGTTATATGCCCAAGAGAATTTAAACTGTATGCCCAGACAAAAACTTGTATGCAAATGTTCATAGTAGTGTCATTCATAAAAGCCAAAAAGTGACAACAACCTTAATGTCCCTCATCTGATAAAAGGGTAAATAAAATTTGGTATAGCCATACAATGAATGAGATATTTAATGACAATAAATGAATGAAGTATTGATACATGCTTTAAGATGGACAAGCCTTCAAAATGTTATCCTACATGAAATGAGCAGAAGATCTAAAGAGACATTTCTATAAAGAAGACATACAGATGGCCATGAGGCACATGAAAAGATGCTCATCACTGCTAATTATTAGAGAAATGCAAATCAAAATCACAATGAGGTATCACCTCACACCCGTCAGAATGACCATCAACAAAATGCCTACAAATAATAAATGCTGGAGAGGGTGTGGAGTAAAGGAACCCTCCTACACTGTTGGTGAGAACGTAAATTGGTACAGCCACTATGGAGAACAGTATGGAGGTTCCTTAAAAGACTAAAAAGAGAACTACCATATGACCCAGCAATCCCACCACTGGGCATATACGCAGAGAAAACCATAATTCAAAAAGATACATGCACCCCAATGTTCATTGCAGCACTATTTACAATAACCAGGACATGGATGCAACCTACATGTCCATTGAGGGATGAATGGATGAAGATGTGGTACATATATATACAATGAATATTAGTCATGAAAAAGAATGAAATAATGCCAGGTGCAGCAACATGAATGGACCAGGAGATTATCAAACAAAGTGAAGTAAGTCAGAGAGAGAAAGACAAATATTATGCTATCACTTTTACATGGAATCTAAAAAAAAAAATGCTACAACGAACTTATTTACAAAACAGAAGCAGGCACACAGACTTCAAAGACAAACTTCTGGTTACCAAAGGGGAAAGGTGGGGAGAGGGATAAACTAGGAGTTTGGGATTAATATATACACACACTACTATATATAAAATAGATAGTCAACAAGGACCTACTATATAGCACTGGGAACTCTGCTTGATATTCTGTAATAACCTATATGGAAAATAATCTGAAAAAGAATGGATATATGTATATGTATAACTGAATCACTTTGCTGTACACCTGAAACTAATGCAGTATTGTAAATCAGCTATATTCTAATATAAAATAAAAATTAAATTATAAAAAAGACCACATGTTGTAGGATTTCATGAAATATCAAAATAGCCAAATCAATAGAGACCACACAGTACTGCCTAGAGGTGGGAGAGTTGAGTGAAATGAGTGTTGACTGCTGATGAGCATGGGGTTTCTTTTGGGGATGAAGAAAATGTTCTAAAATCAGTTATGCTGATGGTTGCACAACTCTGTGAATACACTAAAAAACTGATTTGTACACTTTAAATGGATTAATTATATGGTATGTGAATAATATCACAATAAATCTGCTTAAAGTGTTAATTTATTATTTAATCAAAGTGTTCAATGAGTAGAGTGGTACAATGTTTAGCTTTTAAAGCTTTTGAATATTGCAGGTTTAAAAACACAACTTGCAAACAATGAGACCTACCTGACAGAAACAAGAAAGAAAGTATAAAACATCAATAAGCTTACAAAATTTAATATTTAAATTATAGAATTATGCTTTAGAATATCTTGAATTGCATGAATATTCTTCTGATAGAACACCAATATTTAACTAGTTAAATTGTTCAAATGCGTAAACCTACAATCTGGCAGCATCTCAATTTGAATAAATATTTAAAAGAATAATGGAAACACATTTTTCATGAGGTTTATCTTGTAAAAAGTATTTCTTGAAAATGTAATTCAATTACTGACAAAAAAAGTACATAATATGATATTTTTGGCTGGAATACTTATAAATTTTAATTAAAAGAAAACATTGCAATTGAAAGGATCCTCCAAAAAGCTGAATTTGCTATAAACTTATAGAACGTCTATTTTCTCAATCCAAAATATATTATATTTTAAAGGAGACACAGTTGAACACAGTATGTCAAAAATTTTAAATTTATTAGCTGAATAATGAAACTTTGAATAAAACTACAGAAATGTTATGAAATTATAATTATGAAATTAAAATGCCAGATTATAGAATTTTTAAAAAATCAGTGACAGGGTGTTTATATATATATATATATATATATATATATATATGTATCTCTCTATGTATAGCTAAGAAACTAACTTAATTAATTGTATACCAAGAATATATTCTGTTATTTTTAATATTCAGAAAAATAAATATAAATGAATTTTTAAAATATTTTGATTCAATATACATGGATATATGCTCTCTTCATTTTTTAGAAAAATGTTTTTTAAAAACATTTTGAACTAAATGCTCTTAAAGGGCCACCAATATAATAGCAATGTTTCATTGATGCACAAATCATCATTTAAAAAAGCATATAACTTGATTTTAGTGCCTGCCTTCCCTCTACCTCAGGTGGCCACCTTCAGCTGATCTTGTTCCCCGGCACCTGGAATCGTTTCCCCTCCGTTACCAGTCCTGCCCTTCCTAGTTCTCCTACTCAGTTGGTATCGACCATGCTTATCCCATGACAAGAAAACTATAGCTCCTCTACTTGCGATCCCATAAAGTTTTCCATATTATATGATATTGTTTATATGTGGAATTAAAAAAAAAGGGGGGGGGTACAAATGAACTTATGTACAAAACAGAAATAGAGTTACAGATGTAGAAAAAAACCTTATGGTTACCAGGGGGTATTGAGGAAGGGATAAGTTGGGAGATTGGGATTAAAATATACACACTACTATATATAAAATCAATAACTAATAAAAACCTGCTGTATAGCACAGGGAACTCTACTCAGTACTCTCTAATGACCTGTATGGGAAAAGAATCTAAAACAGAGTGGATATATGTATATGTATAACTGATTCAGTTTGCTGTACACCTGAAACTAACACAACATTGTTAATCAACTAGACTCCATAAAGATAAAAGTAAAAAACTCTCTCTCTGCCTATATCTGCTTCTTTCAGTCATGCGGGAGGGGGCAGGTGGCACAAGGTAACATTTCTGTTTTCTTGATCCAATGACTCCTGCCTCCTTGACAATCCTCTTCAGTCAATTATCTCCTCTTCGACTACATTTTGTACTATCCTCTTCTCATTTACTGACTTCTTCAGACATGCTCAGTTTTCTTTATTCAAAAAACTAAAAAACAAAAACAAAAAAACAAAGAAACAGCACTCATCCTTTGCCCAAGACATTCCCTCCATCGGTCATCCTAACATTTCATTCTCTCCATCATTTATTGTTCATCTATCATCTAGCTCAGAGTTTAACTTTTAGCTTCTAGCCCTGCTTTCTTACCAACTTCTCATGTACCTAATTTATTTCTATCATGAATCCCCAGCAAATTGTCAAACTAGATAATATTTTGTTTTTTCAGTTTTCTTGCTTTTCCCAGCTTCAGTAATAATCTGTTGCCTTCTCCATTCCCTCTTTAAAATCTCACTCATCACTTCCACAATGCTCCCAGCATTATCCTGTGTCTCCTCTAGCCTCTCAGACCTCGCCTCCTTCATCATCTTCATGGGTACACCAACTTCTCTTCCTTCTTAAATTTAGCCACTGCCTTGGGCATTGCCAGTTCTATACCTTCTCTCCTTATTTGCTAACAAACGGATCTGTTTTTGTCATTAACTATGTGATTCTACTTAAATCTTCATCTCTAGCTTTTACAGCTTTTCTGATTGGTGCCTCATTCCCTACCTCCAGCTTAACAATTTTAACCATATACTCTGATATGCGTGTACCCATCATGCCTGCCAATGAAGCATTGCATGCTTTGAATAGCCAACTCCTTTTCACTGCCCTAATCGTGTCAACACTGGAATTTTTTTTCACTGCTGCTCCTTGTTCTCTTGTCCTTACTTCTGTGTTCAACAATATCAGGTCTAGAATAACATGCACTTAAATCTGTCTCCCTCCCCATTTCCAATGCCACCTCCTAGATTCAAGGGCTGTCTCTCACTCAGATTTCTGTGCAGATATCACTACATTTAAGGGGATTTTTAACTTGGGATAGAACATATATATTTGTAATAATAATTACTTGTGCATATTAAACAATCATTTTCTTCCTTGAGTCATGATAATAGGAGGAAGGTGAAGACTGAAAGAAAAACGGCAAAATCCATAGATAAAGGGGTCTACTGCTGAAATCTTTCTGGGACTATAATAAAGTTCTTTCTCTTTTTAAAATTTAGAGTAAATTTATTAACTGTGACACTTGGATGCTTGCATTATTTTCTTTCTTTTTTTTAATTTTCTTTTTTTTTTTCTCCCAGGTTTATTGAGATATATTTGACATATAACATTGTGTAAGTTTAAGGTCTACAATGTGATAATCTGATACACATATATATCGTGAAATGATTACCACAATAAAGTTAGTTAACACATCCACCACCTCACATAGTTTTCCTTTGTGTGTGTGCGTGTGTGTGTGTGTGTGTGTGTGTGTGTGGTGAGAACATTTAAGATTTACTCTTTTTTATTTTTTATTTTTTTTAACATCTTTTTGGAGTATAATTGCTTTACAATGGTGTGTCAAAGATTAACTCTTTTAGCAACTTTCAAGCCTAAATTTCAGCGTTGTTAACAACAGTTAACTATAGTCACCATGTTGTATATTAGGTCCCCAGAACAAGAACTTATTCATCTTATGAAATTTGTATCCTTTGACCACCATCGCCCATTTTCCCCACCCACCCAGCCCCAATCTACTCTTTATTTCTACGAGTTCAGTTTTTTTAGATATCACATATAAGAGAGAACATACAGAATTTGTCTTTCTCTGTCTGACTTATCTCACTTAGCATAATGCCCTCAAGGTCCATCCATGTATAAAACTGTATTGAAGACATACATCCACCATTTCTCTGATAGTGAACTTGGGAAGAATTATGAAAATTACATGATGAGGAGAAACCAAATATATCATTGAAGCAAAAAAGTGGGAAAAGCTTCACAAAACTGGGGATGTATGGTAAAACTGATTGTGAAACATTAATTTTGCTTTTTTTCTGATTTATTTGTCTCTGGCTTTGTTGTAAATAAGAGTAGAAAGATATTTCTTCTAAGGTAAGATATTTTTTCTAAAGCATTAAGTTCTTTGCGAGCCAAACATATTTTTGGCTGGGCATTCAATTTTATATATACTGTTCTTAGAGTGGGACTAATGAGAAAGCAGAGATTAAGGAGTACATGCAAAAGTTAAATCAGAAGAGAAATGCCTTTATAGGTGAAAATGTGTTTTGAACATATTTGTCTATAACCCACTTTCAGATCCGCACTAAAATTACCAACACATAGAGAAATGAAGAGAGGGGAGTAAGGCTTTCAGCTGCACTAGAATGAGGTCCCTCTTTGCTTGTAATCTGATAGAAGACAATGGCTCTTGGAAGTCAGTGGAGGAGACTCTGGAAGAGCTTCAATGCGACATGGGAGTGCTAAGGATTAGAACAACGTGTGGTCTACCACCAGCAGTGTCAGAATCACAAGGGAACTTGTGATAAACACATTCTAGAGCCCACCAAGATTTACTGAATCAGGAATTCTGGAAGTGGGCCCAGCAATCAGTGTATTTTAACATGCTCTCCAGGTGATTCTGATGCGTGCTCCAATCTGAGAGACAAAGGCAAGTGTGTGAACTGACCCACAAAGAAATATCACTCAGATTCTCTTCTTCCCTGCAGCTCAGTCCCCTCAAAGGGATGCATGGGTGTTAAACCAAAGATTAAACCAAAAGGGTATATCCAGGGCTTTTGTCTGAGATGAAATAAGTGCCGAAAGCACTCAGTCCCTTACTAATACTCAACAATTTGAGAAAGAGCTGGAAGTTGGCAGAGCTGAATGAAGAATGGGATGACAATATTCAGGTATGTTTTCTCCTGTGCTGATCAGCCAGGGAGCGTCAGTGTTTTGAAAGGTTCCAACTAACACAGGTGACATTGCTCCACTAGGAGTCTGGCTAAGCAGGGACAGCTTATTCCTGATAAGACCTAAATATTGGAGACCATTACAGACATAAACACCCAACAGAATTTGGAATAATGTGATCTTGTCTTTTAGGAGGCTGTGGAATTGTGAATAGTCATAACTTCCACTGAAAAGTTTGACCACATGAATCAAGAGCCTAAAACATATTTACACTTACTGAGTCATTAATTCCACTTAGCAAAATTTATCCTGAGGAAAAATTCATGTCAAAATTGTATCCAGGACATGTATCATCATTTACAATAACACAATTTAGAAATTACATAGATATATAACAACAGAAGCTTGGCTACAAAAACAAAAAATGATACATTCATACAGTAACATATACCACTAAAATTAAGTTTTCAAATAATTTTTAAATATATGGGATCATCCCTCATGCCATAAGGTCAAATGTCAATGAAGGAACCAAATCTATCTATATCGCACGTTCAAAATTGTACACATAAGGTTGTAGAGAGACAAAGAGAGAGAAAGTAAATCATATACTCCAAAAAGTTAGTGGTGTTTATATTTAGAAAAAGGAATCATGTTTCATTTTTATTTTTATCCTTTAAAATAGTTTATATTGCATTTTGATAAACTTACTTTATGATAATTTAATTATTTTATCACTACCCTCATGTAGTTTTTACTATTTTTATATTATCTTAGTTTATATTGTTAATTTCATTTCTCCACTGTTATAATGCTTTTATCCTTTAGCTAACTAAAGGATAGCTAGGTTTAACCTATAACTGGATTTCAGTAATTTATCTTAACTGAAATTATATTTTTAAAATTTTTTTTCAGAATTAAACGTCTTACCAGAGACTGTTGAAGAAAGAAAAATATGAGAAAAGTAGCAATAAAAAAAAAATGATTCCAGAGAAAATTTAAATAGATATTAATAAATCAGAAAAGGGAAATCAATATTTAGAATTCAAGAACTTTGAAATAATAGATATTAGGAAAGAAAATGACAGCATTGTAATCAAATACACATTTTTTTTTAATTATTAATTTATTATTTATTTTTGGCTGTGTTGGGTCTTCGTTTCTGTGCGAGGGCTTTCTCCAGTTGCGGCAAGCGGGGGCCACTCTTCATCGCGGTGTGCGGGCCTCTCACTATCGTGGCCTCTCTTGTTGCGGAGCACAGGCTCCAGGCGCGCAGGCTCAGTAGTTGTGGCTCACGGGCCCAGTTGCTCTGCGGCATGTGGGATCTTCCCAGACCAGGGCCCGAACCCGTGTCCCCTTCATGGGCAGGCAGATTCTCAACCACTGCGCCACCAGGGAAGCCCCAAATATACATTTTAAGAGAACTTGGTAAAACTGAATAAAGAAATGGGCTTTGAAAAACTAAAAACAAATATTTCAGGTAAACTTAATAAAGAAAATAATCTTTTTTACATTTCAAGGATTAAAAAGGACTCCTGGAAAAATTAGTTTTAGATAAATTCATAGCAGGTTTGTTATTAATTTCTCTTCCACTCAAGGTCAGAAGAAAATGAATCAACAGTTACAGAGTGAAGGTGTGTGTTTGTGGAGGGGTAGGGTATGTCTTTTACATTTTTTTAGAGATCAGATTTTTTACATACAAAAGTGAAATATAAACATATATCCTTGCTCTTATCTGGTGAAAGATGTTCAATCAGTCATAGACTCTGTGACTGACCCTGACCCATGATCAGCCAGGCAGACACCCACTGGGATGGGAACTGTCCCGTCTCCCCTTCCCTTGTCATCCATCCAGCCCACAAACACCCATTAAGCACCTGCTATGTGTCAGGCATGTTTAAGTACAAGGATGTAAGAGTGGATGAGATGAGAAACATCCATGATCTATTGGTCCTTATATTCTAGTAGGGAGATAAATAAGTTTAAAAAGTACAAATAAGTGGCTTAATAATTTTAAATATAGTTAAGTCTTGTCAAACCTCTATTTTGCACTAGATCAAGATAATTTTAAGATTATCTTGATACCTCTCTTGTAATATCTGAATAGCATAAATTTGGATCCCTGGTATATTTGAGCTATCACTAATAATTGCTAGCAGTGTGGGCAAGTTATTTATTTATCGTGGTTCACCAATAAAAGTAAATATCTCATGAGGCTGTTTCAAAAATGTTATCAGATAATGTTTATAATGTACTTTTATCGGTGTCAAGAATATGTATATGTTCAGTACTATTGTTATTATTTAAAGGTACTTCTATCATGACACAGTTAAAAATTACTACTAATAAGATGAATATTAGAAAATAAATTTTGATATTGACTGAAACAACAGAAACCACATAAAGCAACACTTTAGTTTCCCTCCTGTTCACTTCATATCTTGGTCCAAATGGAAAAAGAATAATCATTCATCAACATGAAAGGGCGTGAGTATGTGGGTGGGCTGAAGCAGCTGTTTTCTTCTGAGTACCATCCAATGTATTGCATGTGATTTAGTTAACTTACCCTGACATGAATAAATATCATTCCTATGTGATTTGTATGCTCCAAAGAAAATGAAATCAAAAGGGCCAAAAAACTATCATTCTTACACATCTTGAATCACCGCTTTCCTATTATCATAAACACAGAGCTAGAAAATGTTACCAATCACAAAAGCTCAGATAAGGAACAAAGTCAAATGCAAATTACAACGATAGGGTCTGATTCTATAGTTGAAATAGAAAGAAGAGTTGTGGATATCTCGGAAAGATCCATCACCAAGTGTCAAAAATGATTACACAGATGGCAGGGAGGATCTATCACACAGAAGTTAGAGGGACTAGAAATGGCTTGATGACAGAGTTTTCATAACTTGTGTTTAGAGTCTTCCTAGTTCTGAAGAAAGTTTAGAGGACAGATGAATTCTTTAGCTATAAAAGATTTTAAGGAAACAGCTCCTGTGTTTGTCCAGAAGTGAGGAACACAAGCCTGTGCATGATGGTCTAGAAAGCAAAAAGATAAAGTCAGGGAATATCCAGTGTGAAATGGGCTTAAAGATATTGACACTTTGCCGGGAAAAGGTGCTGATTGTGGCGGGGCCATGGAAAGTGGTCTGGGTGAGGGGGTCTGTGCATAGGAGAATCTGGGGCAGGAAAAGGGGAGAGGGGTCTCCCAAGGGAGAGGGTAGCAGAGGGAGAGCGATAAAATGTCACGCTCAGGGAAAAGGCCTTAGATGTCATTCAGGCTTGACTTCCAAGATCAACTAAAACTCTGCTCCTTGTAAAATCTTGCGAAAGTTGCTTAACTTCTCCAAGAGCATGCATAGTCGATCATGAAAAATAACCCTCTTTATAGACTCCTGAAGAATAAATGAGTTGATGTATCACGACCAGAGTACAATGACTCCCATATATTAAGCTCTCAATAAGATGTAGTTGTTATCACTATAATTACTGCTATTATGATGATGATGATGATGTGGGTGCCATGTTGGAAGTACGGAGGCTGATTTGCCTCCTTCATAGTGGTTAATGGGCAGGTCCTGTAAACTGGAAATGACATCATGAGTCTTGAATGTGGACATTAAAGAGTAGTCTGTTAATCCCCTCTAAGATGTCTTCATTTTAAATTCTGTGATCTGGCAACTGTTACATAAGCCCTTTTCAGCAGCCTGCCTGGTGGAAGGCTAGCTCTTCAAATGCTAAGCCAGCAGCACAGAGGTGGCCTGATAAGACAGTGCAGGGAGCAATCCTATTTCAGAGGAGGTGGTGTTTGACAAGCATCTGAAGTCCCAACTTGGCTCTCAGTGAAATCTAATCATTTCCCTGATTGCTTTCTAATAGCTCTGAGATGAAGCCCAGAGGGCTGCTGGCAGCTCCCTGCATAGGAGCACTGAGCTGGCGGCTCAGGGGACCCGCTGGCTCCAGCTACCAGAAGGCCTGACTCAGCAGTGAGAGCAGCAAAGACACGGGGGCTGCAATGAATCACATTCCTTAAATGAAGACTCTGTCCTCCCCACCTGTTGTTTCACTATTTTTTTTCAAAGATACAACATTCCCTTTTTTATTCTATTTATTTAGTGGAATTTTAACTTTCCTTTCTCAAAGAAATCTAATAGAGTTGTATATCATAATTAGGACATTTTAGAGAGAAACAGACACATGAGGTTCATACAAAACATTTAGGTACTTGGTTTACTTCGGTTCAAAGGCCAGTTCAACTATGACTTGTCTTCCCCTGAAAGGAGACACGGGTTCGAGCCCGGGTCTGGGGAGATCCCGCATGCCGTGGAGCAACTAAGCCTGTGCGCCACAACTACTAAGCCTGCACTCTAGAGCCCACGAGCCACAACTACTGATCCCTCGTGCCACAACTACTGAAGCCTGTGCGTCTAGAGCTCGTGCTCTGCAACAAGAGAAGCCACCGCAATGAGAAGCCCGCTCACTGCAACAAAGAGTAACCCCTGCTCGCCACAAGTAGAGAAAGCCCACGCACAGCAACGAAGACCCAATGCAGCCAAAAATAAAATAAATTTAAAAAAAAAGAAAAAAACAACATTTAGACAAGAGCTCACATGTTCTGTGTTAGTGTTAAGGAAATGTTTCAATTTTTTTTTCTTAGGAAAAACATGTACGTGAGCATTGATTGTTTGTCTTAGCCAAGGATCTAGAAAAACTTCTGGTAATGAACTCCACCACTGGTAAATCAGTGTCAAGGTAATTGGAGACACATCAAGATGCCTGGGTGCCTTTACCAGGTGAAGTAAGAAACCATTCTGTACTTTCATTTTAAACATCCCCAAAGCTGAGATACCACCTAGTCACAGTTTCTGAAAGCCCTGAAATAACAGAGCAATCACTTTCATTTCAAAAAGAAATATCTTGATCAAATTTAAAATTTGATCCAATGTATGAAATTTACATCTTTAACTGCAAAAAATGATTTATTTAGCCAAAATATGCATCATTAACTTAATAGTTTACTCCAAATGGAATAGTTAATGACATATTCCACTTTTCTAAATCATTTGATAATATCAAATAATCAGAAAAGTTTTTCATGCTAGGGTTTTAAAAAGGTAAAATACTATCTTTTCCTAGACCACTGTAAATTCATAGAATGGTTTTCATTCTAATTTGATGGTTTTGATGCATTTTGGGCATCTTCAACAAAGCTTTTGATTGTCATAGCGTGTTAGTATTTATTTATTTTTGTCACAGGTTATGATCTTGTAGAAGAAGAGGATCTCTACTTCTCTCACCCTCAAACAAATAACTCCCTACCAAGTGTCTTAGTTTTTGATCATTGGAATGGAGGACAGTTGACTACAATTGTCCATGTTTGTTTACCATACTTATTGCAAGAAGAGTCCTAATGGAAAATCTTGTCCGTTGTAACATTTGGTTTGTATTTAAAATGGATATGGAAATCCCTTGAGATACATTTTTGAGGTTTATGTACACAGAATGAAATTCTTTTGAACCACAGTGAATAGTTGCTTTGCTAATGGAATCCTCTGTGGAAGCTATATTGATATTCTAGCTGCCCCAGTTTCAGTATGTGTCTGCTTATATTCAGATGTAAAGGAAGCATTTATATCTTTTTCAGAGATAGCATAGTATTTACTTCTTTGGAAAAAAATAAACAATAAGAGAAACAATTAACTAATTACAGCAAAAAGAAGAATATATTCTAGAGTGTCATTATGCATTCTAATCTGCACGTAGGGAAGCATAATTCTAGTCTACTATACCAATCACAGTCAATCATCAGCTAGTCAAATATAAGTCATTTCATGTCGTACAACTTATTTCCAGTGTTCATGAGAGCACTTAGCACACAGCAGGGCTCAGAAAATGCTTGTTGACTGAATACTCATATGTTAAGCACCTGCCATTCAAAAGTTTCCTAAAATCCCGAATCAGAGGGATGCTTTCCATGAGCAAATTTCACTTGGCTTTCCAGTTTCTCCCAGATTGAGTTGGCTATATTTTTTGGATTGCATTTTCCAATGAAATGCTCCCAGTTTGGTTTTATTCATTCATTAATTCCATAAATATTTGTTAATTGCCTATGACTCTAACACACTATGTTAGATGCTAAAACTATAATTTTGAGTAGGACAACTGTGCTGTCTACCTCCATGGATCTTAGATGCAAACAGAGGAAAGAGAGGCAGCTAAGTAATTTTATGAATTTATGTTCGTGATGAATTCTACAGAGAAGTATGTGAGAGTATATAAAAGGAAACTGATATAATCTAGCAGGCTACAAGAAGACAAAAATGAAATAGGAATCAGAAGGAAGCTTAGCATATTGTAGAAGCTAAACAAAGGTCAGTGTGTCTGGGACACAGAGGCTGAAGTTGAGCTGGGACCAGGTAAGGTGTACAAACGGTCAGATGTCAGATCATGCAGAGACTTTATGGTCAAGATGGAATGTGGTGTTCTATGCCGATAGCAATGGAAATATGTTAAAGTAATTAAGCAACATCAGAGCATTCATCAATAAAGTAAAACTTTAAAATAAAATCCATGCTTTTTATAGCAACAAAGAATCAGATTCTAGAATGCATTCAAGAAAAGAGTGGGGAGGCCACCGCAGTAGTTGAAGCAAAATGATTTGGACTCAGAAAAGCTAGAGGTATGGATTGAATGTTTGTGTTTTTCCCCAAATCTATATGTTGACATCCCAACCCCCCCTCCCTGTGATGTTATTTGGAGGTGGGACCTTTGGGTAGCAAAGTGATGAATGGGATTTCTACTCATAAAAGAGACCCAAGAAAGCTCTTTTGCCTTCTAGTATGAGAGGACAAAGCAAAAAGACAGCTTTTTATGACCCAGGAAGGGGTTTTCACCAGGCACCGAATCTACCAGTGCCTTGATCTCAGACTTTCAACCTCCAGAACTATAAGAAATAAATTTCTGTTGTTTTGTAAGCCACTCAGTTTATAGTATTCAGTTATAGCAGCCTGAACAGACAAAGACAGATGGAAAAGAGGAAATATTTTAGAAGGAAATTTAGTAGCTGAAGTTGAATGAATCTGGTTTCAATGTGCAGATAGAGTAGAGTTTCAAGGTGTTTCTCAGATTTCTAGATGGTTTTGTCAAGGAGACTGGCATCAAGTTCAAGGATGAGGGTTCACTGAGAAGTTCCTTTCTAAACCTATTGGATTGTAATATTTGTGAAAAATTCAAGTGATCTTGTTGAATAGACCTGGGTACTCAATTCAAGAGCTCAAGGTAGGTCGGTGATTTAAATTGTTAGTCAATTGATGTATAACTGAGGCTTTGGAGGGAAAGTAAATTTTCTGAGAATCAATAGAGTGAAAAAGAGATTGAACTGAGTTCTGAGGAACTCCAATATTTAAAGGTGGGGGGAGCTAAATGAGCTACCAAAGTATATCTTGATAGCAGCTGACAACAGTGATGGTCAACAACTGCATGTTTTTTATAGACTCATTTTCAGATCAATGTCATTGTTGCCCTGCCTTGAAACTTGCTGAGTTTTATTTAAACAGCAGGTCTTCAAAGTAGAAACAAATTTATCCAAGGTGCACCTGTGAAATTCATTGTTTAAAAAAAATCCTGTTTTCTGAATTTCCAGGCTTCTGAATGTTGAAGTTATAACAAAGAAAGAGAAAATGACAGTTAAAACAATCTAAAGGCACTTCTTTAAAAATCTAAGTAATTTCTAAACCAGTGTAGAACACCAGGACCCGAGTGCCTGTTGTGGCATCTCTTGGGGACCTACCATAAGTTCTGCAGAATTCTGGTCAAGACTTTTTTTTCATTTGGTTCCTTCTGCAATTAAAGATGCAAACTCCTGCTGAACAGTAATTCCCTTTTGCTGTCTTATTGAAATAAGATGACCAGGAAAATTTCACGTGAGGACTTTTTTTTCACCTTAATAATATTTTAAATAAACCAGTAAACTGTCTTTAAACAGTATGTATTTTTATTAAATATGACTAGTTTCAACAAAATACAGTATATTTGTTAAGAAAGGAGGGTTTCTCAACCTCCACGTTATCGAGATTTTGCACTGTGCTCTCTCAGCAGCACCAGAAGCCAGTAGCACTTCCCTCCCCCTAGTTGTTGTAACCCAAGTAATTCCAGACGTTTCCAAACATCCACTTGGGGGACAAAATTACCCCCAGTTTAGGACCACTGGTAAAAAGAATAATGGTGAAATTAGCACAAGGATCCTTCTCCACCCAGCCCAAGAAATATACCACTGTCTTCACTTTGAATCCTCCAGGCCTCTCTTAGCTTTCTCACTATTCTCCACAAATTGGAGGAAACCAGCCTCTTGAATTCCCCATCTTTATTACTTTAATTTTATCCATAGTTATTCTGGTTTTTTTGCACATTTGTTCAATTTCAAACATATTTTCTAGTTGTGTATGTTGTTATAATTTATAGATATTGAATCACATTAAGTGTATCATTCTGTGACTTGCTTTCTTCAGTTAATTTTATTTTCCTGAAATTTAACTATATATTGTATGGCTAAATTTCACTGACTTGCATTTCTGCATAGTTTTGTACTGTACGAATAGACTATACCTTGTTTACTCATTCTACAATAGACATTTGGTTTGTTTCTAGCTTGTGGGTAATAAGTAATTTTGTTCCTAGGAACAATTTTGTTCTTACATATTGGTAAATATTTGGAAGTTTATCTAGAAGAGTGGTTCTCAGCTGGGGGCAAGTTTGTCCTCAAGGGGACATTTGGCACTGTTTGGGGACATTGCAGAGTATACCATCTGGAGAGTATTACTGGCATCTAGTGTGTAGATGTCAGGGATGTTGCTAAACATCTTGCAATGCACAGGACCACCATGTCCCAACAAAAAATTCTCCAGCCCAAAATGTCAATAGTGTCACTGTTGAGAAACTCTGTCCTAAGGCATATGCCTAGAGGTTGATTAGCTAGGTTATCAGATATATGCCTTTGAACCTTAATCAAAATTCCTAATTGCCTTTCAAAGTGGTTATTTGCATTCTCACCAACAGTGACTAAGAAGTGAAAAAGATTTATACTCCATTTGACAATATTGTATTTCTATTCTTTTATAAGTTTTATGGTGTAAACCAGTATTTCTTTGTGGTTTGTATTTCCTTAAGACTAATAAAACCAGTTATATTTTGTTGTTAGTAAAATTATATTTGATTTCCATTGTATTAATTGCTTCTCAATTGTATGTAAGTGCTATTTATACATGTTGGATACTAATTCTTTCTGCTTTATATTTGTCATCTCCCAGTTTGTGTCTCACCTGTTCACTTTCATTATGATGCCTTTTAATGAGCAGTAGTACTTAATTTTGTGGAATTAAATTTACTAATCATCTCGTTTATTGTTTATACTTTTAGGGTCTTATTTAATAAACCTTCTCTCACCTTAAGGACATACAATGTTTTCTTATATCTTTAACTTTTCTTTTTACCTGTAAGTGTATAATCCACTGTGAATTGATTTTATATATTGATTATGATAAAATTCTGATTAATTCATTTTTCCTACTGAGAACCAATTGATTCAACATCATTTATTAAAGATTCTGGCTCTGTCCCAAAATACAACACTAACCTCATTATAACTAAGGTTTTGTATTTTCACTAGTTTCTTTAGGGCTCATTTTTCTGTTCCAACAGCTTGTTTACTTAAGTCTCAGCCAGTAGCATTCTGTTTTTATTCCTGGAACTACTATAATTGTATGATAGGGTGTTTCCCCAGATTTTCTCTTCTGCTTCAGGACTGATTTGTCTCTTCAAGGCTTTCAGTCCTATAATATTGGGTTGGCCAAAAAGTTCGTTTGGGTTTTTCTGTAAGCTCTTACGAACGAACTTTTTGGCCAACCCAATATTTAGAAGCAGCATATCAACTTCCAGTCTCCAAAAAAATCTCTTGTGATTTTGACTGGAATTGTGTTAAATCAATTAATTAATTAATTTTGAAAAAGTTCCATCTTAAAATATTGAAACCTCCATGTTTTTAGCTTAAGTCTCCTTTAATGAGTTACAGTAGTTTTATATTATTTTCTCCATAAAAGGTCTTGCTTGTGTTTCTTTAGATTTATATTTAAGTACTTTTTGGTCTTCATTTAAAATTTATTTTCGAAATTTATGTTTCAAGCTTATTTTCACTTATAAAAGTTTAATTGCCTGAGGTATATTGATTTTAGGTTCAAATTTGCTAAACTTTCTTGCTAAATTTGCTAATTAATCTTAACTTTTGACTCCTTTCTTTTTTTACAGCCATATCTCTAATGTATGAGGAAATTCTGTTGGCTCTAATTGCAAAATTTGTTATTAACTCTGTGTTATTATCTGATTGCCAGTCACCACTGCCTCTCCCCTAGATTATGACAATGTTTTCTTGACTTTTCTCCAGTTACAGCAGTCAGCTTGTTTCTTTCACTGGGATGTCAGATTGTGTCATTTGCCGACTCCAATCTCTCCATGGTTCCCTATTGCATTCTGGATAAATGCCCAATTCCTAATGCTCTGGGAGGATTGCACATGCCTGATCCTGCTACTTCTTTTCTGCATCACCTAAGAGTCTCTTCTCCTTGCTCTGCTGCTCAAGGGAAATTGTCTTCCCAGCTCTTCCCAAGATGGCACTAGACACTTTGTTCCTCTTTCCCTCATTTTGTTCACATATTTTTTTCAAATATTACTATTCAGTTAGTTGTTTCCTATTTAAAATTCCCTCCTCACTCCATGACACTCTTGATCCCCTCACCTTACTCTGTTGTTGGTTTTGTGTTGATGCTATTTTTTGGTTTGCCTGTTGTATTTCATATCCTTTAACATACATGTGATATACCTTTATTATTTAAGTATCTATGTTATGTAGCTCCCACAAGGGATGCTATTCTATTTTGTTCACTATATGCTTGGTATTATGGGAGGTGCTCTATAAATATTTTTTGAATTAGTAAGTGACTGAGTTAGCATATTTATTACTAATGGCTTTTTAATATATATTCATACAATTTTTTCATTTTATTAATGTAAGTAAAATTTAAGACTATACATGCCTGTCCATGTACTGTCTTTTTTTTTTTTTTTGAACTGTTAAGGCATCAACTTTATTACATTTTGTTCATTTATTTAATTCATATTTATTTATTTTTTAATCAATCATCAATTTTATACACATCACTTTATACATGTCAATCCCAATCGCCCAATTCAGCACACCACCATCCCCACCCCACCACAGTTTCCCCCCCTTGGTGTCCATACATTTGTTCTCTACATCTCTGTCTCAACTTCTGCCCTGCAAACTGGCTCATCTGTACCATTTTTCTAGGTTCCACATACATGAGTTAATATACGATATTTGTTTTTCTCTTTCTGACTTACTTCACCCTGTATGACAGTCTCTAGATCCATCCACATCTCAACAAATGACTCAGTTTTGTTCCTTTTTATGGCTGAGTAATATTCCATTGTATATACGTACCACAACTTCTTTATCCATTCATCTGTTGGTGGGCATTTAGGTTGTTTCCATGACCTGGCTATTGTAAATAGTGCTGCAATGAACATTTGGGTGCATGTGTCTTTTTGAATTACGGTTTTCTCTGGGTATATGCCCAGTAGTGGGATTGCTGGGTCATATGGTAATTCTATTTTTTGTTTTTTAAGGAACCTCCATATTGTTCTCCATAGTGGCTGGATCAATTTACATTCCCACCAACAGTGCAAGAGGTTTCCCTTTTCTCCACACCCTCTCCAGCATTTGTTGTTTGTAGATTTTCTGATGATGCCCATTCGAACTGGTGTGAGGTGATACCTCATTGTAGTTTTGATTTGCATTTCTCTAATAATTAGTGATGTTGAGCATCTTTTCATGTGTTTCGTGGCCGTCTGTATGTCTTCTTTGGAGAAATGTCTATTTATGTCTTCTGCCCATTTTTGGATTGGGGTGTTTGTTTCTTTAATATTGAGCTGCATGAGCTGTTTATATATTTTGGAGATTAATCCTTTGTCCGTTGATTCATTTGCAAATATTTTCTCCCATTCTTAGGGTTGTCTTTTCGTCTTGTTTATGGTTTCCTTTGCTGTGCAAAAGCTTTGAAGTTTCATTAGATCCCATTTGTTTATTTTTGTTTTTATTTCCATTACACTAGGAGGTGGATCAAAAAAGATCTTGCTGTGATTTATGTCAAAGAGTGTTCTTCCTATGTTTTCCTCTAAGAGTTTTATAGTGTCCAGTCTTACATTTAAGTCTCTAATCCATTTTGAGTTTATTTTTGTGCATGGTGTTAGGGGATATTCTAACATGTACTGTCTTAACAGAATTCCATAGTTTGGAATTTGGAATGTGCAGGGAGCTAAAGTAAACCACCATAGAGCTGATAAGAAATCACTAATTTATGTTGCTTACTATCCATCAAGTGAAAACGTTTACCAAATAATTTTATAGTTTAGTCTAATGTGACATAACAGATCAGAAATTTTTCTTAGCAAAGTATACACTCAAAATAGAAGAGAAAACTGAAAAGTTATTGTCTAATTTACCTTACATGTTATATCCTAAATTTTCTCTTTATTAGAACTTTCATTGATCCCAAATAACACATTAAGATCTCTTTCAGAAGTTATTCAATGAAACACGTATTTAATTAGTTAACAGAATGAATTTTTAATTGGAAATTAAATAACTGAAGTTCACATGAATATTAAAATTCACTTCCGCTTATCTCTGTTTCTCCTAAAATCCTTGTGTTAAGTTGTCTTTGGAAATAACATTGCCTATTAATAAAGTTAGTAAGTACAGAGTCTTTTGTTAAATCTCACATGTAGAAAGGGAAAATAACTCAGACCATTGATAGTGGAATGAATTAAAGATATAATTTATTACCCTATTTGCTTGTGTTATGATTGACCATGCAATGGAATATTATAGACTTGCTAAACAAAAGTAAAAACATGATATTTCTATGTTGTTTTTAGAGTAAGTTCTTGGTCTTGAATTATTTTTAGTTATCCTCAAGCTAGCAATATTTATTTCACTTTATTCAATAAAGAAATCTCACCCTGTTACTCTTAAAATAAAGAATCTCGTAATTTACAAGGTCCACAGATCAGAGGCCAAACTAAAAACAAATTCAATTAAAAACGCTAAGTGATTTGGACATCCCAATTGACAATTAGAACAGAAAACAAAGTTATTTAGAGTTATCCTAAAATTCTAGTATGCACCTCTTAAGGAAAACCTACATATGGTATGGTGGGTATTCTATCCAGAGAACGGGAACAGAGAAAAATGGGTGAAATATGCATTGAATAATCATTCTTTCCTAATTGGAAACTAAATTGAAGATCACATAGACCATGGTATTTTACAAAGCAAAATTACCCAAGCAGGCCCTATTTTAAGCATATTTGAGTTAAACTACATGCTTTTAGCTTAATGCTAGCAAAAAAAAAAACAACAACAACAAAATTGCCTTTCCTGATGCACTGAGTTCCCTTCTTTGACTAGATGAGACCCATGAAACTCATGAAATTGTGTGTGTTTGTGTGCATGTGTGTACGTGTGTGTATGTTTGCTTGACTCTCACAATACTCAGAATGTGATTCTGGCCTCAAATTAAGAATGGATATTTGCTTGTTTCTGCTGGTATGACTTCACTCCTTAGTTTTTACTATTATTTTTTGAGGGGGGGGAACTAATGGGTTTGCTTCTCTAAAACACAACTTTTCTCATTTGTTGAGATACACAGTGCAAATAATGATTTGGGGGAATTTCCACATCCTTAGAATATAACATTAAATGCATCTTTGAGGCCCTTATGGTTTATACCTTGATAGTCGCGGATAGACAAAACCAACCACATTTTACAGTGACCTTCCCCTTTTCCAGCTTAGTTAAAATTTAATATCTCTACATTACATTTTTTAACAAGTATATTTATTAAGGGTTAAGTTTGTTTACTTATTACAGAAATATGCTAGGAGCTGGGAAGAAGAAATAAGCATGGCACTACCTGTACCCTTAAGGAATTACAGTCGGTAATCAAGAGTCCGTTCTGCTTTCTCCTCCAGGAGAGATGTTATCCTTCAGTGACCAAAGGGAAGCCAAGGGGTATTAAAGTCTTTAGATTGAATGATAGTTGAGATGAAAGCAGAGTGTTATTTTCCAGAATTGGACTCACAGAAGACCAAGACGTTGGAGAATGGTCTGACTTTTCAGACCATTGGAGAAGTGTCCAAAATTTTTACAAAGAAAATTGAATAATTCATGCTGTAGTATGTGATCTACCATTTGCAAATCAAGCTTGGTGCTTATTTGCTTATTTTAGAGAGTGAAGTGAAGGAAGTGTGAAATTTAATGAAAACTTCTGGTAAAATATACCCAACATTGCCTATTATAATTTTAATGTCATAACTACTGTCCATGGAAATTACTCAGGAAATAAGTTCCAAGTTTTTGTTTGTTACCTGAGAGATGCCAGGTACCATCAACTCACCTCATGAGTCTTCTTCTCTTTCACTTCTCTTGAACCACCCACGGTCCAGCCAGAGTGGATATTGTGTCCACACTGCTCCTTCCATCAGTGTCCTTCATCTTTAAGGCCAGGTGTCTTCCACTCCACAATCTTTCTTGGTTTTGCCCAACTGGAAATAACATATTCTGCCTCTGAAATTTTGTAGGATTTTGTGTGTATCTCAGATTTGTTAGACTTTGTAAGCTCTCAGAAGAAGTGAACAACCTAAAATACCAGTGTGATCAAAGTGTTTCCTTTCTTTTTTTTTTTTGTTGGAGTATAATTGCTCCACACTTTTGTGTTAGTTTCTGCTGTACAACGAAGTGAATCAGCTATATGTATACATATATCCCCTCCCTTTTGGACCTCCCTCCCACCACTCCCCATCCCACCCATCTAGGTCATCACAGAGCACCAAGCTGAGCTTCCTGTGCTTTATAGCAGGTTCCCACTAGCTATCTATTTTACACATGGTAGTGTATATATGTCAGTCCTGATCTCCCAATTTGTCCCACTCTCCCCTTCCCCCTCTGTGTCCACAATATTAGTTCATCCATTGTAGCAAAGGTACCACGCTGATATAAGGTGTTAATAATAGGGGAACTACAAGGGGGAATGGGAAAGGATATATGGGAACTCTGTACTTTCTGCTCAATTTTTCTGTAAACCGAAAATTGCTCTAAAAAACAAAGCCTATTCATTTAGAAATAAAAAAAAAATAAATTAAAATGTATTTTAAAGGAAGAAAAAGTGTTTCCTTTCTTCACAGCTGTCAATGATCTTCACTTCCCACGTGATAATCTAAGCTCTTTTTGTATATCATACATGATCCATATTCTAGCCCCAATCTGCCTTGCAAATCCTATTACTTCACTCACAATTCACATTTTTTCAGTGATAAACTTCTTGACTACCCCCCACCCATACCACACTAAATCACATCTCACTTTAAGCCCCAACTCCATATATTAGCTTTGGAGGAATAAGCTGATCCTTAAACTCTTGGGTGAGAGCAAAAATTTATAAGTCAAGACAGGGTTACAACCAAATCTTCATTTGCCCTGTGTATGTGAGACTTGTGGCAACTCATTTTATTAAACAAAACTGCATTTTCCATAATTTGCCAAAGACTAAAGTTAGACCTAATTCCACGAGTGAATTATTCTCCAATGCCTGCAACAAACTGTGAAATGAGGTGTAAAATTGGATAAATTTTAATGTCCCTTGTACCTCTCAACATTCTATGTCCTCAGCTATTTTCCACATTGTAATGAGGACAAGAACATTCTGAGAGTAGGTGTCTGAAGTGTGGGGATTGGGGTGGAGTGAAGAGAAAAGAACTCTGTGACATTTAGAAAACTGTAATTGCTAATGTCACCGATTTTAAATATGATTATGCCTAGGCATTCACTCTGTACATCCAATGTGCTAAGAAGCAATAAAGAGTAAAGTAGAGGTGATCTCTACCTGGTGGTGCTTTGGTCTATTTGAGGAGAATCAGGATTCTCTTCAGCCTGTCAGAGAGTAGGCTTTCTGGGTTCTAATGGGTTTGTGAACCACAGCGTATGCTCATGGTTCCAGAGGCTGAGTAACTGCCACCACGTTAAGTTCTGTAGGAGAAAACAAAACTTGCAAATTAAATATATCTTCTCTGTGTCTTCAATTGACTCCAGATAAATAAGAAAGGAAGCAAAGCTTAGTGTAGGAATCCAGTGTGCTCATGAATTCGTAGGAAAGATTTAACTGTTAAAAGTTAGAATTTCTCTTGGGATTAACGTATGCATACTATTATATATAAAATAAGTAAACAACAAGGACCTACTGTATAGCACAGGGAACTATATTCATTATCTTATAATAATTTATAATGGAAAAGAATCTGAAAAATAATGTATATATATATATATAAAACTGAATCACTTTGCTGTACACTTACTAAAAACATTGTAAATTAACTATACCTCAATTTTTAAAAATTAAGATTTCTCAAGGTAACTAAAGTATTTTTACTAATGGCTTGAAATAACCTTTCTAAACTCACCTTAGGTTAGGAGCAGAGAAGGGGATGCCTTTGTCCCTTGTTTAGAAATGCCATCAAGTTAACCACCCACACCTTCTTTATTCAGGAAGCAATATCTCCAAGTGTTTCCTAAGGAAGTGCTCACAGGACAAGCTGGTGAGAGTGTCTGGAGATGGGGAGGAAGCCCAGCAAACATGAAGATCCTGTCAGAGCTTCAGCCTGTTTCCACCAGAGAATTCTGGAGCATACATTCCAACTAAAAGTCCCCACAACTTAAGAAAAGAGAGCTGGGCTTTCGTATCCTCACCCAAGAATGTCATTGATGAAAGGCCGTGGCAATGAGGTAGGGAGGGGAGGAGGTAAGCTCCCAGGCCTTCTGGATCTCTGCTTCTATAAACTGCAAAGTCTCTTCAGGAGCCCTCAGATCTTCCTCCACTGAGAGTTGCATGGACAGACCAAGAGAAGCAAAACACCTCAAAAGCAGGAGGAGGAGCTTATAGAACAGTCAAAAGGACACCAAAGAGATTGGACAGATCACTAATAATATTGCTGCATGCATCCTGTGCACAGACCATGTGGTTCACCTAGCAGGCCCTCAATACAAATGTATAGAACATATGAATAAACACAAGATCCAAAATTTATGTTGGAGAGTGTCTGTGATGGTTAATTTTACTTGGCAGCTTGGTTAAACATTATTCTGGGTGTTGCTGCCAGGGGTTTTTGGGTGAGATTAACATTTAATAAGTAGACTCAGCAATTAGACCATGCTCCTTGATGTAGGTGGGCCTTATCCAATCAGTTGAAGGCATGACTAGAACAAAAAAGGCTGACACTCTCCTGAGTAAGAGAGAATTCTTTTCTGTCTGACTGCCTTCCAACTGGGATATCTACTTTTTTCCTGTCTTTGAACTTAAACTGAAACACTGCTCTACCTGGGTCTTGAGCCAGGCAGCCTTTGGAAGGAAATACAGTCCTGAATCACCAACTTGCTGACTCACCCAGCAGATCTTGGAAATTGCCAATGTTATTTGTTCCTTGTGGCCAAGTACGTGGCCTCTTTTGAATAGGTTTCAAATCAAAATAAGAGATGGGTCCTCCATAGCTTTGGCTTGATAGGGTAGGAGGTGAGTATTTCTCTTAACCATCACCCATGTTAGTGATTGGACAAATCCTCTAAGCAGAAAACATAACATTACTGCCAGAGACCCTTTGATTTATCATCCAATATTCATGGAGCTGAGAAGAAAAGAGAAAGGCAGAGATCAAATGAATATTAGGAGGGACACATTCTGTCTGATCCTCATGAAAATGCAGATAGAGGTGGAGGGAAGGGGCAGAGCGATGGCCATGAAGAAGTCCAGTCATTGGAACAATGACCATAGAAGCAGCAAGAGTCTTGGAGAGCCTTAGGACAGTGGCAAAAAGGCACAGCCAGACGTACTTGTAAACACACGCTGATGCTGGCCGTGTCTCTGTCCTTGGTTCAGCGGCAGGTGGAAATATACCACATTTCTTGAGCGACTGAGTACCAGGAACAGCAAAAATATATTGAAAATTCCATACTCAGTGTGTGTGTGTGTGTGTGTGTGTGTGTGTGTGTGCGTGCGCGTGCGCACGCGTGCACACGTGTATGTAGATATTGGAAGACAGCTTCTCCTTCCTATTGTGGTTCTTGCCTTCTCTGTCCCTTTGCTACAGGATCTGAAAAACTCCTATTATGCTGAGTGTAGGTTCAGGAAGTCATCAGCTTATTCATGGTATAACTATATTCAACTAGAGAGGCTACGACGTCATTCCTCAGTGTGCCGTCCTGGTGCATTTGCCCAAACTCTGCTCACGGTCCTGCCACTGACTACAGGGACAAAGTTAGGTTGAGCTAAACTCTGACAAACCCCAGAAAGACTTGCCAGCCCCTCCCCCTTTGGACAGGATTCTGTTCCGATATCTCTTGCAACCTGGACAGATATCCCACAGCAACACAGTAGGACTGTCCATTGTCTTCAGCAAGCTCCCCGATTCTCGATTCTCGATTCTCGTGGGAGGTCAACACATTTACAAACCAGTTCAGCATTCTCTGCCATCCCTCACGCACTGCTCTCCTTTCCTTTGGAGGAATTCTGTGCTAACACTGGGTTAATGCCCTTTGGGTCAATCGCATTGACACTCATTCTTTTTTTGCAAATTTTTCTGTCGTGAGGTTAGCATTTACCTTTGTGACTGAAATCTTGCATGTTAAAGGATACCCTGCCCCCAGTCTTCTTTCCTCAAACATATATACACTTTCATCTATTCCATTCTCAGGTACGAGGCAAGAGTAAGATCTGTTGAGAACAAGAGAATGAAGAGATTCTATGATCCATTCTGTAGTCTGCCATTATGAGCTGAAGAGCTGGAGGGAAAGAATGGCAGACAGCTCTAGATGGCATTTCTGATTCTCTGCCAGGGCTCTATCAAACATCCTAAAGGTGTCTCAGAAAGTAAATTCGTATAGATAGTTCCAGATCATGAAGACAAAATCTCTAATATTTCTATCTCTGAACTCTTAATATCTCCCATTATGGTGTCAAGTAAAAAAATATTCACAACCTAAAAGTTGAGAGTTGTGTTTTTTCGGTGGGAATTTTTAGGACTTGCCAGTAGGCAGCATCTCAAGTAACACTGAGAGAACTGCTCTGAGGAGGTGGGGGGTAGGGGGGGTAGAGGGGTTGAGCGGGTGATATAGAAGTTTTGCAACAAAGGGCAGGTAGTTTGCACTTCAAAAGATCATTGTTAATTAGAGAAAACCAGATATCCCAAGTTAAGGAATTTAGCACTTTTCTATGTATGGAAAGATGCAAGAGGCTGGGCTCCCTGAAATCATTCCTTTGTTGTGCACCTCAGCTATCTGGGGCCACTGTCCTGTATTTTCATATCCTGAGTTTCCTCAGGGCTCACCATAGGGAGTGACTGCAGTCTGATGGCTGCTAGATTGTAGGTATTCTTTCCTTCCTGAGTTTCCTCTGGGCTCACCAGCTCATGTTGGAGGGCTGCAATCACTGATGACTATGACATCCTTTGTTTACTGATATGGCAGGAAATATTCCATTTATCAATGGCAGGGAAAGTTATACTACAGGAAATGTTCTACGTATTAAAATCAGCGAGTAAAAATTTAAGTCCTAAAGCCCAACTGTAAATCAAAAAAATTAATATTTTGATATTTTTTAAGAGAAGTAATTCTATGACTTTGGTAATTGAGCCAACTTAATTAACAAATCATATTGATTAAAAATGTTTAAATGTATTCCTTCTGAAATTCCCCCAAACTGTCAAAATTGAGTTCTTAGTCCTCATATTATTCCTGCATGGGACACATGAAGATATATTCTCAGTTTCTGTGTGTTCCAGAAACTGGAATACCATTATTTAGGTCTCTCTAAGGGGGAGGGGGGGGGAAAGAGAGAGATCTTATAAAAATAGTAACACTAAAAATTAATATAAAAAAGAAGTCACTGCTTCCTGATCCTACACTTTGTGGCTGAAGTGCCATTCTACTGAATGACTCTATTTTCCCCTTAAAAAAAGACATATTCCCCTCATGGTCATATAAATCCCTTAGTCTTTTAAAAAAACTAAACTACAAAGCACTTATAGGGTAGGTAGCTTCCATAGGTTTGTCATCTTTCTTATTTTGTTATGAATATTTTCTTCTATAGAGAGTTGGTTTGTTAAATAACTGATGACATATCTTTGTAGTAGAGGGATCCAATCAGTGCTAATGTTGACTATGTGCTTCCTACCTGCCTGATCCTGGTCTAAGTGTTTCATCTGTAAACTCTTCATGTTGCCAAAATATTTGTTCCCTGTGCACCTATGCCGAATAAAAATATGGAGACAGAGATTTAGAAGGTAAGAAATAGAGAGGCTTTTTATTTTCTTTGCCAGGCAAACGGAAGACACAGTAGGCTAACACCTCAAGAACTGTGCCCCCATTCCCGGGGAATTACAGGGATTCTTATGGGGGGGGTTCACAGTCCGAAGTGAGTGATAAGGATCAAAATGGTGAAGATCTTGTATTCTTTTGCTTCTTGCATTATTTCGAAACAGTCACCACTGGAGTCAGGCAACCAGGTAATTGGGTCTGGCAGTCCAGTAATTGGGTCCGTTAGTCTCTGGGTTATCGGTCTGCAACCTCCTTTCTGAAATGCAAACAGCTACAAGGGGTGATTTGTTACAAGAGATCACAGGGGGAACAAATACCAGGCGCAGAATGTAAATTACACAGGGTTAGGGGTGACAGATTAGCTTTGTGAGGGACAAATCTAACTACAGACACCAGGACTGATTAACTCTTTCAGGCCAGGTTATGTTTCTTCTCTAGCCTGTTCACTGCTCTGTTTATTTTCCTTGTTCTCAGGAGAGGGAAAACTTCATTTCTAGTTTTGCTGCAACATTAATAACCTTATAAAGGTTGTGCTATTATTAGCTAACTTACTGTAAACTACCTTTAAATGTTCTAAATAGACACCAGGATGTAAAGAAGTGATTACTTTAAGCCACACTTTTAAGGCTGCCATTTGATGGAAATGATCACACTCAGGGTGTGGCCATCACAAGTAGCTCAGCTTTCCTTACCTTGATCAACACCAGAGGCATTACCAGTTAATATACTGTCAGAAGTAGGATTTCTGTGGTCATCAATATGATGAATGTTTGAAATGGTGGTCTCAGTACTAAAATTACGACACAAGGTATGAAGATTGGCTAAAGTATTCCCCTTTCCTACCTGAATACAGTATAAAAATTTAATGAGCCTTAATAACTGTTCCTATAGTTTGGGCACAGTATTAATCAGAGTTCTTCAGAGAACATAACCAATAGGATAATAGGATACAGGATACAGGACATGCATAGATAGATGGATAGATAGAGAGAGAGAGAGAGAGAAAGACTTTAAGAAATTGGCTCTTGTAATTGTGGAGGCTTAGCAAGCCCAAAATCTGATGGGGTAAATTATCAGACTGGAGATTCAGGAAAGAGTTATAGCTTGAATCCAAAGGAAGTCTACTGGCAGAATTTTTTCTTGCTCAGGGGAGGTCAGTCTTTGTTCTAGTCAGGCCCTCAACTGATTGGATGAGGCCCACCACATTATGGAGGATAATCTACCTTACTCGAAGTCCACATATTTCAATGTTACTTTCATCCAAAATACATCACTTTTTAAAAACTTTCCGAATAATGTTTGACCAAATATTTGGGAACCGTGACCTAGCCACATTGACATAGAAAATTAACCATCATGGGCACTTATCTAGACATCAGATCAGAGGGTTTCTGCTTTACTGATGCTGAATTTAAGGGAAATAGAAACTAGAGTATTGTGGCATGGTATTTGAATTATCTTTCATGCAATATTGTGATTGTAGCACATGAAAGGGCAGAGTGTTGAAACTTTGCCATGTGCATATATCAGTTATATGAATTGTTTAATGTTGTTTACTTGGGAATAAAATATACCTATATAAACTGTGTGGAAGCACTTAGACTGAGATTTACTTTTAATTTAAACTGATAGTGAGATTAGAGTATTGGATAAACCAAATCCACCACAATTTGGCAGTTATCATTATGTATAATACCAAGAAACCCAGATTTGTGCTAGTTCAAACTGGTTTTGGAGAGTTTAATGACATTTATTATTCCCATTTACAGAAAAATAAGGCCTAGAGAGGTGAAGTAAGTTATCCAATGATTAAAGCTAATAAATAGAAGTAGCTGGATTTATGCATTAGCTGTAAACGCCAACATCTACAATTTTAGTCATGAAGCTAAACCTTTGTAGACATTTTTAACTACATTTCATAAGAATATATTACTAATGGAAAATGCAATTGATTTTTTAATGAAAATAGCAAGTTCCAAAGTTTTATGGCACTCAGTACAAGGAAATATTGAGAGATGTTATCTCTATGTCCAAAAGATTAAGAGTGTGCAAGTTTTTTTTCCTTCCCTGTGTATTCTGAAAGTATTACACCAGACGTATTTCCTTTAACTTTGGTGTATCAAACAAAAAACAGTTTAAACATAAGTGAGGGTTTTACCTCAATTTAAAACACATTCAAAATTCATGCCATAAAGCAGTACTTTTTCTTTTGGAAAGAAATTCCCAAATTATGTAAGATGAATAGTTTATCAAATGGACTTTTTCTTGAGCAGAGTTTTGAATAATTACTACAAAAGTTCTATGTGAATATTTCTACTGTGAAGAGAGCTACACTTTTCTAAGAGAAATGTTTAAATAGTTTCTATGGAGATACCTAGCAGCCAGGCAGGTACCTAGTAGGAATGTTACAGTTTGGTCCTGATTATACTTAGTTTTTCCAGGTGCAGAGACTATGGATGGTCTTTTGCCTACCTGAAGATTCTCTCATTCCTGCCTGGGAAAGCATAAGAGAAAGGTGATCTACACTCTCTCAAATTAGCTTAGAGGAATACTGCAGTTACAGAAAAACATCTTTGCTAAGTGATTTATAGTCATTCAGCTTCATTTCAAGAGTATAAAATTTATTTCCTCGAAGTTTTAATTTAATTTAACAGAATAATATTTATGGTAGTCATAGAGGGAAGTTGTTATTCCAGAACATGTGATTTGTCATTTATATTTTCCAGTCCTCCAGTGATATACCAAAAACATTTCTCATGTACCCATAATTGCATGACCTTAGATATGCTTCATGTAATTATATGCTAAGCAATTTAATTAGATTATTTGATAAATTATGGTATGGAAAAAGTTAGAAATCTTTTCATGATAGATGACAGCATGTTTGACCTTTACTTCTATCACAGAGTTCCAAAGTATAAAATAAAGCATGCTTCAATTCCAGGGTGTACACCCTGTACACAATTCTTTAAGACAGAACTCAACATAATTATCCCAGATTTATGATACGCTTATCTTTTTGTCATTGCTTTTCCAGTCTTTTGTTTGCATTATGTCATTTTTTAAAATGTTCTTTAAAATGTTTGTGTTTTGCATATAGAAAAAGTCACATTTTTGACATACAGTTCTATGAGTTGTTGCAAATGCAAAGATTTGCAGTCAACACTGCAGACTATATGCAGAACAGTTGTAGCACCCCAAATAATTCCTCATGAAACCCCTTCATGCTCAAACTCCCCACCCCTAACCCCTGCCAACCACTGATCTGTTTCTACATTTTTTTGTTTTCATTATATAATTGCTTTTTATTTTATTTTACTTAAAATTCTTCTTAATATAAGTGAAATAAAAATACCAAATAAAAGGAAATAAACTCAGGAGAGGTTTTCACATAAACTTGAGACAACAGTGTATGTTCCCTGCTACAGAGAACAAATATAAAATTAATTCAACATCCTTATTCCACCCAATTTGGTTAAAATGGTCACTGACACCATAAACCTGCCATCACATTTATTCACCTTCAATGTACTACGTAAAATGTACAATTTTTTGTTGTTGTTAAAACTTTTATTTTGAGATAATTGTAGATTCACACCCAGTTGTAAGAAAAGATACAGAAAGATCTCTTGTGCACTTATGGAATATAAATAATACAACTGAATCTGAAATAACTCTCAAAGGCCAAGTGTATACATGCAAAATGGAGTACAATTGAGAAACCGCCCAGCTATGTTAGGAAAGGGAGATTTTACAAATTTTTCTCAGTGAAATAAATCCTCATGCACCTGTAAATGCTTTTACCCTTTGTTTGACTGCATACATAAAACAAAAGAAAATAAAACTCCCACAACACTACAAAGCAAAAACAGAATTTGGCGTATGATTTCAATCAAAAGTTGTAAAAGATGCTTCACAGTCTGCGTCTACCTATTAAAGTCATATTACAGTTGGTTTATCTGAATAATTTAAATGATTTAATAATATTAATGAATATACTTAACATGAACTTCTTCCTTGCCCAAACTTTAGTCAGGATCCTCTGAGCCTTCTTTTCAATGAGGCCTTGACTTTAGCGTTCTTGTGCATCCTTGCTGAGCTCAGATTTTAGCACAGAATCCTTCTAAATCAGTTTAGTCAGTCCCCTGCATTGATACTCTATCAAGTCCCCACCTTTGGTGTCTGTCTTGGCCTACCTTTAGCAAGTATCCTGTCAGGCCAGTTTACAAGAATCCCTCTCCCCTTGATGTTCCTTTTAGTAATTTCCATCCACTGACCCCTCACTTTGATCATCATCTATAAGGCCCCAGATGCCTTTGCTACATTCGAAGTAGAGTTCACCTTTATGCTGAAGTCTTTCTACCTTATTGCAGTAGTTCACATAAAACCTGTTTTGCTGTTTTTCACAAGTGTGCAGTGCAAACATTCTTTTATATTGCTTTAATGGTTACTGGCACGGAAGTTCTCCTACATTGTCTTTGAGCACTGAGTATCAATGGGAGTGTGCCTGAAGTCTTTTGTCACCTCAAAAAAGGAGAGATTTTGTGAGAATAATATGTTTGGTTAAAGCTCTTCTGGGAGCTCCTCATTCAGCCCAGAATAAGCGGAATGCCTCCTTCTCTGCCGTAAGCTTCCATTGTGTGCAGAGACCTAGGAAAGAAAACCGTTAATCCCCACAATCCCCCTCCTATTTTTACTCTCTTCTTGTTGTTGTTTAAAATTTTTTATTTTGAGATAGTTACACATTCACATCTAGTTGTAAAAATAATAAACTTTTTCTAGTTTCCCCATGGTGGTAACATATTGTAAAATTTCAGTACATTATCATAACCAAGATTGATATTGATACATATCATGAATCTCATTCAGATTTACCCAGTTTTACTTGTACACAATTGTGTTGTGTTTAGTTTTATATTTATATTTTCTGTAATACCTTTATTGAGATATAATTCACTTACCATAAATTTACCTTTTTAGCATGTACAGTTCCATAATTTTCAGAATCTTCAGAGTTGTGCAGCCATCACTACTATTTCAGAAATTTTAATACCCTCCAAAGAACACCATACCCATTTATAATCACTTCTAATTTCTCCTCTCACCAGCCTGCCCTCCTAAGCTGAAATTTACATTGTGTCTCTCAGGATTTGCCTATTCTGAACATTTCATGTTAATGGAAATGGCCTTGTGTGAGTGACTTACTTTCCTTAGTAAAATGTTTTCAAGGTCCAACCCTGAGGTAGTTTATATAAGTACCCCATTCCCTTTTATAGTCCCAAAATATTCCAGTTATAGATATACCACATTTTGCTTATTCATTCTTCAGTTGTTTGTATTTGGATAGTTTCCACTTTTTGGCTATTATGAATATGTTGCTATAAATATTAATGTATTTTTGTGTGGATGTATATTTTGGTTTATCTTGGGCATATACCTAGAAAAGTAAATGGTGGGTTGTATGGTAATTCTATGGCTAACCCATTGAGGAACAGCCAAACTCTTTCAAAGAAATTCATCTATTTGCATTCCCATCAGCTGTGTTGTGTATAGAGAGTTCTTATTTATCCAGTCCCTTGCCAACCTTTGTTATTGTTCATCTTTTCAATGATATTCAAATTAGCAGGTGTGAGGTGGTACCTCATTGAGGTTTTGATTTGTCTTTCTCTGATGGCGAAGGATATTGAAATATGCAGCATTTCATGTGCATATTGGCCATTTTAATATTTTCTCTTGAGAAATATATCTTAAAACCATTTTTCCATTTTCTAAAAAATTGGATTAACTGTCTTTAATGTTGAGTGATAATAGTTCTTTATTCCGTCTAGATACTAGACCCTTATCAAATATAGGATCTGCAAATATTTCTTTCACGTGTGAATTTGCTTTTCTGATAGTACTCTTTGGAGCAAAAAAAAAGTTAATATTAATAAAGTCCAGTTTATTTTTTTTAATTTTGTTTTATGTTGTTGTGCTTTTAGAGTCATATCTAAGAAACTATTGCTTAATCCAAGATCATGAAGATTTATACCTATGTTTTCTTCTAAGAGTTTATATTTTAAGTTCTTACATACAGAGCTTTAATCTATTTTTAGTTAACTTTTGTATACAATAAGATGGGGACCAGCTTTATTCTTTGACACATGGCTATCCAGTTTCTCAGCACTATTTGTCAAAAAGATTTTTTTCTCCATTAAATTGTCTTGGCACACTTGTTGAAAATTAGTTGACCTTATGTATGGGTTTATTTCTTGGCTCTCAATTCTATTCCACTGACCTATATATCCATATATATCAGTATTCCAATGTCTTAATTATGTAGTTTTGTAGTAAATTTTGAAATCAGGAAATGTGTGTCATGCAAATTTGTTTTCGTTTTCAAAACTGTTTTTACTATTCTGGGTCCCTTTCATTTCCATATGAATTTTAGGAGGAGCTTGACAATTTCTGGAAACAAAATAAGAACAGCTAGAAATTTGATAGGTATTATACTGAATCTTTAGGTAAGTACTGCCATCTTAAAATATGTTTTAAGTTAGTATCTTTTATTTATTTTTGTCTCCTTTATTTTTATTGTTTTTAATGCTGTTGCAAATGGAATTGTTCTCTTAATTCATTTTTTTCAGATTTTTCATTGTTAGTATAGAAGTACAAGTGTTTTTTAAATATATATCTTGTATTCTGCTGACTTTTTGAACTTGTTTCTTAGGTAAGATAGATCTTTTTAGCAGATATCTTAGTATTTTCTCTGTATAAGATCAAGTCACCTGTGAATACATACAGTTTTATTTCTTCCTTTTCCATATGGATGTCTTTTATTTCATTTTCTTATCTAGTTGTCCTGACTAGATCCTGCAGGATGATGTTGAAATGAATTAATAAGAGTGAAGGTCTTTATATTTTTTCTAACATTAGGGTGAAATAATTTATTCTTTCATCATTAAGTATGATGTTAGTTGCAGACTTTTGTAGAATTTTTTATCAGGTTGAGGAGATTTCCTTTAATTTCTAGTTTGTTTAGTGTATTTTTTTTTCATGAATATGTATTGGATTTGGTAAAATGCTTTTCTATGTATTGAGATGAGTATCTATTTTTTATCCTTTATTCCATTCCATTGATGTGTCATTTTACACAACATTGGTGTTTATACCACTACTTTGAAATAGCCTCAGAACAATATTGTGTAAGTAACAAAAACTTTCTGAGTTTGCTGAATGTTGACAACAAATGCTTATTTAATATTACTTTGCCATAGGAAAAAAAAATAAAAGTACACACAAATAAATTGACTGCATGTTCATTCTTTTTTTTTTTTACAACAAATGTTTTAAAGTAAATATTTTACATTTGTTGTAAAATCCAACTCTGGAAATAATCAACTATGAATAGTAGGTGGGCAACCATCCTATCTCCATAAGAGGTGGAGAGAACATGAGAATAACCACATTCACAAATATTCAACCTGTGAGTCCCAAGTTTTCTTTCAGGTACTTTATCTAGATTGACAGAGATTCAAAAACATATGACAGCATGAGTTTTCTGAGCCTTTGCTTTGGCGTTCCACATAGCCAACAGTGGGTCTTCACAGGCCAGTGAAGTGGACTTTGTCAGATACACAGGGTTACTATTACATCTATACGGTAGCTGACTGAGAGGTATCTTCTAGGTGGTATGTATAGAGTAGCTGAAAGTATTCCTAGGTAATAGCTGGTATTACTACCTTTTTTAAAACCACAGAGATTCACATGCATGGTACCATTGAACATAAGTAAGGTAACATGATAACCAAAAGCTTAGGAGAAGGGATGGGCTGAAACTGTAAGTGGGTGTGCTGTGATATCATTCAGAGGACAAATAATGGCCAGCATTTAGAACTTTATTCTGCCCTGCTAACTGCTTTATATACCTAAACTCATTTATTCTTTAAAAAAAATCCCATAATATTCATAGTATAATCATCATTTTATAGGAAAGGAAACTGAGGCTTTTAGGAGTTCAAGTTTCTTCTCTAAATATGTTTATTCAAATGGTCAAGTCAGAATACATTTCATGTCTGTTAGACTGCAAAGAAATTTTCTTACTTTGAAAAAGTAAAAAAAAAAAAAAAAGAGATTTCTGCTTTGGAATTTAAACACCATGAAAAGAGGGGGCTTCAGGGGACTAAAAAAATGAGGAATACTCTGTCTCTTATTTGTCTGAAAGATGCAAATTCAGTTAGCCAGGTGTTAATTGGGTTTTAAATATTTTTAAATGTATGAGGTATGTGTGCACTCAACCATTATTAATGTGAACTATCAAAACACTTGCTGCAGTTCTAAATCCTTTAAGTACACCTGACAGGCTCTACCCACTGTCTGTGCTGTCACAGAAATTACCATGTAGAGTACCCGTAGGTGTTTCACAGCTTATTAAACTATAATTGTGGAATGGTAATTACAGCAGATGCACTACAATGTCTGAATTTTAGAAAACAACTTCCCTTTAAGTCATAGAAGAAGAGCAAACTTTATGTACTTTCCCTGCAATGACATGATTCTATTAAAATAAAATACTGCTAGAGGTGCAAAATTCACTTTTTGAACAAATGTGAAAAATGATTACACTATCCATCACTTAAAATACATACGTTCACATTATAATCATAGCTGAGATAAGAGGCACAACCAGAAGCACAGCATGTTAAAAACATCCCATTTTGGTAGATAGTTTTTAGTTATGTATTAGTTTACAGGTTTTGACAACCACTTCTGATTAATAAGGCAATTATATAAATATTCACATTCCCAGATAACTTCTTGCTTGAGATGTGGATTGTAGAAGCAAATGGGTCAACTGCCTAAGTGGACCACATCAACTTCATCAGACCTGCTGATCTAAGTGACCTGTCAGATGGCTTTCATCTCCCCAAACAGCTGATAATATAAAGACACAGAATCCAGTTCCCTAAGAATCAGATTTTCAGATGTCCTGTTTTAGGTAGCTGGTTTGACTTATTGGCCAAAATATTCAGCCCACCATCAGCACCATAATGAATGTTGCTCAGTGTGTGTGGTGAGGGAGGGGAAGAAAGTAATGGCTGCTACCATCTCGACTGTTGTTGCTTTAAGTTTACCTTAATGGGGAATTCTTTCCTCATTGAGGTCAGCCTGTCTTCACAGAAAGATGATTTAAAAAATCATCTTATAATGAGCTGAGAACTGGCTCCATCTACCCTTCTAGGGATTGCTTTTAAGCATCAATGATAAAATTATTTCCTCTGGTACATGGTAGTATTTAAGTATGTGAAGTGTAAGGGTTCAGAATATGTCACCTCAAAACACGCCATTTGGCATAGTGATTATTTTGAATTAAAGGTACTTGAGAAACAGCCAGTGCAAGAAGGACACTCTGACGCTCCTTTGTCCTCCTGGCAGCAGGGGATAAATCTCCCATGTGAAAGGTACCCTCTCTGTACCGGGAAGGTGGAGGCAAACTTACCACCAGAGACAGAAAACTCAGGGCCAAGAAAGCTGTGCAAACAGACCTTGTCGCTTCTTCACCATCTTACTACCTTTAGCCCAAACCTCTTTGTTTTATCAATTCTTCACAAATTTGTTGTTTCTTTATCTAAAAGATATAAAAGCTTCCTTCTCTGATCATTTCTTTGAGCCTTATATCTTTGTGGGGCTCTTAAACAGATGTATGTTATCAAATTTGTTTTTCTTCTCTTACCCTTTTTATTACGGGGGGCAGGAGGATCTCAGCCAAGAACCTAAAACGATAAAGGGAAATTTATTTTTTCTCTCCTAGAGAAGTACATTTAAATATCTAATTTTTGTCATCTTTGTTACAGAGAGCACCACTGTTACTTCACCTACTCCTTATAAGGATCAAATGAACAACTCAGGAGAAATGTTTTATGTTGATGGATCAATAACATATCATGGCGTAGACATTTCAGCACATACATTTCATGTGGTGAAGCTGAAACTGTAGTAAGGCTGAATTTTGGCAGAAGTCAGAGGAGATACCCTACCAAGTTTATATATTGTTTGAGGCACAGTGATTTGGTCCAAGGAAGTTCAGATTTGAAATTAGAGAATGTGCATTTGCAGATTTACAATATCAAGCAGAGTTTTCTTGTGTAAAAAAGTTATCCTTCTAGCATTTCAGTTTTGAAATCTTAAATTGGGAATAAAATAGTAAGCAAATGAGATTTTTTTCAAGACATAATTTGGATTAAGGAAGTACATGTGAATAAATATTGTTAAGAACTAATGGATGAAACTGGATGACAAGATTTATAGGAAGTTGAAAGAAATGTATCAAAAATACCAACTTTGTAAGCTTGGGGACTAAAAGTAGCTGTGGCCTTGACATATATGAGTAAATTTCACTGTATTCTGGAATGAAGATAATATTTTGGTTTGTATTATTGGATCTAAATTATAGTTATGAAGACAAAGAATCCTTCCAAGGAAAATCCTCTCTGAAATACATGGTAACAAAAAATGTCTTTACTTTTAGCAAGTTCTTTTCAATTGAATGGATTCTTTCTTTCTTAATCCACCCTATCTGCCATCCACTTTTTTCAAGTTGTTTGTAAGAACTTAGCTGAACAATATTGCATTTTGACTTGTGTTCCCACATCTTATCGTTTCTCCTGGCCTCTCCTGTTAGATTATGTTTTCTAATGCAACACTGTAAGCAGGACACCAACCTACAAAACATGTTACAGTAGTTTTCTTTGCTAAAGAGAATCAGTATTCCTGGGGAGTGCCTAGTCTTCAGCAAAAGAAAAATAAGCCTTTTGCTGGCTGTTGACTTCGTGCAAGGGACTCTACTACTCTTATGGGTCTTTGTGAAGATTAATAAAATTCCATTTTTAACTTGCTGTGAACTATAGTGAGTTATTAAAATCATTAGTATATTTTAATTATATTTCTATGACTTACTGATTTAATTTTATATTCTATATTCTGGTCCTAAGCTTTGTTTTCAAACTTACTTTTGTTTTTCACTATTCCTATTCACTTATATTTATGATATAATAGAAATAGCCTACTCACAATTTCTTATCTGCATTATTATTGTTACTAAATCCTATGCCAAAAGTGCTCTGATAAATGACCCTTTTTAGGTGTATCTTCTGCATAAACCTTCCAATTGCACTCCACTTATTTCTGTGTCATCTATTCTGCATATCAATATACTGAGCATGCTTTTACTTTTTTTTAATTGATATTCTATCATGACTGATAAAATGATATGTACTTGCTTCATGTCCAGAGTAGACAGTGAAGGTGACAAAGTTGTCTTAGTCAACTTAATATCCCATGATCAAAGTCACAGTTAATGCCTTTCTTGAGGCATCTAATGATTTAGGAAAATATATTTTATTTTAATTACTATATTGTTTAATATCTGTTTATGGGTCTATTTTTGTAACTAGACTTTTATCGATTCAACAGATTTTTTTTGAGCATCCACTAAATATGGCAGAACTAGTATGGGCATTAGGAACACAGCAGTTATCAAAACAAATAAAAATCCTTGTCCTCATGGATACAGACAGTAAACAAAGTAAGTAAATTAAATGCTGCATAGTATAAGGTGATAAACATTATGAAAGAGAGTGAGGGTGGGAGAAGGTTGAAATTTTAGGTATAGTAGTGTAGGAAAGGAAAAATAATTAGTAGTGTAGGAAAGGAAAAATAATTTTCCCGCTACTCTTCTGAGTTCTTGACTGAGGCCCTCTGTAATAAAGGACAGATTAATAAGAGAAAAACAAATAGAAGTTTATTCCCATATATCCATCATGCATACATGGGACTTAGCCAGAAAAACTAACTGACCAAGATGGCCCAAGTTACCACCTTAAATACCGCCTTCAGCTAAAGACAAAAAAGACCAAAAAAATAAAAAGAAAAAGATATTTGTGGAGGGGACCAGTTACAGTAAACAGGGTAAGGTTTGTTATACACATTTAAGTCCTACCTTCTCCATTGATAAGAGTTTCTTGTGATTTAGAGTCATCTTTCTCTTGGTACAAAGTGGGAGGCAATTACAAATGAAGATTTTCTTTATACATGTAAATTTCCTTTACAAAAGGCCAAACTTCTACCCTGTTTTCAGAGTGTGTCTGCTGTTACTCAAAAATAATTATCTCAAATTAATCTTCAGTCCAACGAGGCATATTCTGGGATGGCATATTGTGCTACCCTTCAGTGTTTGAGACAGGTCTCAATGAGAAGGTGATATCAAGGAAAAGATTTGAAGTAAGTGTGCCCTAGAGATACCTGGAGGAAGAGCTTTCTATGCAAGGAGGAAGTGTGTCTTGTTCATGTGGTTAGGGAAGACCAAGCAAAAGACACAGAGAAATAGGTATAGTCCTCATCAACCTGCAGAAAGATCATGCAAATTTTTACTTATTTTTTCAAGCCCTGTATACCTTAAGAAAAAATTTTACTAATACTTTTTTGCATGATATGGGGACAACTTAGAGAAACTTTAGTAGATGTATGTCATGATCTGACTTTATACTTAAAAAGAATGTTCCATAAGCAATATTGACAATGTCTTAAAGGGGAAATGGTGGAAACATGGAGACAAGTTCAGGGACTAGTGCAATAATCCAGGCAAGGGATGATGGAGGCTTGGAAGGAGTAGTGAAGTGTCCAGATATTCGATCTCATTTGAAGGTGGAGACCAGAAAATGTTCTAAATGACTGTATTGGGAAAGTGGAAGAAAATAAGTCAAAAATGAGTATGTTTTTCTATAAGAAACTGGAAGAATGGAGTTTGCACCGACTACAGCATTTTTTGGAGGAGAAGATGAGGCAGTTATATTTTGGATGTTCTAGGTGGAAACCTGTTAGTCAAAGAAGATTCCAGAGTTCTTAGGGACCTTCAAGCTCAGTACTAGGTTCTCAGCATGAGTGGTGTTTAAATTTCTAAGTCTGGATGAGATCATTTTAGGAATATAGATTGAGAAGATGAACGATTTAAATATTTAGTTCTGAGATACTTTAAAGTTAAGGGGCTAAGGAGAAAAACCATTACAGAAAACTAAGAAAATAAGAGAACTAACAGGAGAATGCAAATTCCTAAAACAAGTTACAAAGGAAGAGATATATAGCCTATGTTAAATGCTACTGATAGGTCTAGTCAGAAGATAGGTTGACGGTGGGATTTGGAAATGCTGATGTTGGTGACAAACTTAGCAAGAGTTTGGTGAAATGGTAGGAATAAAAATACTGTTTAAAATGGGTTCCAGAAAAAGTAAGAGAAGAATTAGACAATGAAATTAGTGACAACATTGTTGAGGAATTTTGACGTCAAGAATGACTTGGAGATTGGGCTATGACAAGAGAGGTGGGATCAAGAGATGATGTGTTTTACTTTTGGGATGATAGATGTGATAGGCTGAATAATGGCCCTCCAAAGACGTCCAAGTCCTAAGTCCCAGAACCTGTCAATCTGCTACCTAACATATTTTTTTACCAAACACACAATTTGCAGGTGTGATTAAGTTAAAGACCTTTAGATGGAGAGATTATCCTGGATTATCTGGATGAACTCAATGTAATCACAAGGATACTTAGAAGAGGGAGACAGGAGAAACAAAGTCATAAGAAGAAAATGTAATGACAGAGCAGAGGCTGGAGGAATGTAAGGAAGTGACCATGAGTCAAAAAATGCAGACATCTGGCTTTTCATCCTAGAACCATGGCCCAGTTTGTCCATAACCTCGCGGAGAAGGCCCCGGCGCTGGTCAGCTCTGCTGTGACTTACTCAAAGCCTCGATTGGCCACATTTTGGCACTATGCCAAGGTTGAGCTGGTTCCTCCAACCCCTGCTGAGATCCCTACAGCTATTCAGAGCTTGAAAAAAATTATCAATAGTGCACAAACTGGTAGCTTCAAACAGCTCACAGTTAAGGAAGCTCTACTGAATGGTTTGGTGGCCACTGAGGTGTGGATGTGGTTTTATGTTGGCAAGATCATAGGCAAGTGTGGCATCATTGGCTATAATGTTTGAAGACCAATCTTTGCTTTATTTGGGTGTTCTTGGACCATGTGTGAGCAGACTGCTATTTGAATAAAATAAGACAATGTGTCAAAAAAAAAAATGCAGACATCTTTTAGGAGCTGGAACAGATACATAAATGGATTCTCTTCTAAACTTTGAGAAGTAACAAGCCATATCAACACCTCAACTTTAGACTTTTGATTTCAAGAACTGTAAAATTGCAAATTGATGTTTTAAGCCACTCAGCTTGTGGTAATTTGTCATAGCAGCAATAGCAAACTAATACAAGGAATATAACAGCAACTTGCTGCGCTAATGGGAATAATCCAATTGAGAAAGAGAAGTCAATGATGAGGGACAGAGAATAGGGATTTGCCACAATGCGAGACAAGGATGAAAGAATGGGCTTAATGAACAAGTATAGGTATTGGCTTTTCCTACAAATGTGGACATTAAATATATATATATATATATATATATATATAAACGTAAATATTATATAAATTTATAATATTTATAAATATTATAAATACATATATATGTATATATATATAACAACAGAATAATTGGCAAAGTGTAAGGTGTCATATGATGGTAAGTGGTAAGTGTAATGGGAAAAATTCGTGGATGTTCTTTTCAGATTGCTTAATTTTCATAGTGCGAGGGAGGAAAAATAATTTTATCTCCACCCTTCTAGGTTCTTGGCTGAGATCGCCCAGTAATAAAAGACAAATTAACAGAAATAAAACAAACGGAAGTTTGATATTGATACCATGTACACCTCTTATATACATGGGATAGACCCAGGAAAACTGAGTAAATCCTCAAAATGACCACCACCTCAAATATCATCTTTAACTAAAGACTAAAGATATTGGGCGGGAGCGGGGGTGTGGAGGAGGACCATAATGGTAGGTTATCAAGAAAAACACAGTAAACAAGGGTAAGGTTGTCATGCAGAGTTTCTTGTAATTTAAAGTCATCCTTCCCTTCCTGGTACAGAGAAGGATACACCATTACAAATGAAGATATCCTTTATAAATGTAAATGTTTCTTACAAAAGAGTAACATCTACTCAGTTTTCAGAACTTCATCTGTGTCTGCTATTTCTTAAAAATAACTAGCTCAATATGATTAATATGCCAAAAAGACATATTTTGTTACAGTATATTTTGCTTCTCTTGAGTAGGTAAGATAGGAAATCATCATGAGCTCTGTAGGTATGTGTACATGGTTGATAGGTGATTGCATTTAACAAGGGTTGAAGTTTAGCCAATTAAGTATTATGAGGTTTAAAACGGAGCAAACGGTTTGATCATGTATGTGTAAACAGTGAAGAGAGGACATTAGTGTGTTGAGAAAAGATGAAAATGTGGTAAAATCTGTGGATTTTAAGCTATGGTAGGAAGGGTCCATAGAAGTCCTCCAGTGACAGGCCAAGATACCCATACATTCTTTCCTTTAGAAAGAGAAGAATTATGAAATGTTTAGAGTTTATCGATATTTGAATATTTCATAACACTTAGCCCTACTCTGATTTGCATTTCATTATTATTTTATTTTATTTAGACATGTACAAGGTTGCAAATGCATGGAAACGGGAGTAGTGACTGAGTTATACCCCTCCTAGGGCATATATTTATTTATATGTATGTTCATTCATTCATTTGACCATTTATTTATTTATCACACCCTTAGCAAGTGTCTAATTCAGGTTCTATGATGACATGATCCCTGTCTGCTTGCATTGGGAGAGGGACACAGAAGAGAAGATAAAATCCAAATGGAAAGAACCAACTATGGGGTCATTAAATGCATGACAAGTAAGCCCACTCTACTATCATGGCTCAGGAAATAAGTCTCCAAATTGGATTAGGTGATTCAGGAAATTCTAGGAAAAGGAGAATCAAAGACCAGATTTGAAACATTTGAAGTAGAGCTTGGAGGATGAAAGTAGAGACTACTTTTTTCAATGTGTTTATCACAAAATTAGTAGGGTTCCAACTATAGATTGTATGATAATTACTATACTTCAACTATATTTAAAATATTTATGTTTTAGTAAACAAAAGCAGGAATATATGTACTGATATACCTCAGATTTTCTATGTCACATTTTTAAGGCAATATGATTTTTTTTCTGTCAAATCCTGTTTAAAAGAAACTTGTAAAATAATTTTCCTCAAAGTATCTGAAAATCAAGAGAATGTTAATGAGATTTTTAAATGTTCACATTAAGGTCATAAAGGATTTAAAACTAATCATATTTCAGTGCTTAGAAAATTTATATAGACTTTGTGTATGTAAAATACACTCATTTATCTCCAGCAACATTTGTAAAAATAGTGCACCAAAACATGTGACCTAAAATATTTACCCTCTGGTATTTAAATTACACTGATCTATATTATTAATCATCCTGTCTCCACAAAGAAAATGTCTGCAAAGACTTAAGCAATAGATGTCTCAGATTTTAATACATTACTCATTTCCATTTTAAAATAATGAATTGGTAACCAAGGCATACTACAAATATAGGAGTTAACCTCATTTTGTAAGTTGTTAACAAGGGCAGTGTAAAAACCAATACAACAGGCCCAAAATGGAGACACTTACACTAAGCCACATGCCACCAAACCAAGATTAATTCCAATCCACTTGGAATCACCTGGTCAGCACAAATGAGGTAATCTGCCTTAGAGATCCTGGCCATCCCCTAAAGGAAGGTGACCTTGCCACTAACAATCCACCATTTGCTAGTAAATTCCTTGTCTCTCCCCCTTCTGCCTATCAAAGTCTTTTATTTTGTACAGCTCTTTGGAGCTCCTTTCCATCTGTTAAATGGGATGCTGCCTGATTTATGAATCATTGAATAAAGCCAATAAGATCTTTAAAATTTACTCAGTTGAATTCTATTTTTTAACAGCTTTGGTGGCAGTGGTGGGACTAAAGGAAACTTCTGATGGCTTCAGGACAATGAGAAACAGGAATGGTACCCCTGAACCCTTATAGTTCTTTGTCTTCATCACCATTTCTGAAAGCTGTGGGTAAGTTTCTCTCAGTTCTGAGGTGCACATTCTTTGCATTGAGCTCCTGACTTAATTGGCTTTCCAGTCCAGAGCAGGTCAACTTGAGTTGGAAGACAGTTCCACCTGGAACCCAAACCCCTAGCTCTTGCTTCAGTCTAAAGTTCCATTTGTTAGAGTCTGCTGGCTCAGTCCCTTGTTGGGATTTGTTGATTCAGTACCCAGTTCCACACTGAGAGCTGCTGCTGATGTGCACCTGGGAACTTTTCTTGGCCAATCTGCAAAAACATCTCTTTGGTTACTGCTGTTGTGTTAATGTGCACATGAGGTAAAAGGTTTTGCTCATTAGAATCTAGAAAGCCAAAAGTTGCAAATTGGTGGGTACAAGACGGGACTTAAAAGCTGTTAGAACACTTGACACCAAACTCGAAGGCTCCTGTGGTAGGATAACTTGGTCATGAAACAGGTTAGATTGTCACTAGGTTACCCACCGACCTCAAGGAAATGTCCATGCAATGAAGTACACTGTAAAAGACCTTATAATTCCCAACTCAGAGGCACATCTCTCTTAGGTGTTAATTTTGGCATCAAGAAACCTAGACTTAGGTAAAGAAATGGAACCCTCAATTTCCAAAAAACTTAGTGCTCCACCTTCTGGCACACTTGCTTAATTTATGTCTAAGAGCTGTGGCCCATAAGCTGTAGATATCTACAAAAATGACAAAATCTTACTAGAAACAACCTAAAATTATTGATACAATGTCCATTATGGGGAATGTCCTAAATAGACGAGATCTTTCTGTGAAGAAATGTATTTAAAAGAAAATGTTCCCCAAGCAAACACACAGAATGGGATACCCAGTTTAAATGATATGCAGAAGGTCTCCAGAAGTCTTCAAGCTTCCAAAATAGCTTCATTAAAAATTAAAGGCTAATGAAAATTAAAGAGATGACAGTACCTAAAGCAACACCTGGACCTCCCCCATTGTACCCTCCAAGGTTTCCCTCATTAAAACACTGGCCCAGAAATCAATGTCTCTTTTGCAGTCAACTGAGAAACTGGAAAAATAATATTATCCTCAAAGGTTTTGTGTAAATCCTTTGACACCAGCTTGAATGCCCTCATATTTACCTTCAAAGGAAGGTCCTCATAAAGGCTCCTCCCAGGTGATGGGGCTCTGAGCAGTTCTCTGGTATACTGCTACCAGTAATTCCCTTAGATAGCCAAGGGGAAAGTAAAATTAATGGAAACTAAAACTAAAATTAATGGAAAACCTTGCCAAATTCTGGGAGATACTGAAGTTACAGTAAAAATATGGCCAGACAGAAATGTAGGTTGCACTGCATTTATGGCTAGGGCCCTACCAATCCACTGCCAGCCCTCTGTAGGGTTGCCAAAGTCTTTCTTTTTTTTGGCTCTCTTCAGGAGTGGCTCTACATCTTGGGAGGATTGTATCCTTTGCACCCTCTTTTGGGACCCCTCTTGCATCCAAGGGTGTTGTTCAATACTGCCAGGAATATTTACTACTTTAGCTTAAACCTGACAAAGTATTTGAAAACATTTTTTTTAAGTAGCTCTATGGACAGAAGTTGGCAAAATTGGAAGCTGATATTCAGAGTCTGGCAGGAACTTTGTTAGGCCTCCTCACCTAAGGTAAATGTGCCGGGGTGTGGCGTGGGGAGCATTCCAAAGACAAAGCTCTAAATCTAGAACATACGGATCTTTTGATTTCCATTCTAGTTGAAGATCTTCTCCCGTATATAAAGAAGTAAATTTAAGATAATGTAGTTGGATGAATAGGTCAGTCCTTTTGAAGTCATTTAGGTTGAAACCCAATTCTTTGAAAAATTAAAAACAGCTGTCCATGTCATACACATCAAGTCTTTATAGGACCAGAGATGTGTGGCTCAGAAACAATTCAAAGCCCACCTATACATTTTACCAATCCTCAAACCTACCCTATTTATCTCAAAAGGCTTGTAGATATTATAAAATTATGGCCTTATGACACAAACCCCTTCTTGGAAGATCCTGCATTTTTCTCTGTGCTTTTTAGGTGTAAATGTTCTACCTGTTCTTCTCCAAGAACTCTTATATAGGTCATATCTTTGAAATGCAAACTTCAGAGCAGTAACGCTCATCAGAAAAAAGGGGTGGGGGAGTCTATTTGAAACTTAGACAAATGAAAAATCATAATTGTCTTCTCCACAAATATTAATAAAAAACTTTGGCCATCTGAGCAGCTAATCTTAATTTATTCCATCTGCCAGGAACATAACTTGGATTTAACTGTTATTTTATAAACTAATGAGTTTTGCATTACCTTACCTGTCACATGGTTAAAATTTTAGAATGGAAACAGTCTCTGTTTGCAACTGTCTGTATATTTATGTGTGTTTATATATGTGTGTTGTAAATGTGTGATATTTTTCTACCTCCAGATGGTATTGCAGAAGTTAATTTGTAAAAGAACTCTACTTAATTGGCTTAAAGAAAAATAATCATTATCAAATTAAGTATTTCTAGACTCAGAAATATTGAAACTAAACCAAATGTTTTTTCAAGTTCATACGAACATGGATAATCTTTGGTAAATAAAAGCCAGGTTAAGTTTAGTTTAATTAAAATAGACATGGCTTTATAGTTATCAACATTGAATATAATGCAGACATACAATTTTTATCCTGCCTGGATTTATTAGTCAAATAAGTTCATGCTACTTCTGTTATGAAATTTGTCAGCAAGAAAAATAGTTTGGACTGATGGCTAACTTAGTCTAATGTCTCATGAAGTTTTTGTGGGTATTCTCAACTTAATTGTTTGGAAAAAGTGAGTTAAATAGATGAAAGTAGGATAATAATTTTTAGGTGAAATTTTCAGCAGTAATTATGTTTCAGGGTATTAAACTTAAATAGTTTCCCCAAATATTTTGGGAACTTGAATCCTTAGAATTTTGCTAAGTTAAATTAAATAATGGATGATCATTGAATATGGAGATTATTTCCAAATAAAATAAAATACTGAAACAAGTACTGAATATTGGCTTATCTACTTTTGGCTTCTTATTACTGAGAAACTTAAGATATTTGAATGTATTAGTAAATATGTTTTGTGTCACCTTGAAAAATTTACTATGACAAAGAATATACTTCTAGAAATTATGAAATATATTTGTAAGTCTGCAAATCCACAGAACGCTAATGTAAGAGACAATCTGCAATTACTTACTTCTTAGTTCTTAGTTTTCACTAGGAATTAAGAATTCTAAAGGTTAGGAATTCTAATCTCTCCATGTAATTAAAACTACTTAGAAATAATAGAGGTGAAAGGAAGCAACTATTTATGAAATGTAGTTAACGGAAGTAGAATGATTGTTGCAGAATGAAAAAAAGGAAAAAAAATGAAACATAGGACAAAGTTGTAGAAGTTTTGTGGAAAGGGATCTTAGGAAAGGAATTTTATGCATGGTCAAGCTGGATAAGATTGGGATGAATTTATTTAAGTTTTTATATCAAAAGTACACTGGCACAAAATTAGATTTTGGTTTTCTCTCCATTAAAAGAAGAAAGAAGTTTTGGACTTTTGGTCTGCTTTTAATAACAGATGGTGAAAGTTTTTTTGTTTTGTTTTGGTTTTGTTTTTGCTTTTGTTCTGTTTGTTTGTTTGTTTTAAACATTTCAGTTATCCACCTAAGCAACAAAGATGTTGTGTCTTGCCAAAATAATTTACAGTGCTTCACATTAACTTTATCAGGTCTTTGATTACTTAGAAAACCCAGTCTTCTCAACATCAAAAGAGCTAAGATTTGCTCACAGCCATGTAACCTTCTGTATTTGCCTTCAACATCTTCTATTTTCACTTTTGTTAAATGTATTTATTTTTTATTGAAATGTAGTTGACATACAGTTTCAGCTGTACAACATAATGATTTGACATTTGTATACATTGCAAAATGATCACCTCAATAAGTCTAGTTACCATCTGTCATCATACCAAGTTAAAACACTTTTTTTCTTATGATGAGAACTTTTTTTTTTTTAATTTTATTTATTTATTTATTTATGGCTGCGTTGGGTCTTCGTTTCTGTGCGAGGGCTTTCTCCAGTTGCGGCAAGTGGGGGCCACTCTTCATCGCGGTGCGCGGGCCTCTCACTGTCGCGGCCTGTCTTGCTGCGGAGCACAGGCTCCAGGCGGGCAGGCTCAGTAATTGTGGCTCACGGACCCAGCTGCTCCATGGACCAGGGCCCGAACCCGTGTCCCCTGCACTGGCAGGTGGACTCCCAACCACTGCGCCACCAGGGAAGCCCTGATGAGAACTTTTAAGATTTACTATCTTAGCAACTTTAAATATACAGTAAATTATTGATTACAGTCACCATGTCATACTTTACATCCTCATGACTTCTTTATTTTATATCTGAATGTTTGTACCTTTTGATCACCTTCACCCACTTTGTCCACCCCCTAACCCTCTTCCCCTCTGGCAACCACCTATCTGTTCTCTGTATTTTTTAGTTTTGTTTGGTTTTGGTTTGGTTTGTTTGTTTGTTTTGTTTCTTTAGATTTCACATATGAGTGAAATCTTACATTATTTGTTTTTTCTATCTGACATATTACAATTTACACTCTAGGTCCATTCATGTTGTTGCATGTGGCAAGAGTTCATTCTTCTATAAGGCTGATGAATATCTTTGTCTATTCATCCATTGCTAGACATTTAGGTGGCTTCTGTATCTTACCTGTTATAAATAATGCAATGAACATAAAGGTGAATATATTTTTTTTGAATTAGCATTTTTGTTTTCTTCAGATAAATACTAACAAGTGGAATTTCTAGGTCATATGGTAGTTCTATTCTTAATTTTTGAGGAATCTCCTTTCTGTTTTCCATAGTTGCTGCACCAATTTACACTCCCACCGACAGCACAGGAGGGTTACCTTTTCTCCACATCCTCACCAACATTTGTTATTTTTCTTCCTTTTGATAACTGACATTCTGACAGGTGTGAGGTAATATCTCATCGTGGTTTTTATTTGCATTTCCCTGATGATCAGTGATGTTGACTTCTCTCTTGGTGATATTTATTTGGATCTGAATCCAAACAAAATGACAACAAAAGCAAAACTAAACAAATGTACTACATCAAACTGAAGATCTCCTGTACAGCAAAGAAAACCATCATCAAAATAAGAAGACAACTTATTAAACGGGAAAACATATTTGAAAATCATATATCCAATAAAAGGTTAATATCCAAGCTATATAAAGAACTCATACAGCTCAATAGCAAAAAAACCCCAAACAATCCAATTAAAAAATGGGTGAATAATCTGAATAGACATTTTTCCAGAGAAATCATAAAGAAGAGCAACAGGCATATGAAAATATGCACAATATTACCAAATAGATATTTTTGATAAGCTCCCCCTAAAAAATATTTATATAAAGTATTTTTGACCTTGAACTAACTTTGAGGTTTTTCAGAGGGGCCCTGAAATGTCTCAAAAAATTTGTTTTCGGGCTTCCCTGGTGGCGCAGTGGTTAAGAATCTACCTGCCAATGCAGGGAACACGGGTTCGAGCCCTGGTCTGGGAAGATCCCACATGCAGCGGAGCGACTAGGCCCGTGAGCCACAATTGCCGAGCCTGCGCGTCTGGAGCCTGTGCTCTGCAACAAGAGAGGCCGCGATAGCGAGAGGCCTGCGCACCGCGATGAAGAGTGGCCCCCACTTGCCGCAACTAGAGAAAGCCCTCGCAGAGAAACGAAGACCCAACACAGCCAAAAATAAATAAATAAATAAATAAATAAATAAATAAATAAATAAAAGATTTGTTTTCTCTCCTTATGTAAAGAGAGGTGTTAAACTAATTAGGCTTATTTAAATTACATAGGAAGCATTATCAAATAAAAACAATAATTGTGTTATATTTGTATAAATACACATTATTAATATGTGTTGTAGAAATTGTATGGAATTTCTAGAAATATTATGTCCTATTATACTGTTATCAGCCATAATTCCAGTTATTAACTTAAAATGTTGTATATCACAGAAATAACCAAATTTCCTTGTCAATTTCATTATGATAAACTCTCATCAGACCCTTATCCATAGCCATTTTTAAACCTTTGTCATTTACAAAAAGCTGTTATTTTACTCTAATGCTTTTGCAAAAGTGTTCTTACAAAAGTGCTTTATTTTCAAGGAGATTCATGGAAAGAATTTTGACAAGTACAGGTTTCTGATAACTTTAAGACCATAAAACTGAACTGTGGTAAAAATGTACAGAACTCATAGAAAAACTGGATTCAAGTAAAACAAGTATTAATCACATTGGGCTGAATGAACAAAGGAGCGTAATGATAATTTTTATGACTTTTTGTTTGAATCATTGCTGGTTCATTAATGTTTTGCTTTTCCACATTTAAGGAAAACTTTTCTCTTAAGCTATCTAGGACTGAATATGATAAAGTATACCTTTGTAAGTGTTTACTTTTTCTCCCTACCTGATACCCCCCTAGAATTTGGAAACCCTTAATTATCCTTTTCATGGTGATGTAGTTAAGCATTTTCATAAGTTGGACAAGAATCTGCTCTCCTTGTAGCAGGACACAACTGGAAGCAGTGGTTATGTTGTCAAGGCTTTGACTGGAATGTTATATTAGAGAGAGATGAACATAGACTTGAATATGACCACACAGCTCTAAGAAATTAAGGTGACTTTATGAAGCTTAAAGCTCCTTGGAAAATTTGGCTGGTACCTTGTTTATGGCTCCTGAGAGTCTTACCAGGTCAGTAAGAAAAATCACTTGCTGGCAGGCCCAGGGACCTCATGATATGTCGGAGACCTCATGAAGAGGGGAATTCACCCAAACTATAGTTATTGCAGGTAAAACCTTGGCTCAACATCTTGGCCTCAGAAGCTTTTATGAGATCAATTTGAGATTTCTTTAAAACAAAAGTTCCAGCAATGCAGTCTTAAAAATAACTTATATAGTTAATTACTATTCTTGCTGTACTTATGCAAATAATCAGATCACCTTTAATGCAAAAAATTAGTTTTACTGGAATTGTCTTTGGTAAAAAAATAGGAGGTGATTGTAGAGAGAAAATTATGTTCGCACCTTTGTAGATATTAGATTCTAATTCTGTTAATTGTCTTTAAGGTTTTGTTATATATGTGTAATCTGGACTGGATCTTGAATTACTCTAGTTTCCTCAAATATCTGGCTATGAGTCTCCAAAGTAATAGTTCCAATTTTCTCCCACCCTTCTGTTTTGGAATCACTAAGAACAAAGACTGCCCTTGAACGTCTTTGGAAAGGATTATATCTGGTCCTCCTCGCTACCTAGACTGCAACCAAACTTCAGGGACTTGAAACTTGGGTCTACATCTCTTAAGTAAAAACAGCTCCTTCACACTCTAGGAACTGCACAAGACCTCAAAATCAAAGTGACTAGGAAGAGAAGTAGCTGTTATTGAGGTAGACTGCGTCCTTCCAAGACATCAGCTCAAGAGGATCAAGAATGTTTCGTATGTTTCTTTTCATTCTTCCTTCTTTTATTTTTTTTTTTTTTGGCTGTACCACGTGGTTTATGGGATCATCTTAGTTCCTGATCAGGGATTGAACCCGGGGCCATAGCAGTGAAACTGCCAAGTCCTACCCACTGAACTGCTAGGGAACTCCACCTCCTTCCCTTTCTGAGAATCCTTTTCCTAATTCTTACATCATGAAGGTCTTTATGATTCTTTTGTCCAGCTTTTTCCTTGCTCTGACCCAGAAAGATAATGCCACTGTTCACATATCGCAGACCATTGCCAAGAGGGGTAATCCAGCCTCTGAACAATTTAGACTTGCCACGATGTTGTTGATTCTGTAGTTTTGCTGCTCACAACCTTCTCCCTGATGTCCAGTGCTTCAGTTTCTCTGGAACGAACCCAGCTCCCTTTCTATCGTGTCAGACTCCCTAACCGTGGGGATCCTTTTCTCTGTCTCTGGTTAACAGCCCCAAACCTGAGGACCATTGTGTCCAGCTCTGTACAAAGGCAGGGACACCAGGCAATGGTAACAAGAATAAAAGTGTGTGTCTGGTCTAGGGGCCCTCAGATTTTATTGACCTCCATGCCTGTCAACTTTCCAGTCTTGAGCCTCAACACAGACTCAAACAGGAATTACCGAGAGGCATTCATGATTCAAAAGTAGCTCCTTTTGACTGAACCCTACTGCCCTGACAAGGAGTGAGTGCGCATGAGGCTGTGATCAGAAACCTCTCCTTAATTCTTGAAGATACTGCAGAATCTACTGCTAAAGCAATAGCTGCCCAATAAAAATTCCTAGACTCTCTGGCTGAAGTGTTCTTGTTAATAAGACAGCCCTTGATTATCTTTGAGCTGAGCAGGGAAGTGTGTGTGCTGTGGCCGTCACTACCTGCTGTACTTGGATTAACCCTTCCGGGGAAGTTGAGACTCAGCTGCATAAGATCATTGAACAAGCCACTTGATTTAAGAAAGTGACTGCTTCAAAGGAGTCTTTCTTTGACTTGTTTGATTTTGATTGATTTGGGTCCTGGAGACCATGGATCCAAAGTGTACTCCAGATATTGGAAATAACCCTGTTTTTAATAATCAGAATAGTCTCTCTGGGGCACTGTATTCTCTCAAAAACTTTAAATGTGTGTTTACAGCTGTTAACCACCAAGCAAATAATCTCCCTCAGACTAAACTGTCAGACAAGGAACAGAGAGAATGACCAACTTCGAATGTGAACCTGACACTGTGACCTGTAAATACCACAAAGAGATTCAGCAAAAAACATTGTGACCTGTGACTACCACAGAGAGATTCAGCAAAAGCTGCTAGAACTTCAGAGCAGTAGCTGGGAGTAGCATTAATGCCTTAAATTTTGATTACATCTCTCAGTTAGGCTGAGTCTGAACGAAAGTGGTTAGGATTGTTAAAAATAGGACAGTGGGCCCAAAAAGGAGTCACTTATGCTAAGCCCCACATCACCGAATGCAGACAATTTCAGTTCTGACTCTCCCAGAAATGGAATCCTAAACCAGTCAGTTAGGAATCACCTGGTCAGAACTACTAGACACCTGCCATCCCCTAAAGGAAAGCGACTTTGCCACACCCAATCTGCTTTTTGCTGGTATAACTTCCTTGTTCCCAATCCCTTCTGACTATAAATGTCTTTCATTTTGTACAGCTCCTTTCCATCTGCTAGATGGAATACTGCCCAATTCATGAAGCATTGAATAAAGCCAATTAGATCTTTAAAATGTACTCAGTTGAATTTTTTTTTTTAACAGCTGTATATATTGCTTTGTAGTGTGTTACATCACTGTATCTTAACAATATGAAGGGAGTTGGAATTCTGGCTTAACTGAGACAGGGTTCTGAGGAATGGAGAATGTTGTTGTTAGGGTACAAATGATCATTTAACTTTCTACTGGGGAGGAAGCATATTCATGTTTCACCATAGCCCATCTGAATTTAAGGATCAAGCTCTCATTCCATAGGGATACACAAAAGCATCAGGTCACGTTACCATGATTCTGTTACAAGGGACATCCAGCTTTATATCAGTTGCTTTTTCTCTCTTGACCAAATGACTTCAGCAAAAATATTACTTTTGTAACATTCTGCTCATAATTCTTAAAGCTGCTCTTTTATCCTGGGCGTGCACATCTGATTCCCCAAGATGGCCTTAAATCCAATCGTACATCTATCACAGGGAAAACAAATTAACTGGACTACCTTTGCAGATAAAGCAGGGACGCTCCTGACTCAGACTGGAAAGAATAAGGTTAATCCCATTACAAATGTTGTGCAGGGTGTCATGTAAGGAAAACAGACGGCTCTTTCAACTCTCCTTTTCATTTGTCATCCTACACTGAGAGGGCTCAGCCAGGATGGTTTAATATCTCCCCTGTAATAGTTGCTCTGCGTAGCAGTGGGGATTCACAGAACGAGAGCCAGATGTGCGGTGTATTGTGGGATCTTAACACTGCAACTGAAAAATTCTTAAGAAAAACTTGGAGATTTGTTTTCAGGGTATTAGGAATTACCTCCATGGCCCCCTTTCTCCCACATGGAGACCATGTATTAAGCAGAGATAAAGGTCAACTATAGTCACCTATTCCACAGTGGAGGGAATATTCAGGATGTCTCAGACTGAGGTAATTTGGTTCTTCCAGACAAAATGGAGGGTTTCTTAATTATTAATCCAAAAAGCCCCTCTGTCCCACATTCTCCTGTTTGATTATATAGACCAGATTTCTCTTTTCAGCATCACACATGTAGGTTGTGAAATAATTGTAATAAGTGGCGATCACAGTAAAATGTTATCTAGAGGGGATAAATTCATTAAGGCAACACAATAGATTGATTTAACTTACCAAAAGTTTAAAACTAAAACTAAAAGTTCTGTGCCTAGAACAGAGCCGCCGTAGTAGTTTAAAAGAACATTAGTTTTAATGAATATTCTTTTAAGTTATATTTAAATAATTAATTTTGAAATGTTGTGTTATGTAAAGGCAATCTGTTTGCTAAAAAAAAAAAAGTAATCAAATCCACCCCCCACATATGTCAACATTCTAATCCCTGTTATATGTAGATGTCTTACTTTACATGGCAAAAGGAACTTGGTTGATGTGGAACTTGAGGTGCAGAGGTTATTGTGAATTACCTGGCTGGGCCCAGTCTAATCACATAACTAAATGGAAGAAGGACAGACTGGAAGTGTGAGAAGGACTTGATCTGCCAGAGGGATCACAAGACAGGAAATATGGGCAGCCTCTAGAAGCTGAAAAAGGAAAAAAACAGATACTCCCCTAGTGCCCCCAGAAAAGAATGCGGTCCTGCCAACACCTTGATTTTAGCCCATTGAGACCCACATTGGACTTCTGACCTACAGAATTATAATAAACTTGTGTTGTTTAAACCACCAAAAAATATAGTATTCAGTTATATTCTTTACCCATTCTTGCTTAATTATATGAGGATGTAGAATACTGCATTTATAAATAGTAATAATCCACAGAAGAATACAATCCATAAATAATCTGAATATCCGGAAACTTTACCTGACTGCTCTAAGTATGGTTGCATACCCTCTTCCCATGTATATCAACTGGTTGGATCTCACTCAGTAAATAAGAAGCTCTTTGAGTGTAACAACAGGAGAGTAGAACTGTACTACGCATGAGCTAAGTGCTCAGGGTCTTTGGCTAGTCTTACCCTGTGCGTATGCACTCAGGCATGCCTGTGCTTGTGCCTGTGAGCCTGTGACTGTTCTGGAACACTGGGGAGGCAGAGGCACATCGATGATTTGTGAACTCTAAAGCTTATAAAGTTTGGAAGCAGGAGGGCACACTAAGAAGGATAAGCTTATATCCACTTATTTTACCAAAACACATGACCATGGAAATGCATTGATTGCTAAGGCCCATCCTGGGGCACTGGAGTAGAGGTATGAAGGTGAGGGGAGACACAGCTTAAACTTCATGACCTTCAGAGCCAACTCTCCTTTTCCAGCCTCTGCCTGGAACCGTTCCCTCTGCCATTCAAGACTGGCATGGGCACCACAGCCCTCGCCCTTCCTTGCTGTGTGAATTTTTATACATATATTAACTTCCATGAACCTCAGTTTAGCATTCTTAAACAGATTTATTCATCTAAGAAATGCCATGAAAATTAGAGAAAATACATATAACGTGTTAAATACGATGTCTGAGAAATAGATGCTCAGTAAGTAATACTTCCTGATACAGCATTTGTGAACTTTATAAAAATAAATGAAAATCTTAGGAAACGTGTACTAGGAGAATTTTGTCATTACTGCTCTCACTCTCCCCATCTCCACAGACAGCATGGGGCCAAGGGGCTTAAGGTGCCTGGGAGGAACAGCCCACATCACGGGTACAGGCACCAGCGGGGGCTGATGGCTTTGCTTCCCCTCTGGGCATGAGCTTACCTGCTCTCCTGGCTTCGAAAGGGAAAACTGACTTTGTATCTGACTTGTTAAAGTCATAAGATCATAAACGATTGTGATTTGGGGTTATCATGTCTCATAATGCCAAGGGAGGGAATTTATTCATGTTGAAATTATGATGGAAATAAGCAAGTTTGGACATCACAGAAGTTAGCCATAGCAGAAAGTGTGCTGGCATTTCCTCTCTACTCCTTCACTCTTAGTCGAGAAGAGTAAAGCTGAGAGTGGAGTCCCTAAAGCAAATTGTTAAATGGTCTGTGACCTAGGGCCTTGGGATCTGTGTTCCCAGCCCAGCCTCTTTGCGTGATCAGCAGTACCTGGTGTTGCCTTAACGACAACCTTTCAGGAGCTTGAGCTGGATCCTGTTCTTTGGCGGGTCCACTCTTATGACAGTCCTCATCTGGGTGTCACTTTTCATCATGTATATCTTTTTATTTATTTATTTATTTATTTACTTATTTTTGGCTATGTTGGGTCTTCATTGCTGTGCGTGGGCTTTCTTTAGTTGCGGTGAGCAGGGGCTACTCTTTGCTGCGGTGTGCAGGCTTCTCATTGTGGTGGCTTCTCTTGTTGCGGAGCATGGGCTCTAGGCACGCGGGCTTCAGTAGTTGTGGCACGAGGGCTCAGTAGTTGTGGCTCACGGGCTCTGGAGCACAGGCTCAGTAGTTGTGGCACACAGGCTTTGTTGCTTCGTGGCATGTGGGGTCTTCCTGGACCAGGGTTTGAACCCGTGTCCCCTGCATTAGCAGGCAGATTCTCAACCACTGCGCCACCAGGGAAGTCCTCATCATGTAACTCTTACATTGCCCATATTTCCATACACTATGCTTATAACTTTTCTTCTTAATTAGAATTAAATATTTTACGAGTAGGTATTAGTAATAATGTTAATACTATTCTTTGGGAGGAAATACCTAAAACTAGCCACAGTCGGTGCAATCATAAAATAATGCAAATTTATTGATATGATTCAGTTTACAGAACATTTTCACATTTGTTATACAGTTATATAGTGGTTCTTAGAGTCCTCTGAGGTTGGTTGCACCCCTATAGTACAGATAAGAAACCTGAAGAATAAAGATTTCAGGGACTTAGCTAGGATTATTTTTCTCAAACTTTATCCACTGATTTTTCAAAGTAGTACTTTTTTTCACCTGCAGCATACAATTCCAGGATGTGGGGGTGGGAGAATGGGGTTGGAAACAGCAGTGACTATGAATTTGTTCAAATCATGTTAATTGAATATTGAATGTCTATTGTGTGGGGGAGGGGCTACCATAGATGTTGTCAGTAATGAACAGGGCAAGGATCCTGGCACCAGTGAAATGCACATTCTAGAGATGCTATGCTCCCCACTGTAAAACCGAAGGGGCCACAAAACAAGCTTTAGTTTAATGAACAAAGAAATTAAGAAATAGCCTGTAAACAAAAGTTAAAGGAAATTGTGGTTAGAATTACAGGGAAAGTTTTCATAGAAGTGGAACAGATAAATATCAGACTATATACATATTTATATAAGTGTATATATATACACACACACACACTAGAAATATATATATGTGTATATGCATGTATATATTCTGGTATGTATAATTAATCATATATAAATGTGTGCATGTACATATATGTGTCTATTTTAATCTATTACTAGATGAATAACCTTAGGAAATTTAATTAAACTTCATTTTCCTCAACAATAAGATGAAGCTGGTAATCACACCTAACCCACAGGATTTTTGTTGGGAAGATTAAAAGAACTAATACTCGAATCACTAAGACCAGGTATGGTACAGACTAAGCCCATGATACACAATCCTTGTTGCTACTAACATCGCTGTTATCGCACTGCGCCAGGGAATGCTCACAGCACTTGTCTCTATTAATGGAATGCGGAATCCAACATTTCTAGACATCCATTGCCTTTATGCTAGGAAAAGGAATTATTATGTCTTGATAAAACTCAATTATTAATTTTAAAACTCCATAAACACAGTTACAAATGATGTGAAATGAGGAAAACAATCCGATACCTACGGAAAGTCACTGCTTCTTCCAGCGCCAAGTGGAGGCTCAAACTCCTCCATCTCTTTTAAGTGTATGGTGGCTCCCAGGCTGTCTATAGATGATGTTTGCACAGCACATGCAGCTGTATAGAGTCAACATCTACAAACAGGAATTACGTCAGAGATCCGATCAGAACTGGGGATGGCAGAGCGAAACTGATACAGATGATGGTGTAATGTGTTTTAAAAATGTGCTTGAAACAAGAGTTTGAAACCGAGCCGTTGTCTCTCCTGCTGGAAGATATCACAGGAGTTAGCCAACTCTACATTCTTAAACTAGAATAACAAGACAGCTAAAAGTGAATTTATCTGTGTGGGCAGTCATTTCGGACTACTTTGTGGGTAGCACCATATGTTAGCTACAGTTGGCATTCCACAGGGAATTGCAAATGTTTACAAAGCTATGAGGGGGAAGTCCTTTGTGCTGCAGGGCATGGCATGTGGGGAAGCTTGCCCAGAAAAGATGACAGAAAGGTACATTTTTATCAAATATCTTTTCTGTACTATTGTACCATATTTAAAAGACTATATATTTGGGGTGATTTAGACACTGAAGATAAAATGTGGATTCTCCATTTCTACCCTTGTCTCTCTCATCTTCACCATCATCTCTTAGAGATCATTTTGAAATTTGTAGATACAATGGGGAAACAACTTGTTCAGAATTATGTTCAGCATGAGTTCTTTTTTCTATAGCAGTTGTTCCTTCAAGTTATTTTCAGTTTTTTTTAGAATTATATTTCTGAGTCCCTTCAGTCAATTGATATGTCAACAGGAAAGAATTTCTTCTTAAGAAGACATACAAATATATCATAATTGTTCAGTTGGGACTAGAAAGTGAAAAAAATCCTATATGTTATCAACTCTCTCCTTGAAGTATTTGCTACAAAATCTTCCCAGGTGAATTTTGCCGGGAAAAGAAACCTTTTTTTTTTTTTTTTTTCTCGTTTGCCCATGACAATCTCAGAAGTGTCCCAGTTTGAAATATAAATTATATGTTCATCCTAGTTATGACTTGTATTCTTTCTTTCAGCTCAGTTCTCATTCTTCATGAGATCACAATTCCCAGGCAACTGTGTTATCACTGAAGGACTGAGCGCACGCCCTACCCACGATTATGCACCATGAAGATTTTCAGAATGCAACACAGAGAGACAGAATAAGTGACTCCCAGTTATATTTGTAAGCACTTATCTTGGTGACTTTGGACTTATAATTTACATTCCTGGGCCGCCATTTTCTCAGCTATAAAATTAAGGAGTTGGAAAAAGTTACTTCCCGTGCATAGGTGAGAAGGCATCTAGCTACAGAATTGTGTTCCCTTTTCAGTATGCAGAGTTCTGGAGATGTGGTTGTCCAGGTTGGACTACATTTCCCAGCTGTCTTTGCATCTATTGGAGTCATGTGATTCATTTTCCAAATAGAAAATGAGTGGACCTTTGTGTCTCACTTTTAGCTAAGTATTATAAAAATAGGTATACCTTCTCCACTGTTTTTTACTCTCACTCACTGAGTGAATGTCAAGGAATCCCAAGTCCTAGAGAAAACAATACAAAGATTGGAGAAGACTTTGGTCTTTGAAAGCTGGTGAGAGCAAAGCCACTCACCAACTAAGACCATTTTTGATTTTACACTAGTAAGAAATTTTTTTCTATTTTGTTCAGCCACTGAGATTTCCAGGTTTATTTGAATGGCAGCCAACACATCATAAATTCCTTGTCAGTATTCAGTCTAACTTGAGCATTGGCTGAGTAGCCAGACACATTCCATTCAAACTTGCATCCTTTCCAGTCATAGGGCTCCCAGATGCTGAGGAGACAGTTGTGTTTCTTTTTTTCCCCTTGAAAATATTTTTATGTGGCTCACAATAGGGACCCTATCTGTTTGAGCTCTTGTAAGGTTAGAAGTAATGTTAAACCTTATTCAGTGGCAGTTGGAGATGAAGCCTTACTCTTCTAAATAATATAGAAGTCAATGTTAAAAGCAAAGTTTAAACACAGTAAGGCTGAAAAAAGAGAAATCTTTCTCCACAATCAGCTCATGTTTTGAGGTTGTCAAAAATTTAAATTAAAAGATGGAAGATGTTTAGGAATAATGAAGAGAAGTTTTACAGAATCCTTCACTCCATCCATTGGAAGAACCATTCAAACAAGTACCAATATGAAGGCTCTTGCTGTCAGAATCAGAATTAGAAACCCTACTACTTAGGGTGGAAATCATGGAGTTATAAGAGATAGAGATGTGGTGCCTGGTAGAAAAAGAAACACCACGTGCAAGAATGAGTAACACAATGGGTTAATATCTATGAGTTAAGATCAGAAATAGGTAGAGAAATAGTAATAAAACCCAAGAATGAAAAGACTGAAAATCTTCTTCCATGATTTTTGAAAGTACTGATACACGTTCATAGGATAGAGTAAGATTCATATTTGAGACACAGAAACAGGAAGAAGGAAATAGTTTTAGCTCATATTCTTCAGTATTTAAGCAGTTCTATGTGGGAATACCATGTTCAAGATGCTCAGTTTATGTAAAATTTTAATACATAATATGGGTTTGGTGATCTTGTGTATCATTTTTGTATTTTTATAACTCAAATTTAAAGAAGTGCTACAAGTATTCATAGAGCCTTCAAAAGATGCCCTGTGGCAATTGCAGTAGCTCTGAACAATCCTTAACAAATATTTGGATTGTAGGACAGATAATATCACAGCTGGGTACATCATCCTTTTGTTGCTAACCCTATTCAAAATGTCTGTTTGATGTTTTTTGGTTTGTATATGGAGAGCTGCATACTCTCTCTCTCTCTCTCTCTCTCTCTCTCTCCTGGATATGAAATCTACCTATTTAAACTAAAACATACTTTTTACACATTCAAAAATTTAGACTTTTTTTGTTCCTTAACTGTTTTAAGGAATTAATGTACTCTGTTTAGAGAGAATTAAGTGAAAAAGTTACACTGTGGGATCATAGTAAATTACTCAGAAAGGAAAACAGCAGGGAGTGTGTAATAATAGTGCATTCATTGATATTGTATGATTGATGGACAAGGTTGAAGAAATGTATAGAAGAGGAGCGTTGCCCTCTGATGACTGGAATGCAAGAACATTAGACCTCAGGGGATAGATAATAAATATATCAGATGTATAAACTACGGTTATTATTATTATAGTAAATCTGGCTTACACTTCTGAGCTGTCAAAACATAAAAAGAAGTTGCATCTGCTTTCAATGCCTAATAAAAGAGAATAGCATTATTTTTTTCTGAAACTGATCAGTGAAACTAATTACCTAAACAAAATTACCATATGCTCATTGAACAAGAAATTGGACAAACATAAATGTGGTTTTACAAAGGAGACATTCTTCATATGGTAGTAACTTATATCTATCTTCAAATAAGAGCTAAGCATCCCTCATACTATTACTCATTGGAGTGATATTTACAAGAAGCTAATCAAATGAGATTTAACACCTAACCTCAGGCAAGGACGTGTTTAAAATGTTTTAGAAGGGGTGGATACAACGCAGTTGAAAAGTTGATTTTCAACTTTAAGTGATAGATGCCATCAATCACTGACACTGTTTACTTTTCCTTTGTGTGTATGTGTTGGAAAGGGGGAATGAGTACTGTGTACTGCTTTGTAATTTAATGTTTGTAACTGGCAAAGGGGACAATAACATAAAATGCTCCCTTGACTACTACAACTACCCTGGTGAAGTGTTTCCTGTCCTGCTGAGGATTTAGGCAAAATTAGTCAGTGACTCTGAAAATTCCTAAGCACGATCTCTAATATGATTACACAAGTAAGTTGGGGAGTTACTGCAAAATCAACAAAAAAAGTTAAAGAAATTAAACTTATTCAGCAGGGCTGAGTTCCCATTAAAAACTCCCTTTGTGACCACAGCACTTACAGCCAGTTTACAATGAAGAATCATTGAATGACATTTTTGGTGCAAAAGAAATTACCTTTGATGAAATTTGAATATATTTATTGATCTTAAATATAAATAAAATTAAAAACAGAATTAAATGTTTAATATAGCCTTTATGTAAACTCACTGACATTCCTCTAAGTGCTCTAAGAAGATACAGTGTTCAAAAAGAGTGTGGATGGCCATTAAGACATCAGCCATTGCAGCCGCCTCCCCCTACTTGCACCCTGAGGGGACTCAGGATGGGAAAGAACAGGATACCAGCCCTAGATAGCTAAGGTGCATATCAAAGGAATGAGTTCAGTGAGCTCAGATTTTGCATCTTCCCATATGTATATCCTGGCTCCCCCCTTACCTCTGGAGCAGTCCCTCAGAGCAATCTGAGAGGCTGCATCCCGGGTCGAAGTCCTCAGCAAGCCTGCCAAATAAAACATAATTATCAGCTTTTAGGCTGTGCTTTTTTTTTTTCAGTTGACAAGAGAGTCCCAGTTATACAAAATAAATCTATCTTTGCTAAATAGAAGCATTTTAAATGCTTTCAAGTAATACATTTAACAAATGCAATGGCTAAAATTATTTTTAAAAATTCAAAACTATGTATAAATTGAATGGAACATAAAAGCAAATGCCAAAACACTCAGAATTATATTTTAGGCAAATTAGTGATTTGGAGAATTAATTATTAGGTTTTGTTTTGTTGTGTTTTTGTTTTTTTTAGAAACAGACCCACTTTATTTCTTTGTCAAATCTGAATGAGAGCCTTGCTGGGTAGAGTATTCTTGGTTTTAGGTTCTTCCCTTTCATTACTTTAAATATATTGTGCCACTCCCTTCTGGTCTGTAGCATTTCAGCTGAAAAATCAGCTGATAACCTTATGAGAATTCCTTTGTATGTTATTTGTTGCTTTTCCCTTGTTGCTTTTAATATTTTCTCTTTGTCTTTAATTTTCGTCAGTTTGATTACTATGTGTCTCAGCATGTTCCTCCTTGGGTTTATCCTGCCTGGGACTCTGTGCTTCCTGGACTTGGGTGACTGTTTCCTTTCACATATTAGGGAAGTTTTCAGCTATTATCTCTTCAAATATTTTCTCAGGTCCTTTCTTTCTCTCTTCTTCTGGGACCCCAATAATGTGGATGTTGGTGCCTTTAATATTGTCCCAGAGGTCTCTTAGACTATCCTCATTTCTTTTCATTCTTCTTTCTTTATTCTGTTCTGTGGCAGTGATTTCTACCATTCTGTCTTCCAGCTCACTTGTCCATTCTTCTGCCTCAGTTATTCTTCTATTGATTCCTTCTAGTGTATTTTTCATTTCAGATATTGTATTGTTCTTCTGTTTGTTTGTTCTTTAGATCTTCTAGCTCTTTGTTAAACATTTCTTGTATCTTCTTGATCTGTGTCTCCATTCTTTTTCTACATCTTGGATCATGTTTACTATCATTACTCTGAATTCTTTTTTGGGTAAATTGCCTATCTCCACTTCACTTAGTTGTTCTGGAGTTTTTCTTGTTCCTTTATCTGGGACATTTCCTCTGCCATCTCATTTTGTCTCACTTTCTATGATTGCAGTTTCTGTTCTGCAGGCTGCAGGGTTGTAGTTCTTCTTGCTTTTACTGTCTGCTCTCTGGTGGATGAGGCTGGTCTAAAGGGCTTGTGCAGGCTTCCTAGTGGGAGGGACTGGTTCCTGCACCCTGGTGGGTGGAGCTGGGTCTTGTTCTTCTGATGGGCAGGGCCATGGCAAGGGGTGGGTTTAGCAGGGCTGTGGGCTCTGGAAGACTTTAAGCAGCTTGTTTGCTGATGGGTGGGACTGTTTTCCTGCCCTGTTGGCTGTTTGGCCTGAGGCATCCCAGCACTGGATCCTATAGGCTGTTGGGTGGGGTCAGGTCTTGGTGAGAAAATGGCGACCTCCAGGAGGACTCACCCCAATGAGTACTCCCCAGAACTACCACCACCAGTGTCTCTGTCCCCACAGTGAGCCGGAGCTGCCCCTCACCTCTGCAGAAGACCCTCCAATACCAGCAGGTATGTCTGACCCAGTCTCTTATGAGATCACTGCTTTTTCCCCTGGGTTCTGGTACACACAAAACCTTGTGTGTATCCTCCAAGAGTGGAGTTTCTGTTTCCCTCTGTCCTGTGGAATTCCTACATTCAAACCCAGCTGGCCTTCAAAGCCAGGTGCTCTGGGGGCTCCTCCTACCAGTGCCAGACCCCCAGGCTGGGGAGCCTGACATAGTGCTCAGAACTTTAACTCCTGTGGGATAATTTCTGTTGTATAAATGTTTTCCTGTTTGTGGGTCACCCACCTAGTGGGTATGGGATTTGATTTTATAGCGGTTGCACCCCTCCTACCATTTCGTTGTGGCTTCGGCTTTGTCTTTAGATGTAGGATATATTTTTTGGTAGGTTCCAGCATTTTCTTGCTGATGGCTGTTCAGCAGTTAGTTGTGATTTTGGTGTTTTCATGAGGGGGGGTGAGTTCACGTCCTTCTACTCTGCCATCTTGTCTCTGCCTCCACAATTGGGAGCAGGGAGGGCATGACCAGTGAGATCAGACCTTGTCCTGGCCAAGGTACCTGATCTGCTTAGAGGGTTCAGGCTGGGGTTGGGCAAGGTAAGAAGCAAGGTCCAAGATGCTGCCCTGAGTGCCAGGTATGGAGAAACAGATGCCAGCAGCAGCCAGGGAGGGGGTGAAGGGCATGAGAACTGAGGCTGGGGCATATGTGTACCTGTGTGCCCACATGTGTGAGCATGAATATACATGAGCACAATGTACAGAGAATCTATAGGCACCCTCAAAAGTTGATACAGGGAGAGGGTCAGGAATAAGATGCTTCAAATCTCTGAAGTCCCCAGGGGCTGAGAAAGCATCAGAAGAGGGGTGCACATAGGTGTGTGCTGAATGTCCAGACTTAACTCTGCTTCTGCCACTCATAGACTTGCTGTTTAACCTGGGGCAATTACTTACCATCTCTGTGCCTCAGAAAGATTAACAAGATGATCTTAGCTATCTTTAGAACTCCTGATATCTCTTGATTTCTTCAACTTGGGTGCTTAGAACCCTAAACCTTTGTCCAGCCCACCCTCCCCATTACAGTCACCTATGATGGCCTGTACTTACCCAATCTAATTCAGATGCTTGGGATCTCTTGCCAAGAGGTTTACATTTTCACAGTTGCAGAAGCTGTGGTTTCATTTTAGTCACTGTTACAATTAAACAAAGAGATGTTCTACTTTAAAGAATTATCAACAAAAAAACAAAGTTCCCATTTCATTTGCATATCATTGAGGTCACCTGCAAACAGGAAATTCTTATTGTTACCAAAACCTCAGATCCTTTCCAGAACACTCTTCTCAACCCATTTTTATGGTTAAAGGACACATTTTCCAGTACTTCTAAGACCTATATTTTATAAAAATAAGATAAAAAATACATGCGACTGGAAGTCCTATTTTTAAGTGATTACCTTCAACAGAAAAAACGGTTATTCCCTCAAGATGCTAGAAAAGTTTCTAAATTTTGCTCTACTTATTCTGTAACAGATGGGAAAGAAAAAGTTTGAGGACCTACAATGCCAGTAGGCTACATTTTAAGCAGCAAACTACTTCTGGTTTCAGAAACATTTTTAAATATTTTATTACTCAAGTATGTGTTTTCTTGGTCAGGATTTTGAGAAAAAATAAATAATTTTTCTTTTAAAAGCAAAAGTATTTGAGCTTGAACTTGAGAATCTACATTGCTAATCAAATTGAGATTTGCAGTTATTGAATATCAGCTTTTTGATAGTCAGTGAAAATATTATTTTGGAAACTTGTGTAATACTTAAAATATCTTTATGGAAGATCAAAGGTTTTCCTCAAAGACAACTTTAGGTAAACCTACAGTACCTAAAACTCTAATAATGCTTGACAGGGATTTAAAAACATTACTTTGCACGAAAAAATGACAAATATCATTTATCTAATGGTTGGTTGACTCAAGCCAAAACAATGTCAGTTTTAAGTGATACTATTTCCTGGTGGACTTCCCAGGATTTGAGTACCCCTGGTATAAGAACAAACTGAGCTATGATATGAGTTTATCCATTTGAATATTAAAGAATGTGTATCAACCACTTGCTTTGGCCATTTTTCTTTTTTTCTGGAAAAAATTAGATAACAGAATCACATACTTCTTGAAGACTCTATTAATTGCTGATAACATTTTGCTTCTCCACCTTCTCCAGCAGGAGACTGTGTATTCCACTGAGGAATGATAAAGATGGCTATGGCTGGCCATGGCCCTATGTGAGAATAAATACCTCTTTTAGAAAAGCATCTCCACAGGATACTTTGATCTAGGCTCTGCAAAAACCCCAGGTCAATAACAAATTCACAGAACTCATCCACTGATTCTAAGAGGAACAGTTCTCACCTTCTTCTTACTTGGAGTCTCATCAAGATGTTAGAGTAGGGCTTCCCTGGTGGCGCAGTGGTTGAGAGTCTGCCTGTCAATGCAGGGCACACGGGTTTGAGCCCTGGTCTGGGAAGATCCCACATGCCGTGGAGCAGCTGGGCCCGTGAGCCACAACTACTGAGCCTGCGCGTCTGGAGCCTGTGCTCCGCAACAAGAGAGGCCACGATAGTGAGAGGCTCGCGCACCGCGATGAAGAGTGGCCCCCACTTGCTGCAACTAGAGAAAGCCCTCGCACAGAAATGGGGACCCAGCGCAGCCATAAATAAATAAATAAATTTAAAAAAAAAGATGTTAGAGTATGTGGCGATGACAGAGATTGGACAAGATACACTTAAAATTCTTTTGAATTTCATAGGAGCTGTTGGATCGTAACATGAGGTATGGTAATCTTCATCATTTGAAAACAGGATAGTCTGCATCTGAACTCCCAGAAGTGAGCTCCTGGTGCTCTGTGAGGTAAGGATGGTTGTAAATGTTTAATACTGCTGAAAATTTTAAAACTTGTTTTTCAGTTTCTCAAAATTGACAGTATTGGAAATTATGTTTGAGCATGATTCTTGCAGCTGTCTGCTAAAACTCTCAAACTCCAATAATATTTTGATGTTGGAACTTCACCACAGAGAGCACTAGAGACTGCATAACACAGTTCTTTCCCCATCCCCCTGACCTTCCACAGATCTGTCATTTCTTGTGACTATTAGTTAGAAAGCATGTGTTATTCCTCAAATATCTGGTGTGCATGTGGAAAATATTTAATGTTTTTGATTACTTGCTTTTATATTTCGCAATTTTTCCTAGCATTGTTGAAGCATAATTGAAAAATAAAAATTGTATGTATTTAAGGTGTACACTCTGATATTTTGATACATGAATACACTGTGAAATGATTACCACAATCAAGCTAATTAACACATCCATTAGCTCATATAGTTATCTTTTGTGTGACTGTGTGTTGTTGCTACTCTTTTAGAAAGTTTCAAGTATACAATACAGAACTATTAACTATAGTCACCATGCTGTAAATTAGATCTCCAGACTTATTCATTCTGCATAATTAAAACCTTGCATCTTTGACCAATATCTCCTCATTTCCCGCACACCCCACACCCTGGTAACCACCATTTTACTTTCTGATTTTATAAGTTCAACTTTTTTGATTCCACTTAAAAGTGAAATTATGCAGCATTTGTTTTTCCTGTATTTGGCTTATTTCACTTAGCGTAGTGTCCTCATTATTATTATATATTGTCACAGATGTTAGAATTTCCTCTTTTTTAAGAGTGAATAATAATTCATTTTATATATATAATATACATTTAATATATAATATATATGTATGTATAATATATATTTCTATATACTATATATTTATATATATTTATAGATATAATATATACATATTTATATATAAATATATTTTTCCATTTTCTTTATCCAGTTATTCATCAACTGACATTTAGGTTGTTTCCATATCTTAGATAATGTGAAAAATGCTATAATGAGGCACATTTTACAAATCACATAATTTACACATTTCAAATGTTCAACTCTATGATTTTTAGAAGATTTAGCATGCTGTGAAGCATCACAATTAACCAGTATTAAAGCATTTTCTTCAAACAACAAGATGCCTTAATTCCATTTACAATTAATCCCAATTTTCATGTTCTGCCTTATACAACCAACTGTATACTTTCTGTCTCTAAAAATTTGCCTTTTCTTGACACTTCATATATATGGAATCATATAATATGTGGACTCTTGTGTCTTGCTTTGTTCAATTAGCATAATACTTTTGAGATCCATTCAAGTGGTAGCATGTATCAGAAATTTGTTTTATTTTTATTGCTGTATAACATTCCATTGTACTGATATACCACATTTTGTGTATCCATTCATCAGCTGGTTAATATTAATATTAATACAACGGAATATTACTCAGCCACAAAACGGAACAAAATTGGGTCATTTTTAGAGATATGGATGGACCTAGAGACTGTCATACAGAGTGAAGTAAGTCAGAAAGAGAAAAAAAATATTAATGCATACATGTGGAATCTAGAAAAATGGTACAGTTGAACCAGTTTGCAAGGCAGAAATAGAGACACAGATGTAGAGAACAAATGTATGGACACCAAGGGGGGGAAGCAGGGGGGGTTTGTGGTTGTGGTGGGATGCACTGGGAGATTGTGATTGACATATATACACTAATATGTATAAAATAGATGACTAATAAAAAAAAAAAGAACTTGATTCCACAGGGGGGAAAAATGTTAAAAGAAGTTCTTCAGAGAGAAGGCAAATGATATACTTGAGAAACTCAGATCTACAAAAACAAAGAGTATTAGAGAAGGAATAAATGAAGGTAATTTTTTTTAAATGTAGTTGTCTTATTCTTAATTAATCTTACAGATAACAGGATTGTTCAAAATAATAATAGCAACAATGTTTTGATACCTTGTATTTAAGCAAAGTGAATTATGCAATGAATAGGAGGAAGAAATTGGGATCCTTTAATATTATAAGATACTTGAACTTCTAGTGAAATGCTATAGTGTTATTTGAAAGTGGACTTGAATTAGTCGTAAGTGCATATTGTAAACTATAGGGCAACTACTAAAAAAGGTTAAAAAAAAAAAGTATAATTGATATGCTAAGAAAGAAGTGAAAATAGAATCATATAAAATGTTCAGTTAAAACTAAAAATGGTAGAAAAAGAATGTGAGACAAAAATAGAAACAAAGAATAAGGGCAATGAATACAAAATAGTGACCAATATTACAGATATTAATCCAGCTATAACAATAATCACTTTAAATATCAATAATTTAAACACAAAAATTCAGAGACTGAGATTTTCAGAGCAGACCCCTCAAAAAAATCCAACTATATGTTGTCTACAAGAAACATACTTTAAATATGAAGACACTTGTATGTTAAAAGTAAAGGGGTGAAGAATGAGTATACCTTGTTATTCATAACAAGTCCCTTCCTATTACAATTGGGTTTATGTTAATGAGGTGACTTTTGGAACACACCTAAGGATGGGTGCTGGGTGCCAGGGAACCAACTGTGAACAGAGGTTTGGAACTTTCATTTCCACCTCCCTGGCTTCTGGGGAGAAGAATGGGGCTGCAGGTCGAATCAATCACCCATGCCTAAGTAATGAAGTCGCCATAAACACACAAAAAGGCTGTTTAGAGAGATTCTAGGTTGCTGAACTTATGGAGATTTGGGGAGAGTGGCACACTCCGAGAGAGCATGGAACCTCTGTGCCCTTTATACATACTTCGCCCCATGCATCCCTTCCATCTGCCTGTTCCTGAGTTACATCCTTTTATAATAATCCAGTGAGCTAGTAACTAAAATGTTTCTCTGAGTTCTGTGAGCAGCCCTAGCAAATTAATCAAACCCAAGGAGGGTGTTGTTGGAACTTCTGATCTATAGCTGGTCCAATAGAGCACAGGTGACAACCTGAATTTGCAACTGGCATCTGAAGTTGGGGAGGTGGGGCAGTCTTATAGGACTGAATCCTTGACCTCTGGGATCCGAAGCTATCTCTGGGTAGATAGTGTCTTAACTGAGTTGAATTGTAGGACACTCTGCTAGTGTCCAATAATTGTTTGGGTGTGTAGGAAACCCCTCCCCCTGAATTGGAATTGGGCGTTACAATTTTCACGAGCTCATACAAATCAGAAGAAAGCTGAGATAGCTATATTAATTTCAGACAGAACAAACTTCAGGGCAAGGAAAATTACTTGGGATAAAGAGAAATATTGCATAATGATAAAGGGGTCAATTCTCCAAGAAGATATACAAATCCTTAATGTATAAGCACCTAACAGCAGAGTGTCAAAATACATGAGGCAAAAAGTGATAGAACAGCTAGGAGAAATATATGGGAGACTTCAACATCCCTCTATAAGAAATGGACTTCAGCACCAGACAGAAAACCAGTAAGGATACCATTGAACTTGACAGCACCATCAATCAACTGAATTTAATTGTCATCTATAGACTGCTTTAACCAACAACAACAGAATAAATATTCTGCTCAAGCTCACATGTAATATACCCCCAAGATAGATCAGGCTCTGGAGCCTAAAACACACCTTAACAAATTTAAAGGAATAAAATAAATATCCATCAATCCATACTGATATATTTACATGGAAAAATAAATTAATTAATTACTTGTCTTGGATTTTCTAGGTTGACAATTATGTCGTCTACTAAAAGTATTTAATTCCTTTCCTTTACTATTAATTTTATTAAGAAAGAAATTCATACTTATTCTGCTTTATTAGTGTATAATTCTTAAAGTTAAAATTATGACCCTCATAGAAAGAGACAAATCTCTCATGCAAATGAATACCAAATAATTTATGTAGAGTATATGTATGCTCCTTAAATGTGAAAAGTGCATAGTGCCTTCCTTCTAAAGAGTCCACTATGGAAAGGGGGAAAAAAAGTTCCCTCACAATGGAGAAACCTGGTAAATACCACTTCAGTCAGGTGATCAAGATCAACATCAACTATGATATAATGTTGATGGTATGTAACCTTTACATGATGTAGTGAAAATGGTACTTTTCCTCTCTGGTCTTCCTCCTAAAAACCTATAGCCCAGTCTAACCATGAGAAAAACACTAGACAAATTCCATTAGATGTGTATTCTACAAACTACCTGACTAGTACTCCTCAAAGTCATCAAAAACAAGGAAAGTTTGGGAAATAGTCACTCTCAAGAGGAGCTTAAGGAGACATGAAAAATAAATATAATGTGGTACACTGGATGGAATCTTGGGCCATAAAAAAGAATATTAGGTAAAAACTAAGGATATATGAATAAAGTATGGAGTTTAGTTAATGAAACTGTTTTAATTTTGATCCATTAATTGCAACAAACATACAAATATAAAATGTTAATAATAGGGGAAACTGGATATGGGACACATGGAATTCCCTGTTCGATTCTCTCAACTGTTTTGTAAATCTAAAACTGTTCTAAATAATAAAAAATCTTTAAAAAAGTAGATTTCATCAATCTATCCAGAAAAATATTGGATTGGCCAAAAAGTTTGTTAGGGTAATGAATATGTTGTTCAATAAAGTTCTTGGTGAAAATGAAAAATGTGTCCTTTATTTTTTCTTAAAATCATATGAATTTTTGGCCAACCCAATATTTACTCAGTCCTACTACATACTTGGTGTATATATTAATAATAAAATAATCATTTTTCCTGTCACCATAGAACATACATTCTAGAGGCAGGCATTAAAGAACAATACAAAAATTGTATGTTTTAAAGTTAAAATGGGTGCTATTAATAAAAATAACAGGATATTATGGAGAGATTAAAGGAGGGATATAAACATAATGAAAGGCTACTGAATGGTTTTAAATCCAGAGTCTAGTTATACTTGAAATATGCCTTTGCCAGCTGGGTAGAGAATCAACTGTTGGGCCAAAGTGTGAACACAAGGAGTCCTATTGCAAGGTTATTTTAATAACTCAGGTAAAATGTGGTGGGGTTTAGACGTGTGTTTAAGCATTGGTATTGGAGAAAATTGATTATGGCTATTGAGAGAAAGCTATTGATTTTTGGTATAATCTTGTATATGCTTTATAAACTTTCTAATTAGTGCTAATAGAATTTTAGTTGCTTACCTTGGCTTTTCTAGATATGCAATTATATAAACTTGATGGTTAATTTTGCATATTGACTTGCCTGGGCTAAGGGATGCCTAGATAGCTAGTAAAAGATTATTTCTGGGTGTGTCTGTTAGGGTGTCTCTAGAAGAGATTAACACTTGAATTGGTAGAATGAGTAAAGAAGATTACCTTCACCAATGTGATGGGCATTATATAAACTGCTAAGGCCTTGAACAGAAAAAGAAGTTGGAGAAGTGTAAGTTTCTCAAGTTTATCTGCTTGAGCTGAAACAACAGTGATCCTGGATCTTGGCCTTTGGACTCAAACTAATTTTTTTTTTTTTTTTTTTTATAAAGAAAACTATACCAAGGCACATCACAATTGAATTGCTCAAAATAAGTGACAAAGAGAGAAAATCTTAAAAGCAGCCAAAGGGGTAAAAAAAAGGCATGTTACAAACAGAAATAAAAATGACGGCAGGTTTCTCATTTGTAACAAGGTAGTCAGAAGATAGTGGAGTAACATCTTTTTTGGGGGGGGTAAATTCTATAATAATTTTATTTTTATTTTTTTATGGGTATCATTTTTTTAAACATCTTTATTGGAGTATAATTGCTTTGCAATGGTGTGTTAGTTTCTGTTTTATAACAAAGTGAATCAGCTATACGTATACATATATCCCCATATCTCCTCCCTCTTGCGTCTCCCTCTCACCCTTCCTATCCCATCCCTCTATGTGGTCACAAAGTACCAAGTTGATCTCCCTGTGCTATGAAGCTTCTTACCACTAGCTACCTATTTTATATTTGGTAGTGTATAGATGTACATGCCACTCTCTCACTTCGTCCCAGCTCACCCTTCCCCTCCTCGTGTCCTCACATCCATTCTCTACGTTTGCGTCTTTATTCCTGTCCTGCCCCTAGGTTCTTTAGAACCTTTTTCTTTTTTTTTTTTTTTGGTTAGGTTCCATATATATGTATTAACATACAGTAATTGTTATTCTCTTCCTGACCCACTTCACTCTGTATGACAGACTCTAGATCCATCCACTTCACTACAAATAATTTCGTTTCTTTTTATGATTGAGTAATATTCCATTGTATATATGTGCCACATCTTCTTTATCCATTCATCTGTCAATAGACACTTAGGTTGCTTCCATGTCCTGGTTATTGCAAATAGAGCTGCAGTGAACATTGTGGTACATGACTCTTTTTGAATTATAGTTTTCTCAGAGTATATGCCCAGTAGTGGGATTGCTGGGTCCTATGGTAGTTCTATTTTTAGTTTTTTAAGGCACCTCCATACTGTTCTCCATAATGCTTGTATCAATTTACATTCCCACCAACAGTGCAAGAGGGGTCCCTTTTCTCCACAACCTCTCCAGCATTTATTGTTTATAGATTTTTTGATGATGGCCATTCTGACTGGTGTGAGGTGATACCTCATTGTAGTTTTGATTTTCATTTCCTTAATGATTAGTGACGTTGAGCAGCCTTTCATGTGTTTGTTTGCAATCTGTATATCTTCCTTAGAGAAATGTCTATTTAGGTCTTCTGCCCATTTTTGTATTGGGTTGTTTGTTTTTTTGATATTGAGCTGCATGAGCTGCTTGTAAATTATGGAGATTAATCCTTTGTCAGTTGCTTCATTTGCAAATATTTTCTCCCATTCTGAGGGTTGTCTTTTCATCTTGTTTGTTTTCCTTTGCTGTGCAAAAGCTTTTAAGTTTCATTAGGTCCCATTTTTTATTTTTGTTTTTATTTCCATTTCTCTAGGAGGTGGGTCAAAAAGGATCTTGCTGTGATTTATGTCAAAGAGTGTTCTCCCTATGTTTTCCCCTAAGAGTTTTATAGTGTCTGGCCTTACATTTAGGTCTTTAATCCATTTTGAGCTTATTTTTGTGTATGGTGTTAGGAAGTGTTCTAATTTCATTCCTTTACATGTAGCTGTCCAGTTTTCCCAGAACCACTTATTGAAGAGGCTGTCTTTTCTCCATTGTATAATCTTGCCCCCTTTATCAAAGATAAGGAGACCATTCGTGCATGGGTTTAATCTCTGGGATTTCTATCCTGTTCCATTGATCTATATTTCTGTTTTTGTGCCAGTACCATACTGTCTTGATTACTGTAGCTTTGTAGTATAGTCTGAAGTCAGGGAGTCTGATTCCTCCTGCTCCATTTTTTTCCCCTCAAGATTGCTTTGACTATTCGGGGTATTTTGTGTTTCCCTACAAATTGTGAAACTTTTTGTGCTAGTTCTGTGAAAAAATACCATTGGTAGTTTGATAGGGATTGCATTGAATCTGTAGATTGCTTTGGGTAGTATAGTCACTTTCACAATGTTGATTCTTCCAGTCCAAGAACATGGTATATCTCTCCGTTTGTTTGTAACATCTTTCATTTCTTTCAACAGTGTCTTATAGTTTTCTGCATACAGGTCTTTTGTCTCCTTAAGTAGGTTTATTCCTAGGTATTTTATTCTTTTTGTTGAAATAGTAAATGGGGGTGTTTCCATCATTTCTCTTTCAGATTTTTCATCATTAGTATATAGGAATGAAAGAGATTTCTGTGCAGTAATTTTGTATCCTGCTACTTTGCCAAATTCATTGATTAGCTCTAGTAGTTTTCTGGTAGCATATTTAGAATTCTCTTTGTATAGTATTATGTCATCTGCAAACAGTGACAGCTTTACTTCTTCTTTTCCAATTTGGATTCCTTTTATTTCTTTTTATTCTCTGATTGCTGTGGCTAAAACTTCCAAAACTATGTTGAGTAATAGTGGTGAGAGTGGAAAACCTTGTCTTTTTCCCGATCTTAGAGGAAATGGTTTTAGTTTTTCATCATTGAGAACAATGTTGGCTATGGGTTTGTCATATGTAGCCTTTATTTTGTTGAGGTAAGTTCCCTCTATGCCTACTTTTGGAGGGTTTTTGTCATAAATGGGTGTTGAATTTTGTTGAAAGCTTTTTCTGCATCTATTGAGATGATCATATGGTTTTTCTCCTTCAGTTTGTTAATATGGTGTATCACATTGATTGATTTGCATATATTGAAGAATGCTTGCATTCCTGGGATAAAACCCACTTGATGATGGTACATGATCCTTTGAATGTGCTGTTGGATTCTGTTTGCTAGTATTTTGTTGAGGATTTTTGCATCTATGTTCATCAGTGATATTGGCCTGTAGTTTCCTTTCTTTGCGACATATTTGTCTGGTTTTGGTATCAGTGTGATGGTGGCCTCATAGAATGAGTTTGCGAGTGTTCCTCCCTCTGATATATTTTGGGAGAGTTTGAGAAGGATAAGTGTTAGCTCTTCTCTAATTGTTTGGTAGAATTCTCCTGTGAAGCCACCTGGTCCTGGGCTTTTGTTTGTTGGAAGATTTTTAATCACAGTCTTAATTTCAGTGCTTGTGATTGGTCTGTTTATATTTTCTATTTCTTCCTGGTTCAGTCTCAGAAGGTTGTGCTTTTCTAAGAATTTGTCCATTTCTTCCAGGTTGTCCATTTTATTGACATATAGTTGCTTGTAGTTATTGCTCATGATCCTTTGTATTTCTGCAGTGTCAGTTGTTACTTCTCCTTTTTCATTTCTAATTCTGTTGATTTGAGTCTTCTCCCTTTTTTTCTTGATCAATCTGGCTAAAAGTTTATCAATTTTGTTTATCTTCTCAAAGAACCAGGTTTTAGTTTTATTGATTTTGCTGTTGTTTCCTTGATTTATTTTTCATTTATTTCTGATCTGATCTTTATGATTTCTTTCCTTTTGCTAATCTTGGGGGTTTTTTGTTCTTTTTTCTCTAATTGCTTTAGGTGTAAAGTTAGATTGTTTATTTGAGATGTTTCTTGTTTTTTGAGGTAGGATTCTATTGCTATTAACTTCCCTTTTAGAACTGCTTTTGCTGCATCTCATAGGTTTTGGGTCACCGTTTTCACTGTCATTTTTTTTCTAGGCAGTTTTTGATTTCTTCTTTGATTTCTTCAGTGATCTCTTGGTTATTAAGGAGTGTATTGTTTAGCCTCCATGTATTTGTATTTTTTACAGAGTTTTTCCTGTAATTGATATCTAGTGCATAGCATTGTGGTCAGAAAAGATACTTGATATGATTTCAATTTTCTTAAATTTACCAAGGCTTGATTTGTGACCTAAGATATGATCTATCCTGGAGAATGTTCCATGAGCACTTGAGAAGAAAGTGTATTGTACTGTTTTTGGATAGATTGTCCTGTAAATATTAATTAAGTTCATCTTGTTTAATGTATCATTTAAAGCTTGTGTTTCCTTATTGATTTTCTTTTGGGATGATCTGTGTTTGGATGACTTGATTGACTGTTTCCTTTCCCATATTAGGGATGTTTTCAACTATAATCTCTTCAAATATTTTTCTCAGTCCCTTTCTTTTTCTCTTCTTCTTCTGGGACCCCTATCATTCGAATGTTGGTGTGTTTGATGTTGTTCCAGAGGTCTCTGAGACTCTTCTCAATTCTTTTCATTCTTTTTTCTTTATTCTGCTCTGCAGTAATTATTTACATTATTTTATCTTCCAGGTCACTTATCTATTCTTCTGCCTCAGTTATTCTGCTATTGATTCCTTCTAGAGAATTTTTAATTTCATTTTTTGTGTTGTTCATCATTGTTTGTTTGCTCTTTTTTCTTCTAGGTCCTTGTTAAATGTTTCTTGTATTTTCTCCATTCTATTTCCAAGAGTTTGGATCCTCTTTACTATCATTACTCTGAATTCTTTTTCAGGTATACTGCATATATCCTCTTCATTTTTTTCATCTGGTGGGTTTTTACCTTGCTCCTTCATCTGCTGTGTGTTTCTATGTCTTCTCATTTTTCTTAACTTACTATGTTTGGGGTCTCCTTTCCACAGGCTGCAGGTTCGTAGTTCCCATTGTTTTTGCTGTCTGCCCCCAGTGGTTAAGGTTGGTTCAGTGGGTTGTGTAGGCTTCCTGGTGGAGGGGACTATTGCTTGTGTTCTGGTGAATGAGGCTTGATCTTGTCTTTCTGGTGAGCAGGACTGTGTCAGGTGGTGTGTTTTGGGGTGCCTGTGACCTTGTTATGATTTTAGGCAGCCTCTCTGCTAATGGGTGGGGTTGTGTTCTTGTCGTGCTAGTTGTTTGGCATAGGCTTTCCAACACTGTAGCTTACTGGTCGTTGAGTGGAGCTGGGTCTTAGCATTGAGATGGAGATCTCTGGGCGAGCTCTCACCAATTGATATTACACGGGGCCGGGAGGTCTCTGGTGGACCAATGTCCTGAACTCAGCTTTCCCTCAGAGGCACAGGCCTGACACGTGACTGGAGCACCAAGACCCTGTAAGCCACATGACTGCTGCTTAAAGGGAATTTCCGAAATCAGCCTGGCTCCGGGGGGAGGTGTGGGGGCTGGCTGGAGAAGGGGCCCGGAGGGCCGAATGGACTGGTGGCGCCGGGTGAGGGTGGACACCCATGGAGGGGTTTGAGGAGAGGAGAGGGAGGGTGGCCGCTCCGGGAGTGGGTGTGAGGGTGCCGGGACTGTCCCAGGCCAGGGAGCTGGTGAGCAGTTCTAACTAAATCTTATACACCATTTGGTCCTCTGGTTCTTTAGCTTGCAGATGGCAGATCTTGGAACTTCTAGGCCTCCGTAATCAAATGATCAAATGAGATGATTCCTATAATAATTCTCTATCTATCTATCTATCTATCTATCTATCTATCTATCTATCTATCTAACTATCTTTTTAGGTTCTGATTCACTGGAGAACCGAAATATAATCAGCTATTAAAAATATTTAATGTCTTTTCTCTTCCACTTATTTTAAAGGCAATTTAACCTATTCTGCCTTGATTATGTATAATTCTCAAATAGTTAAAAATTCATGACCTTTATACAAATACAGATTGAGTATTTGTCTAATATTTTATTCAACTCATTACTTAGTGAGGAATAGAGGTTTATAAAGTCTATCAGTAATGACATTAAAGACATATTAAACAGTCACAGAGACAATCCTCAACCCCTCTTTCAAAGGGAACCAAGTCAAAATCCCGGCCCAGATTTTGAGTGTAGCCTCCGGTCCTGCCTGTCCAGGGAAACTTGGAAGCCTGGAGCCCAGATTACAGCACTTCCTAGCTGTGGACCCCATCCTACTGCCTCACTCAGCAGTAGAGTCCATTCTACAGTCTTGTCCAATTGCTGAGCAAAGCCTGTGGCCTTGCCCAGGCTGGGAGCTCAGCCAGTGTACCCACCCAAAGGTGGAGCATTGCCTGAAGACCCATTTGACCAGGAAGCCTGGACACTGACCTACATGACCACAGAGCACAGCCTCAAGCCCCATCCAAATTCAGGGTTGAGTCAGTACCTTGCCTGACCAGGGATCTGGGCCAGCAACCCCACCCACCAGCAGAGCACAGCTAACAGCCTTGCCCAACTTTGGGGCACATCCTGCACTCACTTTACCATAGAGCAAAGGCTGAGGACCCATCCAATTATAAAGGCCAGCCTGGAGCCCAGCCTGAATGTGGAATCTAGCTAGAGATACCATCTAGCCAGGGAGCACAGGCTGGGGTGCCATTCAACCAGAAAGCATTGCCAGAGCCCAGTTACAGCCTGGCCTAATCACAAACTTGAACCAGATGCTGCCCTGTCAGGAAGCACAGCCTATGATCCAACAAAAACAGAGATGATTGAGCAGCCAAGGTAGTGGTCCCACTTGACTATAAAGCCCAGCCAGCAGTGCACTCCATCCAGGGAGCTCAATCAGCTCCTTGTCTGACCTCAGAGCACACACAGTGGACCCAAACAACTAGAGACCTAACAACAAGCTCCACTGGCCTGTGGATGCTATAAGCTGACTCATCAAGAATCCAAAGCTGTGCTGACTGGAGAAGTTCTTTCCCTGCTGAAGCAAATGTGTAAAGTCTGTAAGAGAAGGCCATTTACTCAAGTGTGCAGATATCATCTGAAAGATACAAGAGTCACAGAGGATCAGTTAAACATGACACCCTCCCGCCAAAAAAAAACTAATAAAACTTCAATAATTGACCGTAAAACATGGAGATCTATGAAGTGTCTGACAAAGAACTGAGAATAATCTTCTTAAGGAAATTCAATGAACTAGAGAGAAAACACAGGCAGGAAACTAAACAAAATTAGAAAAACAATGAGACAGATAAGACAGTAATGAAAGAAATTAAACACACAAATAATTGGAAAGTTATCCTGTGTTCATGGATCAGAAAAATTAATATTGTTAAAATATCTGTGCTAACCAGAGCCATCTATAGATCCAATGCAATCCTTTATCAAAATTCCAATGGCATTTTTCACAGAAACAGAAAAAACAATCCTAAAATTTTTATGGAACCACAAAAGATCCCAAACAGCCAAACCAACCTTGGGAGAGAACAAAATTGAAGGTATCACACTTCATGATTTCAAACTACATTTCAAAGAGGTAGTGTTAAAAATACATTGGTACTGGCATAAAAACAGACACATAGACAAATGAAACAGAATTGAGAGCCTAGAAATAAACCCATACGTATACAAGTCAACTAATATCTGGCAAGAGAACTGAGAGTACTCAATGGGTAATGCATAGTCTCTTTAATAGAAAGTGTTGGCAAACTGGGAAATTACATGTAAAAGAATGAAATTGGACTCCTATCTTACAGGGCTCCCCAAAGTTAACTCAAAATGGATTAAAGACTTAAATATAAAACCTGAAACTGTAAAACACCTAGAAGAAAATATAAGGAAAACAATTCTTTTTTTTTTTTTTTTTTAATAAATTTATTTATTTATTTATTTTTGGATGTGTTGGGGTCTTAGTTTCTGTGCAAGGGCTTTCTCCAGTTGCGGCGAGCGGGGGCCACTCTTCATCGCAGTGCGTGGGCCTCTCACCGTCGCGGCCTCTCCCGTTGTGGAGCACAGGCTCCAGACGCGCAGGGTCAGTAGTTGTGGCTCACGGGCCCAGCCGCTCCGCGGCATGCGGGATCTTCCCGGACCGGGGCACGAACCCGCATCCCCTGCATTGGCAGGCGGATTCCTAACCACTGCGCCACCAGGGAAGCCCGGAAAACAATTCTTAACATTAATCTTGGCAATGATTTTTTTTGAACATGACATCCAAAACACAAGCAACAGAAGAAAAAATAAAGAAGTGAGACTACATCAAAGTAAAAATCTTCTTCACATCAGAAGAAGCAATCAACAAAATGAAAAGGCAATGTATGGAACAGGAGAAAATATTTGTAAATCAGGGCTTAATATCCAAAATATATAAAAAACTCAGACATCTTAGTAGGAATAAAGACAAATAATCCATTTTAAAAGTGGACAAAGGAACTGAGTAAACATTTTTTTTCCAAAAGAAAACATACAGATGGCCAACAGGAACATAAGAAGATCCTGAACATCACTATTCATCAGGGAAATGCAAATCAAAACCACAATGGAGTGTCATTTCATCTTATTAGCATGGCTATTATCAGAGAGAGGTAAAGGTGTTGGTAGAGGTGGGGAGAAAGTAAAACCCTTGGACTCTGTTGGTGGGAGTGCAAAATGGTGCAGTCACTATGGAAAATAGCATGAAAGATCATCAAAAAATTAAAAATAGAGCTACCATATGATCCACTAACCTCACTTCTAGGTATTCAGTCATCTTTCATTATCCGTGAGGGATTGGTTCCAGGACCCACCATGTATACCAAAATGTGCTGATGCTCTAGTCCTTTCATTTGTCCTTTGTATCCATGCATTCCCCATGTGCAGATTCAACCAACTGCGGATCATAAACATAGTACATGATCACTGTTGGTTGAATCCTTGGTTGCACAGCTTACAGATATGGAGGGGCCAACTGTGTGTCTATTTTTAAAAATCCTCATATCAGTGCACCCACACCATTCAAAACTGTGTTGTCCAAGAGGCAACTGCATATCCAAAGGAAATGAAATCAGTATCTAAAAGAGATGTATCTGCATCCCCATGTTCATTGCATCATTAGCCAAGATTGTCAACATATATGAACAACTTAAGTGTCCATTGAAAGATGAATGGATAAAGAAGTAATGATATTATACATACACACACATGCACATACACAGACACACACACACACACACACACATAAATACAAACATACCTAAAACAAGCACATCCCTTGTAAATTGGTATAACAATGAGGTCCTGTGGTCATGAGGTACACCTCAGGGAAGCTCCTCTAGAGGCCCACCTGTCTCAAATCCCACACTCCTTAATAAATCAATAACTTTTTGGTAGTTTGTCAGGTAAATGAAACAAGTATTTCATTATGAACCCATGTCCTTGAGTTGCCACAGTTCACTGGTCATGTTCTCACACTTAACAAATATTGTTCACACTATGCATAGACTGAAAAGCATGTGCATGGGTATGTGTGTGTATGAATGTGTGCTTGTGTACGTGTGTGTGTGTGTGCAGGTTTGATATGTTCCTAAACTCTACTGTGAAAGGGTCAATTATATACAAACTTGAGCTTCCTCCTGAAAATCACTTTGGATTGAATTTGAAGAAGTTTAAACACAGTTCTCTAATCTCAAGTGTTTCTCCCCACAAGTATATGAACAAGGGCCGAAAAATTTTCTGCAGTATTTCTGTCCCCTCTTTCCTATAACAATCAAGATTATCCAGGATATTCTGAACTTTGATAACTACTATGGCAGAGTTGTCTGATCAATTAAGAGCCTAAAAGAAGGTTTGTGAGAAAAGAATGAAATATTTTTCTCATTTCTGGATAATGGGACCTTTAAGACAGCCTTGTAGATCTGGAAAGTTGGTGTTCAGCCAACTTTATTTTATAACTGAGGTTATAAATGTTGTAACCTTTATGAGGTTATAAATAAAATTTGTTTTAAATAGGTTTGATCTATTATTTACATTTTATGCTAGATTAATTTCAATACTTGCATCTTAAAGGTGTTTACTTTGGTCTCTTTTTGGAACTTGCACTCCAAGTTATATATTGCTACAGTCATATATGCCTTCGTAAAATTCTGAGTACAAGATTATATTTATGTAAAATCAAGATAACACATTTATTTAATTAAGGCTCTATTTTCTTTCCAATGTGCTACTTTTCTAATCATTAATACCTTTATACATTCTGGATAGTTACATAAGTAGCCTACAGAAAAGGCATATGATATTATTTAAGTCAATAGTCCCAAATATTTTCTTACTTCAAGATACCTAAATTAGCACAATTTCATTTGTAATAGTAATTCAGTATAGTAATAATTTTCAGTTGCCCAGATTTATTTCAGAATGGGAAAGGTCTACATAGCTGAAAAAAGTAAATTATTCAAAGTCACTTAATTACAGAAAAATACATACAAAATTTAATTTTATTTTCTTATTTTATTATCAATTTCAAATTTAGACACAACTTTCTTTATACTTACATTAGGGAACAAATCCTGTTTTACTTTTCATTTTTTATTGGGCTAGTTTCATCATTTTATAATAAAAATAGACATCCTTTAAAAGTTTATCTTAATAAACAGTATCTTAATACTTTCTCAGCTTAAAACTTATGTTTGATCCAGCAGTCATAAAAAGATATTGACAAATTTTCATCATATGCCCAGTTTGTCTAAAGATGTGACAAATCACTTCAAAAGTTATCAGTTGTTTTTGTGAAAAACAAATATGATTTAGCTTTAAAAGTTTGAAACCAACAAACTCACACTGTGAAAGTCACAGTTTATTGTATTTTTCCCAGTAAAGGGAAGATTGATTTTAGCCTACTAGATGTAAAAGCAGGATTGCAGGGAATTTAAGTATTATCTACCAGACGTTGATTCCACTAAGCTATCTTTTTAGCTTATATTTGGGGCTTTTGATCACAGTTGGCTTGAAGTAAACACATGGCAAGCTTACTCTGTGCCTCTAATACCAGCAGATAAGCCCAGCCAGGGAAGCAGAGGACATGGCAGTGGGAGATCTCAGGGGGGTCACACATGTAGGCCTTCAGAACTATAATAGTTGACTCAACTATAACTACATTATAATTGCATTGACTCATCTGCAATTAGAGGATTGCAGATGTGGGTCTCCTCCAAGTCAGAAGACAAAGGTAAGTCCACTGACATTTGCCTTCAGCCACAAGGAGATATTTAATGACCTTCACCAGTGCACAGATCTAGCACTAGGGGGTGTTATTGAATAATCTAAAAGCTGACCTAGAAATGGAGAGGTGTGTGTCCAGGTAAGGTATCCCTTGACCATCTGCCATAAACTCAATCCCAACTGGATTTGACATCAAGTAGTTATATGAAGAATAATAAGCTTAAACAAGATAGTTACTTTTAAGCAAACAAGCAAAACAATAGAACCATACCTCATCAGTGAATTTAGAGAATAACTTTAAAATATAATCAGATGAATTTATTGCTCACCCTGAACAAATCCCCACCTCAAGTCTTGGGACATAGGTCTAGCAGTGGGGTTGCCCACATTACATGTGGATGACCTGGATTCAGATCCCAGCTTGAGTTGTACTCAAATTTAGGCAAATTACATGCTCTATTTCTTACTTTTATCTTCTATAATATGGAGGTAATAATAGTCCCTACTTCACAAAGTTGTCTAGTGGAGTAAGTGAGTTAATATTGTCAAGTGCTTGACAGATCCCTGGTGCAAACTAAGTTTTTCTAATTATTAATCTAATCATCAGTAAGAGGTTGGGAGGGCAGAGAAACAGAGTAGTTCTGGGGCACAATTAGCTATTCAGTGGGTTGAAGGTGCTCTGAGGTTGAGAACATAGGATTTATCTCTGAGGTTGAGATAAATCCACTGATGAGCCACTACCTGTTAGAGACATCTACACTGGACGTCTCATTACTGGCGGTCCTTTTGAGGGGAGAATCTGTTTCACACACATTAGAGGTTGTTTCTTTAGGTTGCCCCTAGCAACAAAGTTAGTTCTCCCTCTGTTAGATCTCACGTAGATGGTTCAAAGGAAACTGTGAAAAATATGTCTGAAAAGAAAATAATCAGGTTTCATCAAATCATTATAAACAAAACAAAAAGTTACCTAGGGACTACAGCTATTACAGTCAGTGGAAAGGTGAAGCAGAGAGTATTTGGAAAGAATTGTGTATGGCTTTTGCATATTAAAGTGCTACCATTGACCTCTGCCAGTGCATTCTATAATGATATGCTGTTTTTATAATACTGTGAATGGATTTCGACTTATTTGGTCGTTTGTTTAGCTCCTGAATTGCTGTCTCAATTCGCTGCTCCCAAGAACAATCCCTACTCAGAATATTGATGTTCACACACTTGAAATCATTTGCCACACATGTTCTGAGCACAAATTGATACACACGTGTGTATCTGGCCATATTTTTTTATTAGACCTTTTTATTAACATGGTGTCCTTAAGAGACAGATTAAGTTTCACTTTACAGAAAGGAAAATTGAGGCAGGTTGATGTACACACAAAACGTTTGGAACCAGAATTCCTATCTGTGGACACAGAATCCAATACTTTTCCCACAGACACATCCACATATACTAAAGGCAAGTCTTAATCTCTCTCTCTCTCTCCTTGACCATATATTATACTTCCTAAACCATCTAAGATTCTGAGGCATTGTTTTAGAAAGCTGTTTCTTGTACCTTCTTGTCAATTTAGATGACATAATTGAGACACTTTTTGATTCCTAATAAACACTAAGGATTGTTTGTACTAGGATTCCCTAACATCAGGACCCTAGCGCATTTCTTATATATGTATTACTAAGCTATACAGTATTCTATCTCCCAGCTTCTCTTTCTTGCTATTTTCTCCTGTATCTCATTCCAGCCACAAGATTCTAATTAAATATGAAATGTTAGCTCTGTCAAATTCATTGAAGTGTTTTTATCTTACATTGGATTGATGTTTCGGTTGCACAATAAACTATGCAGACATAGAATATATATCATCGTCATGTATGCATATGTCTGTATATCTTGCTTCTTCTCACTTACTTACGTAGCTGTCATTCCTTGACTTAGACTTGATACTTAATAAAAATTTTACAAATATTTATTGAATGAATAAATGTGCAAATACCTGGATGTCTGATATGTTCAAAATATAATATCCAGGTATTGAATTTCTCTTCTCAGCAGAATTTAGAACTTCATTTGTGCCTTTGTGATCTACAAAATAATGATTCTTCTGACAACTCCTATTCTGCATTTTCTTATATTCATGAGAAAATGAGAAAAATTGGAACATTGTAAAGAAATTTTCATAAGGCTGGATTGTAAATGGTAATATTTGTGTTTATGAGGTATGGTGGTGGTGGTCCTTGTGTGCATGTGTGTAGGTATGTGTTTAAGTGTTCTTGCTAGGAAATAAAATATTAACAACCCTGTATTAGTCCTCAGATGTTTTATTGAAGCTTTATTGGTTGTAAATTCCTAACTCTGGAAACCACCATGCTACAGAAAAATATGATGCCAGCTGCACCAGAGGGGCTTAACTGCTTGTATTCAGCCATTGTCTCCTGCTCACACCTATTCTCTAATGCATTTGGATTCTTCTTAATTAGGAGAAAATCTACTTTGCTCTAAGTTTGCACCTTACCCAGTCTGAAGAGATGGAGAATTTTTTTTTTTTTCAATTAGGTGGCAAATGGTTTGCCAAAGAGCATCTGAAAATCAGTCATGGTACAAGGCACACAGAAGTGAGCCTGTTACCTTCCATGATTGCAATTCAGGGCCTATGAATTCCACTCTGTGTCAGCTAGAAAGTTTAGGTGAACTAAGTATCTTTTAAACTTTATAGGTTCAAATGAAATTGGCACTTTAAAAATGATCCCAGCACCTAAAGAAAGATGTAGCAACCCTTTCTAACTTCAGCTTCTGTAATTATTTTGACAAAGTGAATCTCGCCCAGTTTTAAAGAGAGCAGCTTTGGAGGAGTTTGATGAATTGATAAGAAATTTTGATAAATCACTAAGGTAAACTACAGCTATGTTTGCCTGAAGGAAATAAAGTGGCAGGAGACACAAAACCTGGATTCTATGACATATTTGCTAAAAACAATAGCTAAGCCAGGACACTGAGACATATACAGGGATACAAAAGAATCAAAGAATGATGTTTTAGCTATTAGCATGTGCTCCTGTGTTTCTTTGGTGAGGATCATCTAACTGTAAAGAGTAAAAATTTTTTTTCTAAAAATTAAAACACAGTAACTTATTTTTACCATGGACCCATGGGTCACATCGTGGATTTGAATCTGGTCCTTATTTACTATCTTTGTGATGCTGGGCAAGTTGAATTAATATTTTACACCTAATTTCTCCTTTTCGGTGAAATGGGAAGAATAATAGAAACATACACAATTGCTAGAAGAATTAAAGTTTATATGGAAAAAAGTGCCTAAAAGAGTGGGCATGTAGTAAGCACATAATAACACTAATAGCACAGTTATTACTGCTGTGCTAAAGGCTTCCTTTCACTCTTCTAGCATCTCTCTGCAGCTGCTTCTCATCACTATGGTAAAAAACAAACAAAAAAGTCAGTACAAGTTTCACCAGAACCCAAGGAAATAAGAAGCACTCTACAAAAGACACTCTATTTCCCTAAACTAGAAGTCATTGACTTGTTGAAAAAAGTCTTAGACATGTTTTATATGATGAAAGGAATTTAGAAGAACACTGATTTCCCGTCCTAGTGTGTGCAAGTCTGCAGCCAGAGCTGGAATGTTGGAGATCGTGGGTGGATGTTACCCACCTCTGGGACTGCTGGGTCCTCTTCTGCTTTCCATCCTGGGGTCTCCTCCCCTCTACATGTTGAACAAATATTAAAGGTTATCAATTTGAAGGGGGCATGCTTGGGATACTCATGATTTGTTCCGCTGGTAATCAAGAAGAGTGTTTATTAAAATAAAGAAGCATGGAGCTGGAATCAGGAGGCAAGGAGCCTGGATTATCTGGAAGTAGGAAGTGCCAGATGTTGACAGTGTGAGGCAAAAACCTTTAGTACTTGTCGAAGAAACATGCGAATTAAGAGAAAAGAGAAGGCCAAAATAAGGAGTAGAAAATGAGCGGGGGAGGGATAAGAAAAAAAAACAAGTTTGGCATTAAAAATTGCATACAGTTTGGAGAAGGAAGAGATGGCTGTGTCACAGAGCACAGCTGTTTCCCACGCATTCAGAAGGTGCTATAAGTCCACAAGAGGAGAAAATCCCACCAAACCTTGAGGGACGTCCAGAGCTGGCATGGGATAGAACAGCTCAGAGCTTAGCAAGGTATGTGATTTCAAAGTTTAATGTCTTTACGTTTTCCATGTGTGAATTCACTCATCTTGAACCTCAGAGGATGAAGTGATTCCTATATGTATATAATGGTGATTTTTCCCACTCCCTGGTCCAGCTCATATCTTTCCATATAAGGGTTTTATGTTAGAAATATTTTCCCTATGATTTAGAAAATACCCTTAGCTGATATAGAAAGGGTCATTCAAATCCCAGTGACACATACTCCTGCTCTGAGTTATTTTCTTGTATTTTTACTATAGTTTAGTGGTATTTGATATATACAATATCTGAGATCATAAAAAATTAATTAATCTATGTGAACTCCACTTCTACGTAATATTTCATATGATTAATAATAGATATAAACGTGTGGCTTTATAAAAATGCACATTAAATACATCGTGCCAAAGCAAGTATCATTTAGAATTTTTTTTTAATTTTTGAAGGGCGCATGCTTCAAAGAGTAAGTCAATGTACAATAATGTTACAGAAGCAATTTATCAGTGATGTAGAAATTGACAATGATAGTTACTGAAAGTTTAACTACTCTGTCATTTTTTAGCGATTGGTACCTTAATTTGAAGATTGCTAGGTTTATACATGGCATAGCTTATATATCTAGATTTGAGTTTAGCCCAAACTCTCAAGTCTAAAGTAACACTTATCTCTAAAGATGGATGGGCACCATGATTCCCGGAGATATTTACTGCCATGTGATGAATGTGGAGCACTTCCTAGAACATCCATTAATGTAAAGTCATTACAATATTTTAGTGCTAAATTGATATAATAGAGAAGAGAATGTAAATTTTGGTTTTCTTTAAAGCAAAAATGGGTTTTTAAAGAAAATATAAATATTGGCCAACTAATTCCCTCTGAACTCTGAAGTTATGCATTTGTAGGAACACTTTGAGAGTCATGCCCTCTAGCATATTGTTTATCTTGTATATTCTTTTTTTTTAAATTTTTTTTAAAAAAAATTATTGAAGTATAGTTGATTTACAATGTTGTGTTAATGTCTGCTGTATGGCAAAGTGACTCAGTTATATATATGTATACATATTCATATATATATATATATATATATATAATATATTCTTTTTCACATTCTTTTCCATTATGATTTGTCACAGGATACTGAATATAATTCCCTGTTCTATAGAGTAGGACCTTGCTGTTTATCCATGTTATGTATAGTAGTTTACCTGTCCTAACTCCAAACTCCCAATACTTCCCACCCTTACCCACCTCCCTCTTGGCAAGCACAAGTCTGTTCTCTATGTCTGTGAGTCTGTTTTTGTTTTGTAGATATGTTCATTTGTGCTGTATTTTAGATACCACATATAAGTGATATCATATGGTATTTGTCTTTATCTTTCTGACTTATTTCACTTAGTATGATAATCTCTAGGTCCATCCATGTTGCTGTAAATGATATTATTTCATTTTTTTATGGCTGAATATATGTATATATGTATATATGCTCTAGGGTTGTATATATGTACCACATCATTGTATATGTACCACCTCATTGTATATATGTACCACATCTTCTTTACCCATTCATCTGTCGATGGACATTTAGGTTGTTTCCATGTCTTGGCTACTGTAAATAGTGCTGCTATGAACACAGGGGTGCATGTATCTTTTTGAATTATAGCTTTGTCTGGGTATATGTCCAGGAATGGGATTGTTGGATCATATGGCAACTCTATTTTTAGGTTTTTGAGGAACCTCCATTCCGTTCTCCATAGTGGCTATAACAATTTACATTTCCACCAACAGGGCTCTCTTTTCCCCACACCCTCTCCAGCATTTGTTACTTGTAGACTTTTTAATGATGGCCATTCTGAACAGTATGAGGTGGTACCTCACTGTAGTTTTGATTTGCATTTCTCTAAAATTAGCGATGTTGAGCATCTTTTCATGTGCCTATTGGCCATCTGTATGTTTTCTTTGGAGAAATGTCTATTTAGGCCTTCTGCCTGTCTTTTGATTGGGTCATTTGATTTTTTGTTGTTGCATTGTATGAGCTTTTTGTGTATTTTGGAAATTAAACCCTTGCATCATTTGCAAATGTTTTCTCCAGGTCTGTAGGTTGTCTATCTTCTATATTCTTAACTTGATTTATTTTGACAACTTTTATGCAGCCAGTTGGTCACTCCTTTCTCTTTATTCTCTCGTCTAAGACACACTGAAACACACACACAAACACAGCACCACCACCATCACCACAATTAGCTCAGGGATTCTCAAAATAAATTGCAGATGAGCTTAAAACAAAATAAGTGGCTATATCTTGTAAGAAGTAGTTAGATACCCTGTCCCCTTTCCCACCTTGGATTTGTGGCTGACTTCCCAGGGAGGAAGAGATGGTCCTTTGTCAGGAGCTGAACACAAAATGAGCCCTGAGAGGTGTGGGAAGGACAATCCAAAACAGAGGAATTGAGTGAAAATTTACACACTGAATGACTAATCTTCTAACCCATTTTCCCACTTTGCTCTGAGAAAACCCAAAGCCTCATCCATATACCCAATACTCCCTGCAGGAGATTAGAGGAGTCTTCTCTGGAGATAATAAACAGAAATACAATGAAGTGCATAAGGGAGAAAATGGGGGTTGTGACAGGCCTTTTTTAAAGCGCTATTTTAATAGGAACATAAAAACAATAAGAAAATGAACTCTAAGGATATGGGGATAAAGATACAAAAGAGTATGAAAGATTATATGTCATAATGGAATCAGTAATCTACATACTCTCATTGAAAGACAGGAGGGGGCTTCCCTGGTGGCGCAGTGGTTGAGAATCTGCCTGCCAATGCAGGGGACACGGGTTCGAGCCCTGGTCTGGGAAGATCCCACATGCCACGGAGCAACTAGGCTCGTGAGCCACAACTACTGAACCTGCGCGTCTGGAGCCTGTGCTCCGCAACAAGAGAGGCCACGATAGTGAGAGGCCCACGCACCGCGATGAAGAGTGGCCCCCGCTTGCCGCAACTAGAGAAAGCCCTCGCACAGAGACGAAGACCCAACACAGCCATAAATAAATAAATAAATAATTTTAAAAAAAAAAAGAAAGAAAGATGGGAGAAACTGGACCAATGCTTTCAACATTCTGAAAGACAATTATCCCTAGAATTTTATAGCAAAATAAACTATATAAAACATAGGGCTAAAAAAAGAAGACTTTTTCACTAATGAAAATTTATAAGTAACATACAGCTCATGTATCTTTTCTCAGGAAGTTCCTAGGAGTTCTGCTCCACATAAGAGAAAAAAATGAGGATAAGGAATCCTGGTAAGTGGGGTTCCTATACATTTGAAGATGGTAATAGGTAATCTGATCACCGCATCTGTTTAACAACCCTAGAGCATAAACAGTGAATATTAAAACAGGTGGAGGGAGGGTACCAGGAAGGAATATGTTTAGGTTTTTTTTGTTACCCTCCACTCTTGGGCTTATTTATTTTTCAAAAGACAAAACTCCCATTCTCTTTGGTGAGCAAGCAAGGGACAGGTGGGAAATATCAGGGCATAGAGGCCTCAATATCAGTGCTTCTGTAGCCAAGTAAGGGAAGGGGCTTCGCGTTCCACCATTCACTCTCTATATGGTCATTTAATCTCCCTATTTTCAGCATTATTGATCTACCTTCAGTTCAGCAGTGCCTGGAATCTAATCCAAGCTGTTTAATGAAGAAAAGGAGGATACAATATAGCATTTGTCCTTTTATGACTGGCTTATTTCACTCAGCATAATGTCCTCAAAGTTCATCCACGTTATATCGTGTCAGTATTTCCTTCCTTTTGAAGGCTGAATAATATTCCATTGTATGTATAAACCATATTTTTCTTTATTTATTCACCTATTGATGGGCATTTGGGCTGCTTCCAGTTCTTGGCTATTGTGAATAATGCTTCAAAGAATATTGCTGTGCAAATATCTCTTCAATATCCTGCTTTCAATTTTTGGAGATAGAACCAGATGTAGGAGAACTTGATCATATGATAATTCTATTTTTAACTTTTTGGGGAAACTCTATACTTTTTTCAGTAGTGAGTGCAGTGCCTAAAGTATCTGATTTCTCCACATTATCACCAACATTTGCTATTTAACTGGAGGATTTTTTTGTTTGTTTTTGATAGTGGCCATCATAATGGGTGTAAGGTGGTAACTCATTCTGAATGTCCATTTCTTAAAAGACATTAAAAGTCCACTTTTAAAAAGTCCATTCCTTAAAAGACACTTTATTACTTATAAAACATAGTAGGGGTAATAGTGCTGTATGAATTATGACCTAAACTTACAAATTACAAAAATAATATTTTTGGTATCATAATTTTAAATAGTATAAATAAATAATATTACTTTATTAATGTAATATGCACACTGATTATAAGATTTTACTGGATCTATTTTCTGTGAGTTCATTTACTACTTCAAAAAATTTATTTTTCTAGCCACTTCATTTTTGATCAATATAATTGAAAATTACTTTGGTCATGGTAATTTCTGTTAATTTTTAATTTTGAAAAAGAGCTTTCTACTGATACAACTGCTACAGGAGCTGAGTCTTTTATAGGCAATAACAACATTGGAATACATTCTGATAAGTCATTTCAGAAGGTAAGTTTTGATATAGAGAGAGCTGATAGCTCTTATGAGACAATTTTTCTAAAAAATTAACTTCATACAAATCAGTTTCATATGTCTGAATTTAATTTTAAGTGTAAATTTATGCAATGACATTTTAATGTTTACTCTGTTATCTCCTGTAACTTGTGGTTGCACTAGAAGTAAAAATGGCTTCATGAGTTTTGTATAATACAAAATTCATGTTTATGCATTTATCGATATGTCTTTTACTGTAAGAACACTTCAACATGAAAATAGGGTCATTTTCTATCAAAAGTGACAATCTTTAAACTTAATTTCTATCTCTCAGATTGTGGGTATTTGTTTTGCAATGTTGCACTGGTTTTTAAAACCAGAGAAAACTACCCCCATGTGGAGTGCCTGCTCTCTCCAAGGCAGGGCTGCTATCTCTGCTGCTGGGACACATCTGAGCTCAGGGCCAGCACCCGGGCTGCCCCGACTGGGCACAAAGGACCTCCAGTCTGGCTGCTGGGTGTGCACACTGCCTTGCCTACCACCTGCCATGCCCAGGGCCTCAGCCTGCATGTCACACGATACCACCTGGTGGATCACGCAGGTGATGATCATCACATCATATGTGCCCCATGGGTTTATCAGACTTCCCACCAAAACACAGGTCCAGAGATAAATTGTTAAAAACATAATGACAGAAAAACAGAGCATTAAACAGTGAACAGGGAACCGAGAGCTTCCAAAAGAGCAAGTGCACACTGCACAAACTGTGTGCCCATGAAGCCAGCCCTGAGTTGGGCTAATATCTATCTAGTCAGTAAGACACAGTCTAGCTATTCATCATGTTTACAGCTTGCATCCTTAGTGATTGGGCTGGCTTTGCTTCTAATTGCTCAATGCTGTTGGAGCATGACTCGTTGAATAGTCTGAATCCCACCCTAAATGTCTTTTCATTCCCCAGCTACAATCTGACTGTCGCTCTAAAAACCAGCTGCCAGATTTTTGCCCTGGAGCTTCTCTTCAGCATCATGACAGAAATTTGTGCTATTTGAGCCCATGGCTTGTTTCTTGTTTTACTCCCTAGTTTTGGTGGACCATTTCTTCTGGTAGTCTTTGAGGAAGGGTACATTGGCATACCTGAAAACATCCATTTCTTTGTACTTCTATTTTGCTTGATTCTTAATTTGATTGATACAGATTTCTAGTTTGAAAGTATTTTCTCCTGTAATTTTGAATAGATCCTTCTTTTGGCTTTAAGTTTCCATTGAGAAGTCTGATGACATTTTTGTGATTTATCTCATTCTCCAACTTTCAGGAGTATATAAGATGTGATTTAATTACCTGTCACTGAAAAAGCCCCAAACACTAATGCCTTCAGTAGAATATACTGTATTTCTCTTTAACATAACAAAAGTACTGAGGTAGGCAACCTGGGTGTATTAATTTATAATATACCAGTAATATAAGATTAAAGCCCACACCAGGGAGCGCATTTTACCTTAATTACCTCTGTAAAGTTTATATGTCCACATTCAGTCATATTCTGGAAGTTAGGATATCAGCATATAAATTGGGAGGTGGTAAAATTCTGCCCATAACACTCCTTCCTCTTACCCTCCAAATTCATGTCTTTCTCACATACAAAATATATTCACTCCATTATTACAGCCACCAAATTCTTATTCCATTCCAGAATCAACTCTAATTTCAAAAGCTCATCTAAATATCATCTAAATCAAGCATGAATGAGACTCGAGTTGTGATTCATCCTGAGGGAAAATTCCTCTCCAGCCATGAACCTGTGAAACCAGACAAGTTATCTGCTTCCAAAACTACAGTGTTTAGACAGTCTCAGGATAGACAGCCTCATACCAAAATGGAGAATTGGAGAGAAGAAAGGGGTAATGGGTCCCAAGCAAGTCTGGAACCTGGTATGACAAATTCCATTAGGTTTTAAAGCTTGAGAATATGGACATCTGCTCTCTGACCTATGGTGGGAGTGGCAGCTTTGCCAACCTCTGGACCACCTGTAGGGTCATGCTTCCCTTTCCTTGAGAGATAATGTATGTTTGTAGCCCTATTGGCCCATCCTGTAGACCTCCAGAAGTCTCACAGCCTTCCTTCATTTTGTCCTATTTCTGCCTCCTTTAGTTAAAGCAGCAGCTTTTCTGTTGCTAAAAATTTCTCAAAAAACTTGTTGGTCTTCCATGTGATTCACAGGGGGTCAAGCCATTCAGACAAAAGGATCCTCCTTATATCTTTTCTATATACCTTTGATCTCTACTCCTGGCTTCTGAGGTGGAGGCTTGTATCCATGAGCTACACACTATAATCTCTTCAGGAAATTGTTTTCTAGTTACATCTTGATGTTCTCTCTAGAACATTCTAATTTTGTACAATACAAAGAGGATGAGAATTTCCCAAATCATCAAGTTCTAGTTCCTTTTTGCTTAACAATTTCTTCTTCAAGTTATCTCACTCCTTTTATATTTTACTATAAGTAGCAAGAAGAAACCAGGCTGCACCTTTGCAATATTTTGCTTAGACATCTCCTATCCAACCTCATCATCTACAAGTTCCACTTTCCACAAAACAGTAGAAAACAAGTTCTTTACCACTTTATAACAAGAATCACCTTTTCTTCTGGTTGTAATAACACAGTCTTCCTTTGATCTGAGACATCACAAGAAGCAACTTTAATGCTCATATTTCTACCTACATCCTGTTCATGATGATGTATGTGTATCACTAAGGCGATAGAAAATGTCTCTACTGCTCTCCTCTTTTCTTTCAGAGCTTTCACCAGAATCTCCTTTAACACCCATATTCAACACCCAACATTCTCTTCAAGGCAATCTAGGTATTTTCTAACTTGTACCTCAAAATTCTTTCAATCTTTCACCATTAACCAGTTCTGAAGCCACATCCACTTTTATTTTGTGTATTTGTTACAGCAGCACCCCAATTCCCTGTACCAAAATCTGTATTAGTTTGCTAGGGCAGCTATAATAAAATACCACAGACTGGGTGGCTTATACAATAAAAATTTATTTTCTCACAATTCTGGAGGCTAGAAGTTCAAGGTTAAGGTGTCAGCAGGGTCATTTCCTTCTGATGCATCTATCCTTGGTTTGTAGATAGCTGTCTTCTCTGTGTCTTTGCAGGATCTTCCCCATGTGTGGGTCTGTGTCCTCATAAACAGCAGACCCCAACCTTTTGGCACCAGGGACCGGCTTCGTGGAAGACAATTTTTCCACGGATGGGGGGATGGGGGGATTGGGGGATGGTTCAGGTAGTAATGCGAGTGATGGGGAGTGTCTGCGGCCCGGGGTTTGGGGACTCCTGCTCATAAAGACACCAGTCACATTTTGGATTAAAATGACCTCATTTTACCTTAATTACCTCTGTAATATCCTATCTCCAAATACAGTCACATTCTGAGGTACTGGTGACTAGGACTTAAATATAAGCACTTTAGAAGACCCAGTTCAGGCCATAAAAAATGTTTTCTGTTTTGTTTTGGCTTTTTTTTTCCTTCAATGAAGTGAGGCTGTGGACAAAAATCCATGGAAAGAGTTTATCTAGCAATCAAATTAACTCACAGATATTTACTGAAGCATTTATTTGTACCGGGTATTATACCAAAGAGACAAGATATGACATGAAAGGGGATATAATTCTTGCTCTTTTCAAAGTGCACGCTAATCAGGGGAGCAGATATGGATACAAATGACTATAATGGCATAAAATGCAGCAGAGGTATCATGGATAAGGTTCATTGTAGCTCAGCAGAGAGTGTGATAAAATATTTCTGATGTACTGGCAGAGAGAAGGCAGTCAGGGAAAGGGTCTTAATGTAAGTGGTATTTAAGCAAAGTATTGGAACAATAGGAATAATAGGATTCCATCAGATAGACAAGATAGAAAGGCTTTTTTTTCTCTTTAACCCTGTGCGGTCATGTAAAGAATGAGTCTTAGGTGCTAAAATGGAGTCTTTTGATTCCAAAGATTTCCATTTTTATGACTATATTTTATTATCCAGTATCTGAGGGAGATTTCAAGGTTAGAATTCAAAATGGAGTTCAGAATGTTAAAACTTCAAAAATTTTAATTAACAAGGGACAGGCTTCAGGTGTACACTTAGAAAGTAAGAGAGCAAAACTTTAAAAGCACCATGATGTATCCACTAATCAGGACCGACTGCCCATACCTTTGGACTCTTTCCTTCACCATCCTATTAATGGATGAAAAATTCTGCCATCAGACCTGGTTTTCTTATGGTCAGTATTTTTTAGTAAGACCATTTGCAATGAAAAGATACTCTAAAATATTATTAATTCGTGTTTGATTGGAATAATTTTTCTTTTATTTACATCTAAGTGTTTCATGCTATTTAGGGCCAGGGTATTTATTTAGTCTCCATGGTCATCTACACAGGTAGCAGTAAGAAGAATTCTGTTAAATATACTTATTATAATAGTATTTATTACTTTTGAGATAAGACACTCGTGACTTTCTGTGTGTTTAGCTTTTACCAAATTCCTTAAAAACTGGTCAAATCAGAAAGTTCCAAAAAGCTATAAATACATAAATTAAATTCGTTTATTATTTCCATGGGAAATATTACATTGTAACTAGATTTATTACTATGAAATTGTGCCACCTGAATATGTGTTTGGAGTTAACTATGTAATGTAATATATACAATAAAATGTTCCTAATTTATCATAAAAAGATGAATTTAAATTCTTTATAAAATTTGATGTTTATTTTCAGTTTTTAATGCATAACAGACTGATGTTTACAAATGACTAAATAATTAAATTATATAAAATTTTCAATATTTCATAAAGAAGGGCCCATTAATGGGAACATTTTTGTTAAATGTTACCCTTATTAGAGCACTGATTCTATTTTCCTTTTATTAAAATAAGATTTTGTGGATTATAGAATTTTATTTTAATATGACCTCATTACACAACTTAAAATTAGCTATTTTCAAATCAATGGAAAAAAATATATTCAAGTTAGTATTCTAAACCAATTTCAGAGTGATTTTGTTGTATTTATTTTATTTGAAGAATTGCATAACCTATGATTCACTTGTCTTGATAGTGTAATGAGATGAAATTTGATATGGTATCACTTTGATTTGGGCATTTCCGTATAATTCAAGAGAAATGGGAATCCACAATGGGTAGATGAGGACACAATAACAAAGAGAGAAAACTAGAATAAGATCAAGAATTATTTATAAACGAAGCTCAATAAGTGTTTTTAGAATGAGTTAGTTGTCATCATTCACTCTGTTTTAAAAATTAGCACATGCAACAACCAGAATCATAACACCTCAAACACGTAAACTTTCTACCTCACTGATCTAAACTATATGACTATATATATATATATATATAAAATATGTAAATTTACACATATCTTTATATTAAAGACAAGTTAAACATAAGTAAATGCTATAAAGGGACTTTAAAATATAAATTTCAATAACTTCAATTTTTGTTGTTGCTCTAGACCTTGTTTATAGTCACAACTGTTCCTCAAACTCTCCTGATAAAGAAAACTGAATTTGAACATAATCCATTAAATGCATGTCGTCAAGATTGATATATTTACTTTTGTGAGAATAATGCTAACAACAATATTTTTAGAAAAACATGAACAGCATTAGTTTTCATGTGATTTGTTTACAAATGCTAAAGAGACAAGAGAAACCCATATCTTGCATGAGTTCCGTTTTGCATATAAGCAGGCTCTGAAATTCAGTTTTCACATTGTTGGCAAAAAATCACTTACACAATAAAGTTATATTGTCCCAATCATACTATGATGAGTAGCCAAATATTGCGTCTAGAAATAAAAATTCAGCTGTTGCCTCAGAAGTGAAATCACATGCATTTTTAGTACCTTAATTCATAATTAGTCTGTTTGAATTGCCATTAAGTGTCTCAATCAAAATATTCTTTTGCAGTACTCTCTTTCACAGAGCTCTCCATGCAGTTGCATTGGCATTTCTGTCCCATTCTCTTTGATTTCAGTATGGAGTATTGACGTTTAAATCACTTTGGCTGCTTTCCCACAAAGTAATGGATGTTTCATCGTATCAGCCCACAGAGGCTTTTTTCCCTTTTTGTTTTCTTTCTTTCTTCGTTCTTCCCTTTCCCCATTTCTCCTTTTCTTCCTTCTCTCTTTCCCTCCTTCCTTCCTTCCTCCCTCCCTCCCTTCCTATCTTCCTCCCTTCCTTCCTTCCTTCCTTCCCTCCTTCCCTCTTTCCCTCCTTCCTTCCTCTCTCTCTCTCTCTCTCTCTCTCTCTCTCTCTCTTTCTATTTTCCCATTATACTCTGTCATGGGCTCTTTCTCCATCCCTCAACAAAGTGCCATATGAGAAGGACAATAAAATGAAGCTCTTTTTCAATGTTGACCGAGAGCTTACTGTTTTATTTATTTGAAACATGTACTGTTGAATTGTTTATGTTCATCAGAATAAATCTCGTCACAGTTTTTAAGGCTCTGATTAAAAAAGTAATTTTAACCATTTCAACACACGTTATATGAAAGGTTGAATTTGAAATCTCTTATTTGATTGGCTCCTTGATCAATAGTTGGTCACCCTCCAGAAAACAAGAAGAGGGTAGAGAATGTCAATGAATATTACTCTTCTGGGGAATGCAAATGTCTATATGCATAATAGAAGGAATAGTGCCAAGCAGTTCATCGTCATAAAATTAGGACTTCACGTACCCTGTGAGCTACGTACAACTCTCTGAGTCTTTTCACATAAATGTCTTGAGCATTGTCTGCGTACACTGCAATCAGCTGCGTCCATCACTTAAGGTAGTCAACAGGAGGCAAAGTAGGTCTCACACCAGTATTTTGACTTTATCTGTAAGTGTCAACGTTTCTCACTTGTCTCATGGGAAAATTTTCTCTGAAACAAAAATATCAAGTCTTATCCTGAGCTAATATTTGCTGTCTAATAATATTAGCGATAATAACAGCAATACTAATAATTGCTAACTTTTATTTATGTTTAAACACTACAAGAATTCTGCTAGGTGTTTGCTTCCTCCTTCATTTGTGAAGAAGTTTATACTATGCCCATTTTACATACATGAGACCTGAGATAAAGAGAGATGAGATAACTTTCCTCTGGTCCTTAGGGGTGGAGCAGTTTGACTCCAGAGTTTTAATCAATTGTTGAATTTCATAATGGGCATGTAATGAAGTTAAATAGATATGAACTTTGGAAGCCAAACAATATAGCATACAAATATGTAAATCAACATATGTCAGAAAAATATGAAGAATTATGGGTAATATTACATTGAGATATTAATATATTGTTCTAAGTCTTTGAAAAATTGAGAATGCAAGTAAAGAGTGATACAAAGTTGACTAAGTGTGATTTACACCTGTAGAGTCAGGACACAGCACATCAAGGTAACATTTCTTCCTTGAAGTGCTCAGATTGTCTTTCTATGTTAATAACCATTCCTGCCGATTTCTTTCACTATGACATCTTTTCTGGTATCTAAATTGTCGAATCCACTTGTTGGAGGCATTTTGCAATAGCAGAGAAAATCTTATCTTGTACTGAAAATATTCCAAACCTGCACACTCCAAAATATGAAATGGGTACAGCATGTCCCTTGATCCTCATTGAACGGTTTAAGTAACACAATGTTTTCAGAGAAATGGGAGACCCCACCCCCATGCCCAGCATTCTTTTTTGCCACCTGAAGCCACTGAAGCTACACTGCTTGGTCCTGGGTCTCATTCACTGCCACTCCAGCTCTCGTTGAATTAGAAGTAGTGCCTAGAAGCAGACTAGGAACCAGCATGATCATGTTCTTCATTGCTGTGTTGTTCCTAGAATTCTGTCTCTCTTGTCCCTCATTTTTCTCAATTTCAGCTCAATTCATGAAATAGATGTCCCAAGAAAGAAAAGTCTACCAGAAAGACAGACTTTAACTTTTTGATTTAAGATCTCTTGGAACATTTTGCTGTAGAAAAAGAAACTTTGACATTTTACACACACACACGCTTTGCAAGCCAAAACAGAGACATTTACAAGAGTTAATCTTTTAAAGAGCAACTATTGATCAGTTTTGCTCCATAACCGTGGAAGAAAAAATATTTCAATGTCAAAATTTATCATTATTTGATTCAGTAAGTTTTGTTGAGCCTGTATTATGTGTTAAATGTCTTAAACAAAATAGTCATGTGGGAGATTTGTTTACTAAATAAGCAGCACTTCCGAGCATTGCTAAAAAATAATTTCCTTGTGCCTAATTTAGTTGATAACTTTTGTTGGACTGGATTACTGATGGTTCTCTACTCAATGTAAATAAGGGCAGGTCATGAATTTAATTGTTTCTAGGTCCTTCCAGCTTATGGCAACACGACCCCATTCTTTGTTAGAGACAACTTGTTCTCTCTCTGAAACCTTCCTGCATTAAAGGGACTCACCTTTGACCTTGAAATCAACTGGAAAATATCAACTGGTAAATATCAACTGGCATCTGACCTTGTGCAGAATATAAACTTATTATGCATCTTAATAACATCTGGTAATTACATCATCTAATTCACCTAAATTTGCAACAATCAGAATAAAAAATATTTTAGAAGATACTACCAATTATGTAACTGAAATCAGGGCAACAGAAAGTGTAAAATAAGGTCACAGAATGGATGATTTCAGAGGAAAAGATGAAACATATTAACTTAAAAATGTAAATACTTTTGGGTGTTTACATAATCTCAACTTATTTTTTCTTTCTCATCCCACCAATATAGAGACTAAGAAGTCAGAAAAGTCCTGGTAAATGGTTTTCTAAAATCTTTTGCAAGTAGGGATGCCCATAAGGTCCATTTCTAGCCAATGAGAGATACAGGATGGATTGCAGGGGATTCCTGGGAAAGTTTTTCCTCACAGATGAGAAGAAGACATGCGATGATTAAGCCCATTTCACTCTCATTCCTACTTCCTATTTTGAAAACGTTCATTTTAGAAACTGGTTTCTGGGACTATGGAAGCTTCCTTGATACCAAGAAGTAGCAAGTCCTTGGCAAACCCAATACACTGAGAGGGGCAGAATTGAAGGATAGAAGTGGCCTGAGTCTGGACATATCTCTGTGTTTCCAACAACTCTTGGTTACTTTCATTGGGCCACCAATTATGTGAACAAAAATGATTCTTCCCATGTAAACTGAAAACATAGCTACCTGGGACAGAAATATACTACTATAAGCAGCTTTTGGCAGGAAAAGCTCTCTGCAGGAGGCCCCTTTTGCCTTGTTACTAACCTTAAAACAGGCTCTCCCATGCTCTACTCATCCGCAGCCCTAGCACACTTTTCAGATCTTTTGATCACACAACACCTTGCCTAATCTGTTGGTTCTTTCTGTAGATAAAAAAAGTAGAAACAAAGAATAAGTAATTAACAGATGACCAGGTCTCTCTCTTCCCTACTTTCCCCTTCAGTAATCTCAGGAACAAACTGTGTGAACAAGAGAGCATCTAAAGACAGATCATGAGGAGTTGACAGCCTTGCACACAAGACTGCACACAGTGAGGGATGGCAATGACTGGACCTCTATCTCAATGACTAGCTGAGATTACTTCCCTTCTTCTCTTTAAAGACTTTCATGGCCAAGCAGAATTTTGAGAGATGGTTTTTGGGGGACACAGAGTCCACCATCTCCCCAGATGGCAAGCATTCTGATTAAAAGCAACTTTCCTTTCTACCAACACTTGCCTCTCTTTGGGTACTGATTTTCCGTGCTGAGCAGCTAGACCTGACTTTGGAAACACTACTACTAACAAAATTATAGCTAAATATATTTTGTGAGTTCTCTGAGTGCAGAGAACTTTGCTAAGTGCTTTACCACCCTGTCTCAATCATCCCTCACAAAAATATGTGAGATAAGTAGTTTATCATGGAGACACTGAGGTTCAGAAATGTGAAATAACAACTAAGTTTGCATACCTAGGGAAATGAAATGTTTAGCTTTCAGAGATAGGCAATTTCACACTTACTGTGGAGGAGGAGAAGAGAAATTTCTGAAAAGGAGAACATGTGTAAATATATAGTCATTGGCTTCATTAAAATGAGGAAAGAATTATTTTAAAATCTCAGCAACACTATACACCTTGACAGCTGCAGGTAGGGACCCTGTCCTCTTAGACAAGAACTAAATATACGAAGCTTCTTTCACTCTAATTAGTCTGCAGTCTCCCAACCTAACTTCTCTCAGTAAGGGAAGTTTGACAATATTGCATTGCCCCTGGGGGAGAAGGGAGTGGGACTCGGTGGTGAAGGGGTTTGAATTTAATTTTATTTGGATTTTAATGACACTACTTATTCAAACATCTCAAAGAGCATTTAAAAAGGTCGAGGAGATTGTAAATGTTTCTATTTTTCAAAAGGTAGCATGGATTAAATGTTTGAGAGAATATTAATGAAATTTCATTTTATAATAATGTCATTATCAAACAACTATTATGCAAAGAAACATTAGGGCAATGCTATAGTGAAGTGTCTGAATATACACTTTAATGGGAGAGAATTTGACATTTAGAAAAAGTTTACCAAAACACAAATATTGTGTCAAAATACATTGACAGGTAATTATTTTCAGACCATTGTTTTCTGTTCTTTCCATATTTTCTACATTTCATGCTAGTTTTATTAGATACCCTTAAATATATGGAAGAAAGAGATTATGACTATACAGCCACATGAATAATTGCACCTAATTTCCATGAGAAAGGTAGAAAACCAAGAGAAATTTTAATTTAATAGCTAATTTAAGTTTTGTTTGAACTCCAGATAGATGCTGTGGTATATATAGAGTGAAATGATTAATCTTGCTTTCCATTGTACTGAGGGAGAGAATTATTAAGAGAGATTTGACAGTTCAAACAAGAATGAAACATAAAATACATTTGGTTAAAATATTTAGTCCTCAGAGAAATTAGAGTGAATTGGACTACAGAAGAGACTGCTTTATTATTTTTCCCCCTGGATACTGGCTAGGAAGTGCCATAATCTCTCTCTATCTTCATTGTGTTGCCCTTTCTTAAGACCCAGTTCCAAGAAAAGAAGGGATAGATGAGAGATTTTCTGGGTTTTTTTCAGAAAGCAATACCTCTGAAAATGATGGGTAAATCCTTAGGCCTCTTACCTCATTCACCCAAAGAACTACCTGATCAATGCTCTTTCTGTATCTATGTGTGTCTGTGTGTATGTGTGTGTTCCCACAAGAGTCAATGTTTCTGGCCAATCCTGGGAAAGGGGAATAATTGTATTTGAACCTTATTTGTTTTTCCTTTTTGCCGTAAAGCACTTGGGCAGCACACTGGTCCTGACATGGTTCTTGCAGCCCCTCCAGACCTCATCCTCTTCAGCTCTGAAATATTGCTATGGAAGTTGATAGCCTTATGTGCCAGAAGATGGTCATCCAAGAGGAAGGAAGGGAAATTCTAAGGTCAGGTGGGATGCAAAATTGGAACAGGCATAGAGGGAATCTGTTCAGTCCTTGGGTTACTGTTCCCAGTCCTGACTGCTCTTCCTCAGTAAGTGTTACCACCATCAGTGCAGTGTCTGATGCACCCTCTGTGTCCATAAAGCTGTCCACAGCCTTCCTTGCTTCCTGTACTACAAAGCAATGCACTATCCTGCACAAGCAGTATGTACCCCTCCCCAGGCCTTTACTCAGGTTGCTGCTCCCTGTCTGCAGCTCCCAGCGCTCTTCATTCTTCAAGAACCCAATTCTTTAGTAGCCAAATACCACCCCCTTACGAAGCCTTTCTGCATCCTTGCCAAAAGAGACACTTCCCGGGTTTGCCTTGACATCTATGTTTTAAAACTTTCCTATTATATATGTGTGTGTGTGTGTGTGTGTGTGTGTGTGTGTGTGTGTATATATATATATATTTCAGTATGTTTTATGTATGTTCGAATGTACAATATGTTATATTTGTAAAGTATGAAATATACAGTATGCTTATATATTATATAAGCATGCTTTATAATGTTCAAATGTACAAATGTTTAAATATACAGTATATTTCATATATATTTATATATATATTTTATATTTATATATATATATTATATTTATAAATATACAAAACTTACTGTACATTTGAATATTTTCTCTCTGAATTTTCCATTTCTGCCCAATAAGCTCATTCTATTTACAACGTCCAGCTAAAACATGACTTTTCTGTGCATATAACACTCATCCTCCTCCAAAAGTTAGGATATATTTACCTATGAAAAATGCAAAACCAAAGCAAAGACAAATCAATTAAAGAACAAACAATAGATTTCGTAGAAGTATTTGCTGATAAATGCTCTCATATTGACAAGAAGAAAGAATGAGCTAGTGGAAAATGAGCGAATGTGTGAGGAGGTAATTCAGAGAACAATGAATCCACTGAACAAACAAACATATCTGCTTAATGCCAGAAATGTAGTGTAACAGAGAAGGAAATGTAACAAGAAAGAAATATCAAGGTTTTTTGTTTTTTGTTTTTTATAGTTTGGATACCTATATTCCTGAAATCATAATGTGGTGATATGAAAATAATTGTCCTCAAATTGTTTTAGAATAATTTGGCCAAATTCATTGATTTATTTACTTTAATGATAAAGGAAGAAGAAAAAAGCAGTTCTAAGATTTTTCTGGCTGATAAAGCAAAGTGACCAAATGGATATCTTCTAAAGTTACAAGTATATATTTGAAGATTATTATTTATAGTAACTATAATAATAATAAAACTTTAGAAATTAAAAGATACAGTCCATAAGAGATTACTTTTGAAGCTCCACTAAAGTTTGTTTTCTTGTTTTGTTGTAACAGACAATATTTAGTAAACACTTTTGTTGGTTACTAAATTCACATCATGTCTTTGTTCTTAAGATTTTACAGTCCAATTTTATTTTTAAAATCTCAGTTTTTCTCAATTCCTATATTGTGCAGAAATTTGCTCTTTCTTCACTTACATTAGCATCTATTTTCTCTCTTACATTTGTCAGGAGATTCATTTACCAGTAGCTAATAATCTGGGTACCTTGCAGTCTTAAAGCTATGCAGATGTTTCCCTTATATATGGTGAGAAAACGTAGCACTGAGGAAACTTAAAGCTTATGTAAGAAAGGAGAAAAATTGCAGTCTAACAAGAGGAATACAGGGCTTACAATAGTGTGCTTTTGTTCGAAAAGAAATGCATGTTAAAACAAACAAACAAACAAAAAACACTAGCATTGGCATTATTACCAAGAAAGTATTCCTAGGAGAGCAGACTAACTCCCAAATGATAATAGAATAATAATTGGAGGAAAAGTAAAAATAAAAGTAGATTCAGTAGAGTCCCCATAGTAGAATACACTAATACCAGGAAAGGGGAGTTATGTATAAAGGGCAGAGCCTGGGTCCGGAGAGTGGACACATTGTTCCATTTTCACATTAGTCATCACTATGGGAAGTACCCAGGGGGTGGAAAATACACTGCTCCTTCTCACAGTGCCCTGTGTAAACTGAGCTGGGTGGTAGCAACTTAGTGAGCCCAGAGTTGAGATCTCTGTACCCGGCTGTCAAACAGAAACATGGGGAAGGCTCCACCCTCCCCTAAGAAAGAAGTAAAAGAGTCAATGGATCTGCTTTAAAAATATCAGGGCAAAAAGTTATTTGGCTTCATGTAACTAATACAATTTTTACTTTTGAGCCATTGTTCAGCCAACAGATCAACACAGCCATCATTTGACTTTAGAGGACCCAGCATGGCACGTGTCCATAGAGATTTAAAGGAGTTCCTTAGAAAGCAGGTTTTCTCACACCTTTTAGTAATTCCATCCCTCTCACCTGTCTTGCTCAACGGCCATTAAGTTGATATTTTGTTGACCAAATTGGTATCTATTGGCTGTCTTAAACAATCCTTGCCCAATCAATCAGAGAACCTGTGCAGCTGATGCAATTTGGCTGTTAAGATGGCAAAGATACCCCTCGGCTGTTGTGCAAGTGCATGTGTTCCCATCAGAAATGTACAGGGGGGAGTTTTTACCAAAAATCAACTTCATCTTCTTAGCAACTTATTCTCAAAATTGGCACTCCCAGCTGCATGTTGGTTGAGCTTTACTTAATCTAGAACAACTAGGAGAATCTAATTGAACTGATATTGAAGCCAACAATTATTTCTAATATACGTATAACAAGGACTATTTCATTTAAGAAGCAGCCCTTTCAGGGAATTCAGATCCCAAAGTGTAGGGACTCAAAATATTCAGTTCAAAGTATTCAAAGATTCCAAATCTTCAGTTTTTTTTCTTTTTAAGTCTTTATTGAATTTGTTACAATATTGCTTCTGTTTTTATGTTTTGGTTTTTTGGCCCCTAGGCAAGTGTGATCTTAGCTCCCTGACCAGGGATCAAACCCACATCCCCTGCATTGGAAGGCAAAGTCTTAAGCATTGGACTGCCAGGGAAGTCCCACATATCTTTGGTTTTAAGTAATTTTATTTCATTACTGATGATTTGCGTTTTTTTATTTATTAGTTCATTTGATAGCAGCTAATCTGCCTAATCTTGTTGATAATAAATTCCATTATTTATATCCCTCCTCATCCCTCTTTCTGCTCCAAATATATATTATTCAGATACATTTAAAAGCATACTAAAACAGAGACATCAACCTGAAGACTTTTTGAACTTTTACAATGAATCGGCATTGTTTAGAAGAGTTCACTAAAAGCAAATAAAGAATGAACTAGAGGAAAACAAATGGAAATGATAGATATCTGTCCAATCTCATTCTTCTATAAGTTCTTTGTAAAACTAAAAGCAAATAAAAACCTAATATATATTTTACTCCATTAAAAAACTTCCAGAAAATCAGATTGTTACAGGCATTAAAATTAAAAAAAAAAAAGAGATGAATTAAACTTAGTTTAGAAGCTGACATGTAAGCAAAGATAATAAACTTCCATCTGTTTTGCAACTGACAGCAGTATTTTACGAAATATTTTGTTTCATCCCAATATTCAAAATTAACAAATGTTTGGGATTAGATTGCTGGAACACCTGAGGCATTTTCGCCACAGTACTTGACAACAGGTCCGTCTACAAAAAGAAGGTATCAAGTGATTCTTCAGATGTGCAGTTGTGTTGCCATTTTAGGACCTTTGAACAGTCATCTTGCCCACACTCACTAGAAAACAACCTTAGGCATGTTTTAATCATCTCTCCTAGTTTCTGGTCCCATACAGATGGGCTCATTTAATTATTCTTTATTTTTATTTTATTTTTGGCTACATTGGGTCTTTGTTGCTGCACGCAGGCTTTTCTCTGGTTGCAGCAAGCGGGTGCTACTCTTTGTTGCCGTGCATGGGCTTCTCATTGCGGTGGCTTCTCTTGTTGTGGAGCATGGGCTCTAGGGGCACGGGCTTCAGTAGTTGCGGCATGTGGGCTCAGTAACTGTGGCGCACAGGCTTAGTTGCTCCACGGCATGTGGGATCTTCCCGGACCAGGGCTCAAACCAGTGTCCCCTGCATTGTCAGGTGACTCCCAACCACTGTGCCACCAGGGAAGCCCCATTTAATTATTCTTGATAACCTATAGACCCTGGGTTATGGTAGACTTAATTAATTCCATAAAGAAAACAGTAAACTACCCAAGAAAAATCAAGAGTAAACAGAATAAAACCTTGAATAAATAAGTAAACAAGAACAAAATTAAAAGCAACTGACAAATTGAAATATATAGGTGCATTGTTAATATCCTTAAATCAATTATAATTTGTACATTAATGCAAAACTTAATTATTTAATAAAGAAGAACATATCTAAAAAGGATAGTCACAATTTCAATTAAAGACAGAGACATATTTAATAAAACTGGTGATTAAATATATAAAATTTAGACCAACAAAATTACAGTTTATTTATTAAATTAGGAATAATGAAAAAAAAAATTGTTAACCAGTGACGGAAATCGTTTGGGAGAAACAGATCTTTATAAGTAAGAGTGTGATTTACTGTAAACATTTGTAAGGTATAAATATGTTGGCAGTATCTTCAGAATCTCTGAAGATATTACTATCCTTTGACAAATTGTTCAGTTTCTATGATTATCAGAGACATGCACAAAGATTTAAGGCAATTATATTCATTGCAGTGTTATTTCATCTCAAAAAAAAAAAAAAAGAAAAAAACTCTGAAGAACCTAAATACCATCAAATAAGAAATTGCTTGACATCAATTTTGATATATCTTTAAAATAAAACACTGCATCCATTAATATTCAACACATACATAATAATATGATAAATGTGACAGTAAGTGTAATAAAGTATGCTAATCCAGAGATTAGTTAATACACGCAAAATGATGTACATACTCATGTGTGTATTTATAAATATTTAAAGGTTAGGTTCTTGAACAAGCAAGAGAAGGCTTCCTTTCCCGTGATCATACCACAATTTAACATTTTATTTTTAAAAGGCAATGGCTGAAAGTTTAGAACTTTCAAAAAGACACTAGTGGTATACACACACACACAAACACACACACACACAGTGGAATACTATTCAGCAATAAAAAAAGAATGAACTTTTGTCATTTGCAACAATATGGATGGACTTGGAGGGTATTATGCTAAGTGAAATAGGTAGACAGAGAAAGACAAATACTGTATGATATTACTTATATGTGGAATCTAAAATATACAACAAACTAGTGAATATAACAAAAGAGAAACAGATTCACAGGTATAGAGAACAAACTAGTGGTTACCAGTGGGGAGAGGGAAGGGGGAGGGGCAACATGGGTGTAGGGGATTAAGAGGTACAAACTATTATGTATGAAATAAACTACAATGGTACATTGTACAACATGGGGAATATAGCCAATATTTTATAATAAGTATAAATGGAGTATAACCCTCAAAAATTTTGAATGACTATATTGTACACCTGTAACTTACATAATACTATACATCAACTATATTTCAATTTAAAAAAAGAAAGAAAGAAAGAAAAGAAAAAAAAACACCAGTGGGAAGAAATTTTCTACCTAAGAAATCTAAAGTGTCCCATAGTCCTTCCACAGTCCTCTATTTGCCTGAACTGTTTCCAAGGTTCCCAGCCCCTGCCCCTGTGCCTTCCTGTTTCCTTACATGTGACCTCACCAGAGTTTCTCACCTCTGAGCTGACCCACCTGCCTATCTGAAAGGTACAATGATAAATAGTGATCTTTTCTAATCTCATGTTTCCTTTCTTATTGGGAGCATTAATGGGTCAACTTTCTCTATGCCAGAGATATTACAAAAGTAAGTATGCACCTTACAAAGGTTGATTTTTTTAACAGAACAGGCAGGTGTTACTGGTCCATGGTCTCCTGTTGACAGTTTATTGAGCCTGCATGTTCACAGGGGATTGTTGCCACCTGCAAAATAGTCATGGCCTTGGCCTGCTGAGACAGGGCTGTTCTAGGATTCTCTTGGCTCAATATACACAAAGGAAAAAATGCTGGAGGAAAATACAGACCAACAGTAGTTATGTCTGAGTGGTGCATAGTGGATGCTATAAACACCTTGCTTCATTTATTTATTCATCCACTTATCACCTATTATACAACAATCACTGGGTCCAGTGATGGTGATATAACAGTGAGTAGAAACAGATGCACTCTTTATGGAGCTTAAAATATATAGATGAGTTCAACATTGTTATTTTTTAATCACAATTATTCTGGTCAGGCATTTAAAATCTGAATTGAATTATAAGTCAATATTAGACAACTCAAAACAAGGAAGTTCATTAATTAAAAGAAGAGTGGCTATGTTCTTTAAAAATGACAATGTAATTAATAAAAAAGAAAAAAAGGGGAAAGGAAGGGAGGGAGGGAAGGAGGGAGAGAGGGGAAAATAGAAAAAGAAAGATGTCAGAAGAAATATTTCAAATTAAAGGACACTTAAAGGACATGACAACCAAATGCAACACCTGGTCATAGACTTATCTTGTACTGTAAGAAAAATAAATTATAAAGGAGCAACTGACAAAACTGATTAGATTAGAAAACAGTATTTTATCGGTTTTAAATTTACTGACATTGATAACTGTTCTGTGGTTACATAAGAGAATATTCTGTTCTTAAATGCACTCTGAAGTTTGTAGAGAGAGAGATCCATGAAACCATGATATAAGCAACTTATTCTCAAATGGTGCATAAATTATATATATACACACATATAATATATAAATTATATATGTACATAGTTATATATATGCATATATAAGTGTGTATATGTGTGTGTGTGTGTGTATATATATATATATATTATATATAAATGAGGTAAGATGTTAACAATAAATGTATTTGGTAAAGGGCATATGGGTGATTTTTATATTATCTCTTTTTTTGCAACATTTCTGTAAACTTGAAATTATTTCCAAACAAAAGTCTTACTAGAAAACCACACTCAATTTAAAACTTACACATCGAATAACTACAATGAATAAGAGGCCTTTGGCACTTTTAAGCACTTTATTATTAGGGGACTTATCCCATCAAGTAGCATAGAGCAGGCATCACTAATTAAGGAAGCTGAGATCTAAAGTGTAACTAGAGCCGAGAAGACAAAGAAGGGAGGGGAAAGAATGCAGGCAGAGTGAGCTGCAGGGAGCACGTGTAAATGCCCTCTAGAGAGAGTGTATGCAAAGTAGCAGAGGGGGAAAATCCAGCTGTGGTTGAACAGGGGGACCTGGACCTCTGAGTAAGAGGGGCTGAAGGCTTAGGGGAAAGTGTAACATGTGTGGCTTTTGCACCTTGTTAAAGAGTGTTTTCTTGCATTCCGATGGAAGCTGCTGATTGTTCTAAGAATGGGCTACTGGTGGGCAGTTGCAACTATTGCAAAGGGGGTGGAACAGAGAGAACCCAGGGCACTATCTAAAGATACTTTGGAGAACTATGGTCAGATTTTGTTTACATTAGAGGAGAGTTAAACTGCAGGAGGAAAAGAAACAGAAGAAAGGCAGCACCAAAATATGCCATGTTTTCTAAAGTTCTAAGGGTTGGAAGGTCAAGCATCATGAGAACAAGTATTGGTTTTAACAGAACAGAAAGTGTTGGTTTTCACTGTGGTTAAAAAAAATATTGTAACTATGTACATGGAGGGATATTAACTAAACAATGCAGTGACCATCCTACAATATACATAAATATTAAAGCATTACATTTACCTACTTAAAAAAAATACACAGTGTGAGAGTTGAGAGCTAAGTCTTATTTGGGGCAAAATGAGGATTATAGACTAGGAGACAGCATCTCAGATAACTCTGAGAAACTGCTCCGAAGAGGTAGGGGGGAAGATCGGTATATATGTGATTTTGGTAAAGGGGGAGTACATGCAATCAAGCACATATTTTTTGCAGAAGGTTTCTGCTAATCTTATGAAGGTTACTTTTAGTCACAAGGAGGAGAACATCACCATGAGGGATTTTATTGCTTTTCTAGATATGAGGAGATACAAGAATTGGACTCATAAAATCATCTCCTCAAAATATCTAACTATCTGAAGACATGTTCTGCCAGTTTTTCCCAGAGCAGAGTGCCTCATTTCTAACCTCCACCCTGAACTCCTTTCAGGGGTATTGAAAGTCAGCAGCTGCAGTAGTTTTTTAACAGCAGCCCATCGTGGTTCTGAGTATTTCCTTTTGAATGAAGGTAAGCCAGGTGCTATGTAAAGTAGTTTACATTAGTTGCTGCCTTCAGATGTGGTGGGATGTTTGGGTTTTGCTTCTGAGAATGGTGATTTGGAGATCATAATTTAATCCTTGTAGAGGTAGATGGCAAGTGCCAATGTCAAGTGCCAATTTGTCGTTGACACATTGTACACCTGAAACTAATATAATATTATAGGTCAATTATATCTCAGAAGAGGAGAAGAAGAAGAAGAAGAAGAAGAAGAAGAAGAAGAAGAAGAAGAAGAAGGAGAAGGAGAAGAAGAAGAAGAAGAAGAAGAAGAAGAAGAAGAAGAAGAAGAAGAAGAAGAAGAAGAAGAAGAAGAAGAAGAGGAAGAGGAAGAGGAAGAGGAAGAGGAAGAGGAAGAGGAAGGAGGGGGAGGGGGAGGGGGAGGGGCGGGGTGGGGGAGGGGCAGGGGAGGGGGAGGAGGAGGAGGAGGAGGAGGAGGGGGTTGTGACTGAATTTAGAGCATGGCAGTGGTGGAAAATCAGAGGGACAGGGGAGTAACTTAATGGGAAGCATGTGTGTGGGCAGCTCCTTTGGGGGTGGCTGTGATGGGGGGAAGAGAGGGAGACAGCTGGAGGTGGAAAAGCCTATAAGGTGAGCAATGTCTCTTTTGCTGACTTAAAAATAATGCACAATGTGAGAGTTGCAAGCTAAGTTTTATTTGGGGCAAAATGAGGACTATAGCCCAGGAGACAGCAGTTCAAATAACTCTGAGTAATTGCTCCAAAGAGGTAGGGGGAAGGCCAATATATATGTTATTTTGGTGAAGGGGGAGTACATGAAATCAAGCACATGTATTTTGCAGAAGGTCTCATGAGGGTTACGGCTAGTCACAAGAAGCAGCTGTCACCATGAAGGAATTTAGTGCTTTTCTAGATATGAGGAGATGTAAGAATTGGGCTCATAAAATCAGCTCCTGAAAATATCTATCTGAAGACCTGTTCTGCCAGCTTTTCTCTGAGCAGAGTGCCTCATTCTTGATCTCCACCCTACATTCCTTTCGGGGGGTGTTGAAAGTCAGCAGCTGCAGTGACAACTAATTTAATCCTTGTAAAGGTAGATGGCAAGTGCTCATGGCAAGTGCCAATTTGTAGTTGACACTTCTCTCTTCAATGAGATAGACTTTTCTGCTTTTTTTTACCATCAGAATAAACACAATTGTTTTCCAAAGATATAAAAAATGCTACTGTACAAAATATTGTTACTGAATCAGGTCTGGCTGCTGACCACTCAAAAACCAATACTTGAGAAAAAGACAAACGTTGGTAGAAAGGAAAGTTGCTTTTAATTAGAATGATGCCTGAGCCACACAGAGATTCAGCAGTGACCCTGACTGGGCTTGGGACCACCCCATGGACCCCGGTGTTAGCTGGGCCCTACGGAGAGGGAGCAGGGCCTGGCAGTCAGGGAGCTGGACTCTACCATGCAGAGGTGAAGGCACAGGAACTATGTCTCAGATCCACTCCTGACAGGTAAGGGGGCGTCGCAGAACCTGAGGATGTCCACAGAGAAAGGCCAGGTGTGAGGGTCTGCTCCAACAGAACCTCCATCTGAATGACAGGCCTCTATGTGGAGGACAGCGGAGCTATTGTCTTCAAACAGATGAGCTTTCTGGGGGGAGAAGGATTTAAATGATTCCACATGACCCTGGAGCTAAAATTAGGATGGATACAGAATTTTGTCCAACTGCTAGAACCATCTGAAGATGGAGCGCTGCCCATGTGGGGAACTCAACCCCTGTCATGTTACAAGCTGGTGCAGAGGCTGAAGGCTGGGGGCAGAGGAAGCAGAGATCCAGGAAGAACTGCAGTGAGGACGAGTCAGTTCTGGAGTTCTGCTGTACAAGAGTGCCCGGCCTTAACAACACAACACGGCTCACTTCAAAATGTGTTGAGAGTTTATTTCAGGTTCAGTGTTCTTACCACAAAGAAAAGGGACACAAGGATACTTTGGGAGGTGTTGGATAGGTCTATGTTTTTGATGGTGGTGATGGTATCAAGGGTGTTGCATATGTCCAAATTCATCAAATCGTACACATTAAATATGTGAGGTTCCCTGTATATCAATTATACCCCAATAAAGTTGTTATTAAAAAAAAAAAAAAAAGAACTGTATAAGCTAGTGGCCCCTGCAATGGCTCCTACCAATTCTGAGACTCTGCATTTACAAGCCAACAAAAGTAGGACAAGGAGGCATATCTAGGTTCTGAAATTCTATTTTCAGGGAGAGGGGAATCTCACATTCTCTATAGCAGTTATAAATACTGAAATGAACATTGATCTATTTGCTCCTGATGGCTTTATGAAGCGAAATCAATATATCGAGTGGGCAATCTGTTCCTAGTTAGGGCAGTAAACGCTCCGGGGAGTGCAATCAGTCTCATTTAAATATGAGCTGTGTGGGAATTCCCTGCTGGTCCAGTGGTTAGGAATCCGGGCTCCCACTTCAAGGAACACAGGTTCGATCATTGGTAGAGGAACTAAGATCTTGCATGTCACACGGCGTGGCCAACAAAAACAACAACAAGAAAATCTGAGCTGCGTGGTTGGTCTGAGAAGAAACACCCTGTGACTAACTGCATAGACCCAGGGCCACAGTACCCACCCCTGCAAAGAGCTGCGATGGTCATTATGCTGTGAATTTCTCGGAAGTGATGGTCAAAACATCTCACTGCATTTCAGTCTCCTTGACTGATCACAGACGTGCTGTCAGCAGCACTGCATTTTACGGAGCTGATCCCCACCTGTTTAAAAAACACAGTGAAACCACAGGTGATCAGAAATCCTGGAAACCACCAGGCAATATGATTATAAGCATTTTCATCTTCAAGGCCTGCACTTGTAATCTCTCACTCCTTCAAAGTCTGTCTTGAGTGAATTTTCTACTAGGTTTCCACAGGGTAAGTGTAGTCAAGCATGGAATGTAATTTTTCTTATTATTTTCTGCCTTTGCCTCTCTTGTCTTCTCTCTTTTGATCTGTGCTCCTGCTTGGAATGAAATGAAGTGAGAGAACGAAGAGGCAACACTTACATTTTTTTTTATATTCTTCTGAGCTTATCTGCCCACCGAAATCGTTTTTCTGTTTATTAAAAACATTTTTAATTGTTCATTTTTGCAAAATGCTGTCTGTCCTGGATAACTGTGCCTGTTCCTTAAACAGTCGCCGTTCTCCTGTTCTCTCATAGCCACTGGAGTATTCCTTTGACAGAGTAAATCTGATGTCACTCCTATCAAAACCCCACTGAGGCTCCCTATGACCTTTGAATAAAAGCTAAAGCACTCATGATGACCTACATATCCAGCAGGATCTGGCCCCAGGCCTCTCTCAACCAAATCATCCACTATTACACGCCTCCATCACACAAGCCTTAGTGCCTTCTGGAATATTCCATCGTCTTCCCATGGGGTCTTTGTCTGTCTCCACCCCTGATCCATCCTTATTTGAGCATCCGCAGTGCTGACCCCCTTGCTGTCTTTGCAGCTGTGCTCAAGAACCTCCCTTACAACAAGACACAACCACTTTCCCCAACCTTTCTCAGTTTTCTTGTTTCTCTTGGTCATAGCACTCATCATCTTTTCTCATTCTATAGAACTGATGCATTTTTATGTTTATTGAGTATTTTCCATCATCACCTCCTATTAGAAGAGCAGCTTCATGGGGAGAGAGAGATTATTGTTTAGTTCATGAATGTTTCCAAGCTGCCCAAATGGTACCTGCACATAGTGGGTACTCAATATGTTTTTGTGAAATTAACATTTATTAATAAATGAAGAAAAAAACTTGTTTGATGGCCTACCATGCTCCTCTTACAGAGCAAGGAACTTGTATATGATTTAAAAAAAATTATGTGAATAAAATTTAGTCCATCGGTATAACTCTGTCCTCTTGAAAAGATAACAACCAAACAAATAATGATCTTTCTAATTATACAAATATATATATATATATATATATATATATATATATATATATATATATATATATATGCCTCAAATTTTCAAGCATACAGTTCTGTATACAGGAGAAGTTAAATGTATAGTTTTTCACAGAATAATTAACAAGTAAAGTAAAATGAACCATATTGATGTTGTGCTATACAGGACAGGTAACTAGGCAGATAATAGAAACAAAGGCACAAAGGTATGGATGTCTGTTTCATTTTCAGGGAAATTAAAGTGACAAAATGTGGCAAATCAAGAAAAAACTTTTATCAAGGCCCAAATGGGAGAATGTTTTGTTTGTTACATTCAGGGAATCAAAGTGTTATAACTGGAAAACACAGGGTAAGGGTGAGGAGGAACATGAGATAGTCAAAGCATCCTATACCCTCTTTGGGAAGATGTCTTATGTGATCATCAGTAAGAATTCCATAAAGATTTTTAAAAACTAATTAGATAAACAAATTCATGGTAAAGGATAGAGTGGATTCTGACTTCCAGATCAAATCATACACACACACACACACACACACACACACACACACTCTGAGGACCTGAAAACAGGGGAAACTCTGGGATGGGCTCTGGATGGGAGTTGTGTTTGCTGTGAGGGCATTTGCCCTCTCTACACATGCAACATGAGGCAAAGAGAGAAGCAGTCAAGGTCAGAGCTTGCCCACGATGAAGAATCTTAGAGTCAGCACCTGAAGAGACTACAGATTCAGGATCAAAGAGAATATTTCTAAACCAGCTGTAACCCCCCCAACACAGGGTTCTATATACAGAAAGAGCTACCTTTGCAGTAAGCAGAACAAATGAAGTGAAAGTGGAAACAAAAGAGATTCTTGCATCTTCTTTCCTAAACTTGAACATTTTGCTTCCACTTCCACGTGGCTGGGATGGGGAGGGACTCCAAGTCATGGAGCTTATAGTCAGCAAATCCTGACTGGGGGTGTCTCCAGGCATACAGATGTGAAGAAGGCAATGGCTCTCCTGCAGTGTGGGTGAATCCTTCCAAATATGTCATTTATCAAGAAAAATGACCCATCAACAGGGAAAGATATCTAGGGACACAGCAAAATGAGACCCGTGAACAGATGAACAAGAACCAGATACCTAAAAACCAATGGTGGAAACAGATTCACAAAAATTTTAAGTATTGGTTTTATCAGACGTTTTATGACGTTCAAACAACTTACACACTTGTTGATCTCAGCACAGAAATGAATATAATTAAAAATGAAATAAGAGATTTGATAAATGGGTAAATGAAAAATCAGTTTAGAATTTAAGGAAACCCAATCATATTGGTTGCATTCTTAATAAATTATAATATTGGATAGACAGCTTTAATGGGAAATTTAAAGACATCTGAAGATAGAATGAATAAATTAGGATATATGTCAAAAGATATTGTGCAGAACACAGCTTGAAGAGTCACAGAGATGAAAAATACAAAAGAAATGGTAAGAACAGAGAGAAAGTAGTAAGACAGTCAACATACACTTATTTTGAATCCTAGAGAGAGAGGAAAGAAAATAGGACAAAATGAATATTTGAAGCAAAATTGGCTGAGAGTTTTCAAGAATTGATGAAAAACATCAACCGTAGTTTCAAGAGGTCCAGCAAATTCCAAAGCAAAAATGAAAACAAACAAACAACAACAAAAAACACCTTGGCATCAATGCAAATCATTGTGAAAACTCAGGTAAGATGAGATAAAACCATTTCCAGGTAATAGAAATTGAAGGTGTTTGTCAGCTCTAATAAAATAATGTTGTACTTCAGGTATCAAGAAAGCCATCCCAGCATTGGCCTGAGATGCAAGAGAATAAATGGGAAAGAGATTGGCAAATATATGGGTAAATTTTGCAAATATTTATTAAAAAACAACAGTAACAACATCTAAGGAGGTTTACACGATAGACTAAATATTTAGGTGTAAGTCAAGAGGGAGCATAAAATATTAAAATATTTGGGTGGAGCGTATAAGAATTGATTAACTTTAAATTTTTACTTGTTAATCACACAAGTTGATCTTACTAGGGCAACCAACAAAATAATAAAACTAACATGTGTAACTTCCAAACACTGTACCAATTAAGAAATGTTCAGAGAAAGTAAAAAACAGTGAAAGTGAGATAAGAAAGTAGTTCAAAATATGCTGTTAGAAATAAATACAAAGCTATTAGTAAGTACACTAAATTAAAATAGACTGACTTCCATAATTATAAGATGAATTCCACTCACTGTTTCAAAAAAATGTTTGTTGAGGACTCTCACTGTAGCCTTGGTGTAGTTAAAGGGATTGGAAACCCAGGAAAGAACTGAAACAGCCAAAGAAATGAACAAAATATATGAAACAGCATTTATCAAGGCACTGGACACCAGGCAACAAAAACAGCGATCCCTGACAGACAGGGGCAAAAAAGACAAGTCTCAGGTTTACCTAGGCAGAACAGCTTGAGTTTTCGGGCCACAGTTTAGGACACGGGAACTCACAAAGAACCAAGTAAATTTGCTGAACTGAGAAGACAGAATTGAGATTGTGGGAGACTAAGGTGACCAGAGTTTACCAAGCAGAGAATCAGGGAGGAGAGTGCTGTAGAGAAAGAGCTCCAGATACAGGTGAGCTAAGATAAGGATGTTCAAATGAAGAAACTACCCAAGCCTGGGAAAAGATCCACTTGAAAGATTAAATATCACAATGCCTGATATTCACACAGGACAGGGAACCACGTCTATTCCAATTAACCAAGCTGGAAAGCTTTAATATGCACAGTGCATTGGGTACAATACACGAAGTGTCTTGCTTTTCTGGGTGGAAGGGGGGAATGTTAGCCCAACACTGAGCACTAGTGTTGTCCTGCCTAACATATCTTAAAAGCAGGAACAAAAGAAGGATCAATTGTTTCCAAGAGACGTAAATGCCTTCCAGAACAATGCTCAAGAATGTTTATAGGAAGACAAAACATTCAGCTCCCAAAAGAACTGAATTCACTGTCAGGTGTCCAATTTAAAAAATATTTTAAATGCTTAGGAATAAATTTAATGAAACTGCAAAACTTGTACATTAAAAAGTATAAAATACTGATCAGATAAATTAATGAAGATCTAAATGAAAGGAGAGTCATTCCATGTATATTCATTGGAAGATTCAATATTGTTAAGATATTATACCAAGAGAATTGATAAGAATCCATTCTGTCAAAAAATAAATATTCCTATGGATGGCCAATTGCTCCAGCATCATTTATTAAAAAGGGAATCTTTCCTTTATTGAATTACTTTTGCAACTTTGTCAAAAGTCAGTTGGGCTTATTTGTATGTGTCTATTGCTGGTTCTCTGTGGCACTGATCTTATTGTCTATGTCTGTGCCAATAACACACTGTATTGATTACTGTATCTATATGACTCTTGAAATCAGGTGTACAGATTTCTCCCACTTTACTGTTCTTTTTTGAAATTGTGTTAGCTAACCAAGTTTTTTCTTTTTTTTTTTTTTGCCTATCCATGTATATATTTTCTAGAATAAGTTTATTTATATCAACAATATCTTTTCCTAGGATATTGATAAGAATTTTATTAAACCTGAATATCAGTTTGGAAAGAAATGACATTTTTTACTATGTTGAGAAATCCAAACCATAAACGAAGTATGTCTCTCCACTTATTTAGATATTGGTTTCTTTCATCAGTATTTTGAAGTTTTCAGCATATAAGACTTGTATATATTTTGCTAGATTTACAAATAAGTATTCAATTTTTTGAGCAATGTAAATAGAATTGCAATTTTAATTTTAGCGTCCATGTGTTTATTGCTAAGTATTTAAAAATACAATTGAGTTTTGCAAGTTTATTCTTTAACTTTGCTGAACTCACTTATTAGGTCTAGGAGTGGTTTTGTAGGCTCTTTGTGATTTTTGACATACAAAATAATTTTATCTGAAATGAGATAATTTGATATCTTTATTTCATATATATGCATACATATACACATATATATATACACATGCATATATATATATAGATTGATCGATATATATGTGTGTGTGTGTGTATATATATATATATATATATATATATATATATATATATATATATATCTTCATTTTTCTTGCCTTATTGCACTGGTTAGAACTTCCAGAATTGTGTTTCATAACAAGGGTGATACCCTACATACTTGCTTTGTTCTAGATCTTAAGGGAAAAATATTCAGTCTTTTACCATTAAGTATCTAACATCCTGTAGGTTATCTGTAGGATTTTTGTAGCTGCCCTATATCAAGATATCAAGTTAAGGAAGTTCCCCTTTATTTCTGTTTTTCTGAAATTTTTATCATGCATGGGTGTTGAAGTGTGTCAAATGTGTTTTTATATCATTTGATTAGATTGTGAGATTTTTCTTCATTAACCTGTGAATATAAATTACACAGATTTGTTTGCAGTATTGAATGAAACTTGCATACCTGGAATAAATCTCCCTTGGTCATGATGTATAATTCTATTTATAGATTGCTGAGTTCAATTTGCTAATATATTGTTAAGGATTTTACATCATATCCATGAGTAATATTGGTATGTAGTGTCTTTGCTGTCCAGTCTGTCTGGTTTTGGGCATCAGGAGAATATTAGCTGCACAAAATGATCTGAGAGCATTCCTTCCTGTTTTGTTTTTTGTACAATTGGTGTTAAGAATTCTTTGGGTACTTTTGGTAGAATTCTTCAGTGAAACTATCTGAGCTTGAATTTCCTTTTTGTCACTTGGCAGTGGGGAAAATCCTGGCTCTCCACTTGGCCTTCTGTGACATCACCCCACCATAGTGGAAGTCAGTAGTACCTTTGTGGTCTCCACTCATGCCATCCCCTCCATGGTGTGGGGAGGGTGGCATCATTAGAGTTTAGAGGAGATAAAGGTGTCAGATCCCCCTACTTGACCTTCTCTGACACTATCCTGGCAGGGGGATTGAGGTGCTTTGTGCAGCTAGGCAATGTAGAAATCTAGCCTTCTCATTGGTCTTATGCTGGCATGTGGGGGTGTAGCCACAGTTATTCTTGTGGTGTTTGGTTGCAGTAGAACAATAATTGTCTAAAGTTTTCTGTGTGGGTAGGCTTCCCCTTTATTTCTCCTTTGAGTATAGAGACCAAGCTTTTTTGGGGTGTTTTTTTGGTCTTCACCCATTAGTATTACTGGGTGGATGGCTACTTCAGGTCCAAATATGGGACATATGGGGTAAACAGAAAATTTGGAGAACACACCACCATGTCATTCCTAGGGTCCTGGAGTCCCTACCATGTCTGTTTCCTTCTCTCCAACTTTCCAAGTCTTCTTTTCTTTGTTTTACATAAAATCAAGTTTTTCTGTTGTGTTTAATGGTAGGAACAGGGAAAAATATGTTTGTACCATCCTTCTGAAAGTGAAATCACAAACCTTTTGAAGGAAATATATGAGAATATATTCTTGATCAGTGACTAAAAATGTTTTTCAAAGAAAAATTTAAAATACTAAAAATAAAACTATTAATACAATTGAAAACAAGAATCTTGGGTCATAAAAATAAAGTAATAAAGTGAAAAACTAACCTACAGAGTCAGATATAAATTTGCAATAGATGTAACCAATGTGTGATATTGTGATTTGTAAGAAATATACGTACTTGGTCTTCATTCATGGTTCCTGGGCTCCTAAAATTCTTGGAATTTCCTGAGTGATAAGAGCAATGGGAGCATCTTTTGTTATAATATTTGGTCTCTCATCCTCAATTTCCAGAAATTGCTTCAGGGCAGTGAAGGCAAAATTGGTGTCAAATTATTCATAACAAGTCCCTTTCCATCACAATTGCATTTATGTTAATGAGGTGACTTTGGAAAACACCCAAGGGTGGGGGCTTGTTGCCAGGGGAACCAACCATAAATAAAGGGTTGGAACTTTCAGTCTTACCTCCTGATTTCAGGGTAGGTAGAAGGACTGGAGGTTGAATCAATCACCAATGGTCAATGATTTAATGAACCATGCCTATGTAATGAAGCCTCCATTAAAATCCCAAAAGGCAGAGGTTAGGAGAGTTTCCAGGTTGGTGAACCAGAACATATCTACGTGCCACAGTGTGGGGCGCCAAACTCCATGAGGACAGAGGTTCCTTTGTTCAAGACCTCAACCTCTGTATTTCTTCATTTGGCTGTTTATTAGTATCCTTAATATTCCTTGTAAAAACTAGTGACCTAGTGAGTAAATGGATTTACTGAGTTCTGTGAACTTCTCTAACAAATTAATTAAACCCAAGGAGGGGACTGTGGGAATGTCAGATTTATACCCAGTTGGTCAGAAGCACAGATAACATTCCTAGACTTCCTATTGGCATCTGAAGTGGGGGCAGTCTTGTGGGACTGAGCCCTTAACCTGTGGGATCTGATGCTATCTCCAGGTCGTGTCAGAATTGAGTTGAATTGTAGGACAAACAGATGGTGTCAGAGAATTGCTTGGTATTGTGGGGGAAAAAAACCTGCCACATATTGGAATTGGTGGCCAGAATCATACAATGATAACTCATACACAGTATATAAAAAAGACTTTAACAATCAATAAAAAAATTTGCCCTATAAAAATAGGTTAGGACTTGAACACTCATTTCACAAAAAAGAAATCCAAATGGCTAATAAGCATGTAATGTCACACTAATCAGATCTTTGCAAATTAAAACCACAGATACCACTATACACTTTTCAAAATGACAAGTGTTTAAACATTGGAGTGATAATGAAGATTTGCAGAGACAGCTACTCCTAGATACTACTGCTTGGAAAATAAGTTGTTGCAACTACTTTTGAAAATAGTGGGTCATTTTCTTGAGGAGTAAATGCCCTTAATTTCTCATAACTGGACTCAAGGCCAGAGGGAAATTACCCAATTTGATCTTTTCAAATAGTTTTCATGAACTTGTGGATTAAACTTGAGATCTTCTTTTAAGGAGACTGTTCTCTAACAGTGATCCCTGTCCCCTCACATAAATGTGACCACAAACTTCAGTTATAAATGAAAGTCCTCAAACAAAAATATTGGAGATGAAATATGTATGTTAGTTTCCCTTTGATATTACACCATCTCATTTTATTTTCAAAGAATATTGGCACAAATCTACGAAATCACACTTTGCAATCTGAGACACTTATTTGCAGTCCATATGAGACAGCTTTTCTCTTTTTCTGTTTTATTATGAAATAACACATGTTGGCAGAAAAGCATACAGAACAAAAATGAAGAGCTTGAAGAGTTATCAAAAAACAATCATCACTGTAACCAGGAGAACTAAGTCAAAAAGTAGAATATTGACAGTAGCACAAAAACCCACTATACCCACACTAATCCATCTCCACAGATAAACCCTCTCTGCCATCAATAGTAATAATGCCTTGTATAAATGTACATACCCTTCAGCAGCATAGGACAATCAAGTTCCTTTCCTAAACATGGAATGTCACTCTCTATGTATTTAACATTCTGGAGGGTACATATTGACACTTCAGTGCGGTTTGATTTAGTATTTACCTGATTAAAGCTCAAACTGAGCACATTTTCTGTTTAAGTTAAATGCTTTTTCTTTTTCCATTGAGTATTTTGTCTTTCCTTGCTGATTTGTAGGACTTCTTTATTAGCCCTTTGTTTCTTACATGAGTAACCATGATTTTCTTCCAATCTGTGTCTTTCCATTTTCTTCCTCTTAATGAGCAGAAATTCTTAACTTTAACTTAGTTCAATTTTTCAATCTTTTTCTTTGTGGTTAGAGATTTTCAGTCCTTTTTAAAACATCTTTTGCTTTGGCAAAATGATGAATATATTCTCACTCTCATCTAAAGGTTTTATTATTTTGTTTTCACGTTTACATCTGAAATGCCTGAAATTGTACATACAACAAAAGATTGGGGAAGTATTTTCATTTCTTTTTTTTCTATATAGACACCCAGTTATATCAGCAACATTTATTTGAAATAGCTTCCTGGGTCACTGATTATAAATCTAGCATCCATATAGATGCATTGGTCTCTGTATTAGTTTTCTACTGTTGCCGTACAAATGACCACACATTTAGACACTTAAAATGACATGCATTTATTATCTCACAGTTCAGTAGGTCAGAAATTCAGGTATAGAGTGGCTCAGCTGCATTGTCTACATTGAGCCTCACACCACAGAAATCCAGGTGTTGGCAGGAGCATCCTGTCTGGAGCCTCTGGGGGTGAATCCACTACCACGCTTATTCAAGTTGTTGGCCAAAATCAGTTCCTTATTCTTGTAGGAAGGAGGTGATTTTATCCTTGCTGGCAGTATGATGGGGTTTGTTCTTTGTTTCTAGAGCCTGCCTGCATTTTATCTCATGCTTTCCATATAGCCCTGCTGCTGCAAGAGGTCAAGTCTCTTCCATACTTCAATGCAGGTGGAGAAAATTCTCTCCTATTAAGGACACATGTGATTAGATTGGGCCCATCTAGATAACCTATCTTAAGATCCATAACTTTAATTACACCTAGAAAGTTCATGTTGTCATAAAAAGAAACAAGTTCACAGATCTTAGAAATTATGTCATAGACATCTTTGCCGGGGTGATGGGGGAATTTTGTCCTGTGCTCATGAAAGAGTACATGTACCTTCTAATAACATCACTGTCATGTTTTGCTACCACACTTATGCTGACCTCATAATAACTTCAACTTTTCCATTTTATTGAGAGCTTCTGTAATATTAGTGTTATATTCCTCTTAAATAGAATTTAGCTATGAAGCCATCAATGAAGTTTATATGAATTATAAACTTTTATTTATATGAAAAAAATTAATAAAATATTCAGTTACCTTCATTAGGTTTTCAAATATCTCTTGTGTCACTTTGGCAAAGCTTTGTTGCTTTAGGACTTTTTTCCATTTCAACTCAATGTTTACATTTATTTACATATTTGCCCTATTTATTATTTAAAGAGTCAGGAGATCTATAGTGATATGTTTTTATTCTTTATTGATGTTGGTGTGGCTCTGCAAGTTTTGACTCTCTTCATTTTCTGAAAAGATATCTATTTTATAAAGGAAAATTTTTGATGGCTATAAATTACTAAATTGATGGCTTTTTTCTTTCAACATTTTAAATTCCTCTATCTTCATACTTGTAATATTTTGGATGAGAAGCAGGTTATCATTCTAATTGCTACTCCTTTGAAGATAATTCACCTTTTTTCATCCTATTCTTGCTTTTGGGATTTCCCTAAATATCTTCCATTTTCAAAAGATATACTTTGATGGATTAAAGTGTGGATATTTAAAATTTTATACTGCTTGAATTTCTACGTATCTCTGTCATCCAAATTACATATTTCTTAATCCGCTTCTATGTCTCTTACTCGTTTTTCTCAATTTTTCTGTTCTTTTCTATCTCTACAGTTTATTCTGGATATTTTTTTTCTGATCTGTCTTCCAATTCACTGATTCTTCCATCAGCTTTGTTTAATCCTCTGTAAACCTATCATTAAGTTCTTAATTTCATTTATTTTGTGTAGTTTTCAGTTATCTACAAACTTCTAAATTTTCCCTGCATTTCTTTGTACATAAGAAGCATACTTGTATTGAAGTCTTTATCTAATAATGATGGGTCACCCTAACTCTTACAATATAGCCAATTTATTACTACTACACTTCTGGCCAGTCACTTCCTTCTTGATGGTAGTTCCTGGATACCAATTACAATCTCCCTGACCCCTTGCTAAGCTAAAAAAAAACCTGGCCTCTCAGCTTCTCAACTTTCCCTCAGGATTTGACAACTGTTCACATTCTGATCAGATCATTATTTATTATTTTGTTAGCTCCTTAATGTCTCCAAAGATATTTTTAAAATTTTGTCCAACTTTTTACAGTTTTTCCTCATTAGGAAGTTTCATCCAAATAAGCTGTGCTTTGCCTATAGCAGTTTTTCTTTCATATAATATTCTTCCATTCTATGAGAATTTCAATCAAAAAATCAATCTAATAAAATTAGTTTATATTTTAGAGGTAATCAATTTTATTCAGTTTTATCCAGTGTTTTTTAACTCATGTACATGAAGGCAGAAGAATGAAATCTCACAACTGGTTGAGAAGGCCCTTCAGAATGAAAAAATTCTGACTTTTAAAAAGTTTGTCCATACATTAAGCAATAATCCATCTCCTCTACTTTCATTGTGTTGTCTGAGTGTATATAAATTTAAAATCTTCTTCCACAATCTCTATGTTATTTCAGTGAATAATTGTTGAGAACATACTATGAACCAGATATTATGAAACATATCAGGGATACAGAAAGGATAGGCACCTTTCTGATATTACTTCTCAATAGAAAATATTAATACAAATAAAGAAATGGTAAAACAATTAGGAGTTATAATCAGTGTTATGACATAAATGAAAAAGGATAGTGAGATAGCGAGTTACTTCAACACACCACCTTAGGTAGAGTGACTGTCAAAGGTGTCTGTGATGGGACTATTTGAACCTAGACCTAAAGAATGAAAATAAGTAAACTCAGCAAAGAGCAGTCTAAACAGAGACAGAGAACATCTAGTGAAATTTAGAGGTGAGAAAGGGCTTTGATCTATAAGGAACAAAACCAAAGAGAGTATAATTGTGTTATAATTACAGAGTTAAAAGTGGTATAAAATGTAGAGTAAGACTAGATAGAGGTCATGATATCATCTCCCTTGTCAAGGGGTCTGGATTTTATTCCAAGAGTGATAAGAAGCCATTGAAGCTTTAGGCAGAGAAATTATACATAGCTGTGTTCATGTTTTTCAAAAGATTACTCTGTCTGTAATGTCAGAAATGGATTGTTGAAAAGTGAGAGTTGAGCAGAAAGAGGTGTTAGAAGGTGCATGGCAGCCATCCAGCCCTTAACAGAAAACTGTATTGCTGCCTTCACATTCAGGAAAATAGTTTTATTTCCTTTAAATGATTTTTTTTAATATATTCCATTATATTCACACATTTTTAAACACTACAGAAGAGGATCCCTGCCTTCAATTAGTTGTCTTCCTCTTGTAATCTAAGATTTCATACACTCATTGGCTACAATACCATGTTTGCTCAATTGAGCCAAATGACACACCCTATGACATTGACCCTCCTATTCTCCTATGCTCACTCACATGCTGTTTATTTATTATTCATTTATATTTCTAGTGTAAAGACTTACAAGAAGACAAAATATTATTCTTGCAGACTACTTATGCACTAATAAGAAGTCTCTAGACATCTAACAGGGGTCAGAGGGGTCAAATAAAAATCACATCCCAATCTCTCTGAATGTTGAATGGATTACATTTATTCCTTGAATGTAGTACATTATCAGATGTGACACACACACACATAATGAAACTCATTATGTGAGAAGAAATTTAGAAATGTGGCCAAACCACATGGGATATCTTTAATACTATTGTAGCATTTGAATTGGAGGAGGAAGACAGAGAGGACTAATGCTTTCGAAGAAACAAATCACTCATTGGATTTGGCAGCCCTGTTATTTGCCCAGCTCCAGACTGTGTGTGTAGAGTTAAAAACTCTGCCTCAGAGAAGGGTCAGCATAGTTACCTGGAGAGGGGAAGGTGCCAGGTGAGTTCAAGTGACTGCACTCTAAAGGGGAGGAGAGAAATGCAGAGTTTGAGGACCAACCAACAGTAACATGAAGTGATTAAAAAATACCAGGAACTATTTCAGACTTCCCAATTATAGTTACCAAAGATGATTTGGGATCTTCTTGGGGTGCTAATAAAACATAGGTGCATCAGGAGAAGTAAATGTTAATAGGTGGTTTGATAAGCCCCTCATAATTCGTGTATACACTACAGAAAGAGATTAACTCAACCAACCCAGTTGTTGCCGCTCTCCTTTCCAAACAGGAGCTGACAATCATGAAAACTCCATTCCTCTAAGGAAAAAAGTAAGGTCTTATGGAAAAGTCCAGACAATCTGCATATTAGCATATTTATGTATATATGGTATAATATGAAGTGTCTTGCCTCTGAATAATTTTTGATATCTAGATCAATTCTGTAAATACAAATATATGCTACATAAGTAATTTAAAATTGTCTAGTAACTACATAAAAAAGCAAAAATGAACAGATGTGATTCATTTTAGTAATATATTTTATTAAATCTAATAAATCAAACAGTATTTCAACATACATAAATATAAAACCTTAATGAGATATTTTACATTTTGTACTAATTTTTTGAAACCTAGTGTGTAATTTATAGTCACAACACATCTCAGAAGTATCTACACTTCAAGTACTCAGTAACTTAAGTGGCTAGTGGCTACCATATTGAATTGTGCAGATATAGGTGGTCAAACATGACATGTACATCTACTATGAAATCAGTCAGTTACTCAAACCCTATTTATTTAATCATGTGCATATCAGATGTTTATCAGCCAGCTAGGAATCAAAGACTCATCATCCTTATGTACAAAAATTTCATTCCACCAAATCAAGATTCATGAAAATATATAGGTGTCAGAGGGATTTATATGTGACTAGACTATGCTTTGATCTTCCAGAAAGTTTGTTGTTGCTACTTTTGGGGATTTAAATTTTAGATTCATTTTAGAGGAGGGCAGGAGTAGGGTTGATTTTTTTTTTTTTGATTGAAGTATGATTAACTTACAACATTATATTAGTTTCAGGTATACAACATACTGATTCAATATTTTTGTACATTACAAAATGAACCCCACAATAAGTCTACTTACCATCTGTCACCATACGAAGTTATTACAATATTACTGACTATATTCCCTGTGTTACACATTACATCTCTGAGACTTATTTTATAACTGGGAGTTTGTACTTTTAAATCCACTTCACCTATTTTGCCCACACCCACATCCCCATACCCTCTGGTGGCTACCTGTTACTTTTCTGTATCTATAAGTCTTTCTAGTTTGTTATGCTTGTTCTTTTGTTTTTTAGATTCCATATATAAGTGAAATAAGGCAATATTTTTCTTCCTCTGTCTGATTTATTTCACTTAGTGTAATACCCTCTAGGTTCATCCATGTTGTCACAAATGGCAAGATTTCATTCCTTTTTATGGCTGAGTAATATTCCATTGTAGGTACAGTGGACACTTGAAAAACAGACTTGAATTGAGTAGGTCCACTTATATGCAATTTTTTTCACTAAATATTTAGTTACATTCTACATGATCTTCAGTTAGTTGAATCCAAAGATGTGAAACCACAGATACAAACAGCCAACTGTTAAGTTGCATGAATGGTCAATGCCCCTAACCCTTGTGTTGTTCAAAGGTCAATGATATATAAACCACATTTTCTCTATCAATTCATCTATCAATGAAGACTTAGATTTCTCCCACATCTTGGCTATGGTAAATAATGCTGAAGTGAATATTGTCATGCATATATCTTTTCAAATTAGCATTTTTGTATTTTGCAAAGAAATCCAGAAGTGGAATTGCTGGATTGTATGGTAGTTCTATTTTTAATTTTTTAAGGAACATCATACTGCTTTCCTTAGTGACTGTACCAATTTACATTTCCACCACTAGTGCCTGAGGTTTTCTTTTTCTCCACATCATCACTAACACTTGTTATTTTTTGTCTTTTTGATAATAGCCATTCTGACAGGTGTGAGGTGATATTTCATTGTGGTTTTGATTTACATTTCCTCGATTATTAGTGATGTTGAGCATCTTTTCACGTGCCTGTTGTCCATCCATATGTCTTCTTTGGAAAAATATATATTCAGATCCTCTGCCATTTTTAATTGAATTGTTTTTTTAATATTGAGTTATATAAGTTCTTTTTATTTTGTGTATTAATTCCTTAGGAGATATATAATGTGTAATATCTTCTCCCATTCACTAGGTTGTCTTTTCATTTTGTGGATGGTTTCATTCGTTGTATGAAATCATTTAATTTGATGTAGTGCTGTTTGTTTATTTTTGCTTTGTTGTTGTTGCCTGAGGAGACAATGCAAATATATATGTGTGTGTGTATATATATATATATATATATGGACAATGTCAGCAAGCATACTGCCTATGTTTTCTTCCAGGAATTTTATGTTTTCAGGTCTTACATTTAAGTCTTTAATCCATTATGATTTTATTTTTGTATATGGTTTGTTTGTTTGTTTGTTTGTTTGTTTGTTTTTGCATGTAGCTGTCCAGTTTTCCCAACACCAATTATTGAAGACTCTCCCATTGTATATTCTTTCCTCCTTTGTCATAGGTTAATTGATCATATAAATGGTGGTTTATTTCTGGGATCTCTTCTGTTCCATTGATTTATGTGTCTGTTTTCATGTCAACATTATACTGTTTTGATGATTGTAGCTTTGTAGAGTAGTTTGAAATCAAGGAGCATTACACCTCCAGCTTTATTCTTCTTAAGGTTGCATTGGCTATTCCTGGGTATTTTGTTGTTCCATACAAATTTTAAGGTTATTTGTTCTAGTTCTATGAAAAATGTCATGGGAATTTTGTTAGAGATTGCACTAAATAGCATGGACATTTTAAAAATATTAATTCTTCTAATCCATGACATGGTATATCTTTCCATTTATTTGTGTTGTTTTCAATTTCTTTCATTCATGTCTTATACTTTTCAGAGTACAGGTCTTTTACCTCCTTTGTTACATTTATTCCTAGGTATTGTATTCTTTTTAATGCAACTGGATTATTTTCTTAGTTTCTTTTTCTGATAGTTTGTTTTTAGTGTATAGAAACGCAACAGATTTCTGCATGTTAATGTTGTATCCTGAAACTTTACTGGATTCATGTATTAGTTCTAACGGTTTTTGGGGGGAGTCTTTAGGGTCTTCTATATATAATATTATGTCTTCTACAAATATGGACAGGTTTACTTCTTCCTTTCCAATTTGGGTGCCTTTTATTTATTTTTCTTGTCTTGTTGCTGTGGATAGGACTTCCGAAACTATGTTAAATAAAGTGGGCATCCTTGTCTTTTTCCTGATCTTAGAAGAAATGCTTTCAGCTTTTCACTATTGAGTATGATGTTAGCTGAGGGCTTGTCATATATGGCTTTTATTATTTTGAGGTATGTCCCCCTTTGTTGAGAGTTTTTATCATAAATGGATGTTGAATTTTGTCAAAAGCTTTTACTGCTTTTATTCTGCTCATTTCTCACCTGATCATGGTATATGATCATTCTGATGAATTTCTGAATTTGGTTTGCTAGTATTTTGTTGAGGATTTTTGCATCTATGTTCATCAGATGTATTTATTGGCCTGTAATTTTCTTTTTTATAGCATTTTTGTATGGTTTGATATCAGGGTAATGCTGGCCTCATCAAATAACTTTGGAAGCATTTCTTCCTTTTCAATTTTTGGGAATATTTTAAGAAGGATAATTATTAAATCTTCTTCAAATGTTTGGTAGAATTCACCTGTGAAGCTATCTGGTCCTGGGCTTTTGTTTGTTGGGAGATTTTTGATTACTGTTTCAATTTCATTACTAGTAATTGGTCTATTCAGATTTTCTTCCTTATTCAGCCTTGGAAGATTCCATGTTTTCAGGTTTTCAGGAATTTATTCATTTCTTCCAGGTTGACCAATTTGTTGGCATAAAATTATTCATAGTAGTCTCATGATGCTTTGTATTTTTGTGGTATCAGTTGTAACTTCTCTTTCATTTTTGATTTTATTTATTTGGGCCCTCTCTAATTTTTTTTTTTTTTTTTTTTTTTTTTTGATGAGTCTGGCAAAAGGTTTGTCAATTTTGTTTATCTTTCCCAAGAACCAGCTCTTAGATTCACTGATATTTTCTGTTGTTGTTTTTTTTTTCAGTCTCTATTTCATTTTTTCCACTCTGATCTTTATATTTCCTTCCTTCTACTAACTTTGGCCTTTGTTTATTCCTTTTTTCCCCTAATTCATTAAGGTGTAAAGTTCATTTATTTGAGATTTTTCTTGTCCCTTGAGGTAGACTTGTATTGCTATGACTTCCCTCTTAGAACTGCTTTTACTCTCCCCCATAGATTTTGGAAAGCTGTGTTTCTATTTTCATTCATCTCAAGGTATTTTTTCTATTTGCTGTTTGGTTTCTTTATTGACCCATTTTTTAGTGGTATATTAGTAAACATCTTTCTAATTTTCCCAGGACCAAGTGGCTTCTGGGAGAGGAGGGAATTTTGGTGCTAAAACTTGTAAGGTGTAAAGAAAACAAAGATGAGTTTTTTATGATATTTTGTCTCCCAAAAGGGATACAGCTCTTACGTTTATTTTAAATTGTCATTGTTTATCTGTTTGCTTCTCCATCGCAGCATTCTTTGCCCAGGGAAAATCTCACTGTCAGGAATGCTGTCTTAAGGAAATGGGGCGGGGGTTAAAAATCAAGGTATACACTATACCTGAGTTTATCATAGCCTCTCCTCTCCTCTGAGCCATTGATCTTGTTCTTGAGCCTGACTCAACTCTTGTTACATGTTACAAACAACAACAATCCTAACTAAATGTGGTGTAAACCATAACGATATCTACTTAACAAGGAAACCACATATAGGCAGACCCAATGTTGGTTCAGAGGTGTAACAGTATTACCAAAGTCATAGACCATGCTCCACTCTCAGCCAGTGTTTTTTTCATTTCTCTTCTTGATAACAAAATGACCACTTAGGTTTTATTTTGCCACCAAACATTATTGTAACAGAAACAAGAAAGTGTGGGTAATGGCCTTCTCCTTGTAGAACACTATTATTTTAGGAAGAAAAAACCTTGTCCATAATTCTTCCAGCAGACTCTAGTTTATCTTTTTGGACAGAACTCAGTCTGGCCCAGCGGCTCATTAGCAAAAGGGACCAAGATCACATGAGCAGTTGTAGCAGTGTTTCCCAACCTGTTTTGTCACTGCCCCAAGGAGCCGTTCTAGACATTTTTCTTAGTCACCCCCACTATGAAATTTTAACATCAGTGTCCACAATATAACTGTTTGTGTACTTTATGCATATCTGTGCTTTATAAATAAAAATAGTAAGTTTTTCTTCTCAAGAATCGAGTGTTGTCCCCCTTGGGTTGGTGTCACCCTACTGTAAACTCATAGTTTAGTTCAATCAGGATTCATTCTCTGTACCTGGGTACATTATCAAAACATTTAGCAAGTTAAAGAAACAATTAGCAAGGAAGAAGAGGTTGTGGGGTAGCATCAAGTAGTGTCTTCTATAGTCCACATTTGGGATCACTCTTCAATTGTGTTCATTGCATAATCACTAATAAACATTCTTGATTATGTAATATACACCAAGTCCTAAATACTTACTGAAGATCCAGTGGGGAACTGAAAAATTTAAGTCATTTTATTCTACTCAACAGTTTAACAGGACATATTCAAACACTTCCAGAACCATGACATTGCCATGCTTTTGTATAATGATTTTCTCAATCAAATGCAAGATTTCTCTCCTACTTTCTTCCTTTGCATACACAGCATACCATGTAGTAAGACACAAAATGGGTTCAGAGGCAGAACTTGGTTAAAACAGGAATACAAATATTTAACTCGTTTAGATCATGTACATTATAATTTGTTTGTTTGGGTTTTTTTTTTTTTTTTGGTACATTATTAAAACTGGTGCAGACCTAAAGAGTCATTATTATTTTTTGAGTTTTGAGAGTTTGTCATTTTCTTCCTATGCACCTTACTCAATTAGTGGTTTGACAATATTAGAGAATCAACAAATCAATAAATACTAGACTCATTATTGAATGAAAAGTTGCTGTGAACACCAGAAGTCAGAACATGTAACCAGTAAAAGTAATCCCTAATTTGACATTGTTTTGACCTTTAAATATGTAAAACTTTAGTAATTGTATTTGTTTTTGTCATACAACTTACTTAGAAATATGTGTGACAGTCCAGAAAAATCATTAAAAATACCTCTCATAAGTGCCCAGTTATATAAGAATCATTTAGCTAATCAAAAGAAAAATATTCCTTTTCTGTTTGCCTTGCAGCATTTTATATTCACTCTTTCACTCATGGAGCTTTTGAGTGAACTCAGAGTTTGTGAGGATCAGTTCATTGATCAACAGTCATCAAAATAATGCCGTTGGCAGCAACATGGATGGACCTAGAGATTGTCATACTGAATGAAGTCAGCCAGAGAAAAACAAATATCATATATTGCTTATATGTTGAATCTAAAAAAGGGTACAAATGAACTTATTTACAAAACAGAGTCACAGATGTAGAAAACAAACTTATGATTACCAGGGGGTAAGGGGGGCAGTGATAAATTGGGAGATTGAGATTGACATATACACACTACTATATATAAAATAGATAAACAACAAGGACCTACTGTATAACACAGAGAACTATATTCAATACCTTGTAATAACCTATAATGGAAAAGAGTATAAAAAATAGTGGATATATGTATATGTATAACTGATTCACTTTGCTGTACACCCAAATTGTAAATAAGCTATACTCCAATAAGAATTTTTTAAAAAAAGAAGAAAAAAAACACACAGTCATTACCAAGCTTTCACTTTACTAAACTTGCACCTTGGGACTCAGTCTATCAGGGGAGCGCTAGCGAGGGAAGAGAGGTCGGTCAGTGCTCCAGAGAGGGAAAGTCAAAATCCAAGCCATGTCTTCATCTAAAAATAGAAGAAACACTTTCAGACATGGGAAAAGAGTAGCAGGACTGGGGTTTGTGTGAGTGTTTGCTGTGAGGACAGTTGTGAGGGGAGAGTCTGGAGGAGACTGGAATGCATTCTGCATGGTGTCTGTACTTGGCATCTATGGGGCTGCAAAGCCAGACAGGTCAGAACTTCTGCCAGAATCAATACTTTTCCCCCATCTTCACTGAGGCTCAGAACAGATTGGAGGCAGCAAATGAGCAGTGGCTGGCATGGCACTGAGTGCCCAAGGCAGTCCATTCACTGCCCCGCACCCCATCTTGTTCTGCTTTCAGAAAACTATACACCTCCGTGAGCAAGGCTTTCCCTATAAAGGATCAAATCATTTTTTTCCCAAAACTTCTGTACCCCTTAATGTGCCCACTTCCCCCTGTCAAGTAAGGTGGTCCTGAAGGTCCTTTGAACCTTTAAATATTTATGGATGTAAAGGAAAATTGGATTTAGATATAGCTAATGCCTCTTGGCACTTTCCCACTGAAGTGTACTGGTATGCGGGTGCCAGGGTCTGTCTGGAACCTCTTATTTTCCCCATGTACCTAGAGGATGTTCACCTGTATATTTTAAGAGACTGGCTTTATCTCGAATCTGCAGACACTCATCACCATATGCAGGAGCTTGAAAAAATAATCATGTTCAAAAGAAGTGGAGCATTCCACATGCCACTGCCAAGCAGAGATTAAAAGGGAGGCTTCCAGGCTTATTGGAATATCTAGATTTTGACTCACTGAAGGCTAGATAGCAAACACTTCCTTATGCTATTCACATCAATTTTATACATGTTTATCCCAAATGTTAAATGTAAACTAAAATATAAATTTTAAATAAAAGTAAAAATACGAAATTATTCATACAAATGCTGAAACCTGCTTTTACTGGTGCCCTGGTGTTTGAGCTCTGTTGGTAAGTATTTTCTCCCCCAATTCACTTCTGTACCCCTTCCCATATTATGCAGCTCACCTGCCTGGTGGGGAATTGTACAGCATTTCTGATCCATGAGTGTGAGATTGAACAAAGTCTCTGTTTTTCTTCAGCAGCTAAAAGTAATATCCTGGTAAAACATCCTGAGCAGTATAGCACTAAATTTGAATTACTGAAGACTAACTTTTCTTTTCAGTCTGAGATAACCATATTATACTGTCTTAATGCTAAGTAATAGCAATATTAAACATTTTAAAAATCTGAGCATTAAAAGAAACTGAATGTTCATCAACACCATTGCCTTTATTATATAGATAAGAAATGTGAAGTAGAGTACTTATCCAACAAGGACTTAATAGTAAATCATTATTAGAGCACAATGCCACTCTTAGCCAAGTTTTTGTTTTCTTTCCTATTCTTTTCTTTTCTTTTCCTTTCTTTTCTATTCTATTCTATCATATTCTATCATATTGTATTTTATTATATACATACATATCATTTCCATATAAGTTAGAAAGTTTTCACCATATTATATTTAATTAGAGAAATAGAGATAGAGAGAGAGAGTTAGCCAGAAAATTATTATTTGTTAAATGATGTCATGTTTTTGACTTTTATTATACTGGCAGTTGAACTCAGAAGAGAAACTCAGAAAAGCAAAGCTACATTGAGTACATGTCACGTTTCACTGGAAAAATGGACAGTAGGAAAGATTCGACAGTTACTGAGCACCAGATACATGCTGCACAAATTGCATTCCAGTCTTCATTTCAGTTTCATTAAATATGTGTTGTTAAATGCATCGTATAGCTGTAACGTACTGGAAGTTCAATGATGCTATGTAATTTTTTGGCACCACACGACAGTCCACTGGCAGGTCTCTCTGACCCCAAAGTCTTCACTCTTCCCACTACACTCTGTTGCTTCCAAAAGGAATTTTGAACCTTGGATTAATTCCCACTGCCATCAATTCCAATGTGTAAAGTCAGTTCACTTTGTTTTTGTTGCTGTTGTTTTACAAACACTGTAGAACTAAAACCTTCTGAATTTCCATCATTGTGTATCTTTGGAGCTGTTGTACCAGGACTCTGTATTTTGGTGTCTGGGTGAAAGGGATTAGCAGTGGTTCTATGGCCTTCCCTGTAGCCTCAGGGATCCCTGAGGATTTGTCCTTTGGTGGAACCCTCCTCACAACAGTAACTCAAAGAATTGTGAGAATTATTCTTATTCCAGATCCGAAACAAGTGGAAATCCAACCAAGGACCTGGCAGAGCCCAAGTGCCTGCCCCTCACTGTTGAGGCTGTTTATCTGGGAATGAGTAACATGAATGGCTTGACATAGCTGCATGGAAAAGAACCCAGCACTCCGAGGGCTGTGTGATGAACAGGCATAAAAGCCAGAGCCTTGCCAAAGATGATGGCTTCCCCAGCTGATCCGCACTCGCTTCTGCATCATCATATTCCTGAACTGGTTGACCTGACCCACTCCATGGTCCTAACCCGGGCCAAGACTGCCTGTCTCGGCCAAGGAGATTCTTTTCCAAGTCAGATTAGTGCAACCAATAACAAAACCGATACTGAGACTGGAACAGCACATGTTTTATTCAATAGTCAAAGAATGAGGAAGCAGGAACCTGGTCGGTAAATCAACTTCACAATCCAATTTGGGCTGAGACACCAAATATGTAGGAGGGTCAGAATAAAAGGGAGGGAATTGGAAAGAGTGGGAGGAATATTCATGAGTTATCTGAGAACAGGAGTGTGGTTTGGACCCGGAACTGATGCAACTCTCCTCTTCAGTCCTTGTATGGACTTTTCTGGTTGTTGTCATGGTAACTGTCAACTGTCATGGCACTGGTGGGTGTGTCATTTAGCTAATGCATTACAATGAGCATGTAATGAGGCTCAAGGTCCACTGGACATCAATTTTTCCACCAGGGACTAGTTGATTCTAACTGATTCTTGTTTTTCTTGTCTTTGCAGCTTCCTCCTGAAACTTAGATAAGAGTAATTGGTTTCCGTTCCAGGAAGGGACAGGGGTGTATTGTAGGGCAACAACCTCGGTAACAATAACTCCTGAGCACACTTTGTCCCCAGCACAAATGATGGGGATGTCACAGGCAGGGCTTGAGGTCACAAGATTTCTGCTATGTAGGAGCTGAGTGTGCAGTGCTTCTGCCCACCTTCTATCCTTTATAAAGTTAAGTAAACTTAAGGCATCACAAACCACTGAACCTGGTTGAGCCAAGTGGCCATTTGCAAGACATATTCAAAGTTCACATTGAGAAACATAAGTATATACAGTGTGCAAAATACATCATGTCACTGGGGGCCACGTGCATTTTTGCTAGTTTATAAGTCTGCCTGTCCTCCCCTGAGAGGTCTTTAGGGCAGGACCAGGTCCTGTTCACTGCTCTACCTTCTGAGTTTTTCACTTTTTTCCCTCCACTTTAATTATTGCCATTTCTCAGACTACTTCAAAATATATTTGGGTGCTTCTCATTTCCTTGACCTCTTCTTTTTCAATAGTTTTTTTCATTTTACTCCACTACCTAGTCACAATATCAATCTTCCCATTACCCCAGAAACCGCATCTACACTGAAGTCATTATTTCAGATTACAACCCTTTGCAGTACACCTTGCTCGGGCACACAGACAAAGACATTTCTGATTTCTTGAAGAGTCACAAGCATTGTCCCCCTCGTTCTATTTATCTGCCAAATTACTTATCCTTGTGGTCTGAATGTGTCCCTCCCAAATTCAGATGTTGAAATCCTAATGCAAAGGTAATGGTGTAGGGTAAGCCCTGACAGTGTTCTTTCTTCTTCTTTCTTTTTATTTATTTTTTTATTGTAATGTAAGTGCCTGACTTAACCTTTGATTGCCAGAGCATCCATTTCAAAGAGGCATCCAGTTTTAAGACCTTGGCAATCTCCAATAAACACACTGCCAGCCACAGGATTAGATAAATCACCAGGCCACACCTCCCTCCACTGAGGTTTCTTTGTTTTTGAGATCTTGATCGATTTCAATAAATGACCATTTGGACTACTTGCTTTTATCTCTCCCTGTGCTTTAAATTTCTGCTCTTATGCTTTAAATTCACCAATAAAGAGTGAGCCCGCAAAACTCTAGTCCCCATCCTGGACCCCAGTAAAAGTGGAACTCCAGCCCCCCCGCCCTTCCCTCCCACTCTCCCCCTCCCATGATCTCTCCATGTGTGGCCCTAAGGGTACTGTGTAACTTCTAGGTCTTGTAAGTAATAAACCTTTATCAAAGTTTCCTAATGGTTATTGCTGAAGGGTGTCTTGCAATCATAATGTGAACCACAAGGGCTGGTCCAACCACAACGCAGTTTATTGATAGGCTGAGACTGGCAAGAAACAAATGGAAATAGGAGGTGAGGCTTTTGGAAGGTGCTTAGTTCATACACCCCCATGAATGAGCTTAATGTTCTTACAACAGATACCCCAGAGAGCTCACTGCAGGAAGGGGGAACACTGTCAGGGCCCAAGAGTGGACTCATGTCTAACACTTTCGTCTAACAGAAATGAATTGTCTGAGGAGACACAAGTACTGGCAAAACAAAATACTTTATTGGGAAGGGGTGTGCGGGCAGAGAGCTGAAGGGTAAGGGAAACCAGGAGGACTGCTCTGCCACATGGCTCACAGTCTCATGGTAATGGGGTTAGTTTCCAGGTTGTCTCTGGCCAATCATCTTGCTTGGCCCATATTTGGTCTGACTCCGAGTTCTTCCTGCTGGTGCGTGCATCTCTCAGCCAAGATGGATTCCAGTGCAAAGGATTCTGGGAGGCTGGCAGGACATATTATGGGCTGGTGTCTCCTCCCTCCTTTTGGCCCCTCCCAAATTCTCCTAGTTAGTGTTCCCGGCAGCACCGGGTTCTTTCTTTTCTGAGACAACTTACGTAGGCAGTTATCATCGTGCCAGTCCAAGGCAGGTGGTTTGGGTCAAAGGTTCCCTAATACTTCCACCCTGTGAGCACACTGAGAGAAGGCACAGGCTGTGAATCAGGAAGAGGGTCTTCACCAGAAAACGACAGCCATGGTGCCTTGATCTTGGACTTTTCAGCCTCAAGAGCTGTGAGAAATAAATTTGTGTTGTTTACTAGCTACCTAGTCCATGGCACTTTGTTATAGCAGCCTGAAAAGACTAAGCTTATGCTTTCACTGCCCAATGATTTTATCAGATTAGATTGCATAATTCCTCTTTATAGCCACTGGCTTGAAAAATCTCTCAAGTTCCATACCCTTGGGTGAAATCAGACATTTCCTTTAGCTTCTGTAAAATAAGATTCATATTTTATGGCAAGACAAGACAAATTTAAGCATAAATATTCTTTTCTGCCCTTGGCCTCCTCTCTCTCTCCACTGTGCATTGTGTATCTGCATTATGCATGGACCAGACTGAAGGCTTCCACCAAGATCAGGAACAACACAAGGATGTTCAGAGTGAAGTAAGTCAGAAAGAGAAAAACAAATATTGGATATTAACACATATGTGTGGAATCTAGAAAAATGTTACAGATGAACCAGTTTGCAAGGCAGAAGTAGAGGCACAGATGTAGAGAACAAACATGGACACCAAGGGGGGAAAGTGGGAGGTGGGGGTGGGGGGGATGAATTGGGAGATTGGGATTGACATGTATACACTAATATGTATAAAATAGATAAGTAATAAGAACCTGCTGTATAAAAAATAAATAAAATTCAGAAAACAGTAAAATATAGAAGAGAAAAAAATTAGAGAAAATCAGTAAAATGAAAGCTAGTTCTGTCAAAAGAGTAATGGCATTTGCAAACCTTTAGATTAACCTTTAGAGACATCTCAAATGATGAAAATCAGAATGAAAGAAGGTGACGTTATTGATAAATTATGGAAATATAAAGATTATATGAAAATACTTAATTAGGAGAGAACACTTTTCTAACAACAAATAAGAAAATCTGATGAAGTGGACAATTATTAGCAAGACACAGACTACCAAAATTGATCCAAAAAGAAATAGAAGGCCTGGATAGTCTTATAACAAGTAGAAAGTTAAATTATTAATCAAAATAACTCCTGCAAAGAAAAGTGCATGTCCAGATGTGTTTGCCGATGAATTCTACCAAACATTTAAAGAAGAATTAACACTAATCACTTACAAACTCTTCCAATAAATAGAAGGAACACTTCCCAGGTCAATCAATGAGACCATTCTTACCGTGATACTAGGCAAGAAAAGCCATCACAAAAAAAGAAACTATAGACCGAAATTCCTAATAAATACAAACACAAAAATCCTCAACCAAATGCTAGCACAGTGAATCCAGAAACATATAAAAGAGATTGGACACCATGATCAAGTAAAATTTACACCAAAAATGAAAGACTGTTTTAACAAATGAAAATCAATCAAGTTAATAACTCATATTAATATTAGAATAAGAGACACAAAAAATATGATTGCCTAAATAGCTGCAAAAAAAGCATTTGACAAAATTCAATGCCTTTTCTTGATAAAACCACTCAATAAGCCAGGAATAGAAGATAAGTCTCTCAACTTTATGAGGACCATCATTGAAAAACTCACAGCTAACATCAGACTTAATGGTGAAAGACTGAAGGCTTCCGCCAAGATCGGGAACAACACAAGGATGTTCATTCCCACCACTTGTATTCCATGTTGTGCTGGAGGTCCTAACCATAGCATTCAGGCATCAAAAAATAAATAAATAAAAATAAAAAGATAAAAGGCATCAAGATTGGAAATGGGCACATAAAAATATCTCTGTCTGTAGATGATGATTTTATATACTAAAAAAGTACTAAGGAATTCAGTAAAATACTAAGGTAGTTCAGCCAGGATGCAGAGTTCAAGATCAATATACAAATATAGAGTTCTCTCCTTTAAATTAGCAATAAAAATTCTGAAAATTAAATTAAAGAAAAATTAATTTAAAGTAGCATCAAAATAATAAAACATTTAAGAATATATTTGATAAAAGAATCACAATACTTGTGCAGTGAAAACTACAAAACATCATTGAAAAAAATAAGTGAAGACACAACTAAATTGAAAGACATCCTTGGGTCATAGTTTGGAAGGTTAAGACAGCAATACTCGGGACTTCCCTGGCGGTCCAGTGGTTGAGACTGTGCTTCCACTGCAGGGGGCATGGGTTCGATCCCTGGTCAGGTAACTAAGATAAAAAAGGGGCGATTCTCCCCAAACTCATCTACAGATTCAGTGCAATCCCTATCAAAATGTAGTGCCCTTTTTGAAGAAAATGAGAAGCTAATCCTCATATGATTCGTATGGAAATACAAGAGACTGAGAAAAGCCAAAACAATCTTGAAGGAGAAAGACAAATCTGGAGGATGCAGACCTTCCTATTTCTAAACTGATTACAAAGCTTCTGCAATCAAGACAGTAAGGTACTATAAAGAGTGAAACAGATGAATGAAACAGAATTGGGAGTGCATAAAAAAAAATCCTTACATTTAAGGTGAATTAATTTTAGACAAGGGTGTCAAGACAATTCAATGGGGAAAAAGTAGGTTTTTCAACAAATGGTGCTGGAACAACTGTATATCTATATGCAGAGTAAAGAAGTTGGATCCCTACAACCCACCACATTAAAAACAACAACAACAACAACAACAACAAAAAGCCAAAACTAACTCTAATTTAGATAACAGACTGAAATGTAAGAGCTAAGAGCTAATACTATAAAACTTTTGGAAGACAACATAGGCATAGTCTTTGTGACCTTAGATTAGGCTATGGTTTCTTATACATATATGAAAAGTGTAATTGAAAACAATAGATGATTTAGACTTCATAATTTTTTTTTTTTTTAATTGTGCTTCAACTGACACCAGCAAGGAATTGAAAAGATAATCCACAATACAGGAGAAAATATTTGAAATTCATATATCTAGTAAAGAATTTGTGTCTAGAGTATATGAAAAAACTCTTAAAAATTAACAATAAAATGACAAATGACCCAGTTAAAAACAGGCAAAAATCTCAATAGACATTTCTCCAAAAAAGATACAAATGACTAATAAACACATGAAAAGATGCTCAAAATCATTAGTCATTAGAAAAATCAAAGTCAGAATCACAATGAGATATCACTTCACACCCACTAAGATAGCTATTTAAAAAAAGGAACAGTAGCAAACATTTTTGAAGATATGGAGAAATTGAAACCATTGCTGCTGCGAATACAAAATGTGCAACCACTTAAGAAAAGTGTGACAATTCCAAGAAAATTTCAAACTTGAGTGAACATATGATGTAGCACTTCTCCTAGAAATATGTCCAAGAGAATTGGAAACATATGTCCATATAAATACATGTACATGAATGTTATATAGCACCACAGCAGCATTATTCATAGTAGCCAAAATGTGGAAACAACTCAAATGTCCATCAACTAAGAGATGAACCAAACAAAATTTTGTATATCCATACAAAGGAATATTTTTCCACAATTAAAAGGAATGATGTACTGATACATTCTACAACATGGATGAACATTGAAAACTTGTTAGGTGAAAGAGCTAGTCACAAAGCACCACTTATTTTATGCTTCCATGTATATGAAATACCTGTAGGCAAATCCACAGAGAGAAAGTAGACAAGTGGTTACAACAGATGGTGGAAAGGGGGAAGAGTGACTGCTAATGGGTACAAGATTTCTTTCTGGTTACAAAAAGATTTTCGTACTGGATATTAGTGATGGTTCCACAATTTAGAAAATATTCTCAAACACTGTATATTGTACACTGTAAAAGGGCAAATAAATTGTCTGGGAAATAAATATCTCAATAAAAAATGACAAAACAAAAAGTAACCAAATAAGTATGCCTTGAGAGTTCAGTATCCTTACATGACAACTACTCGAGAGGTCTACTGAAATCAGTGTGCGTGCAGATAGCTGAGCTCAGATGTACAGTAAGGCATAAATGTGTTGCCTTGAAAGTCTGTTAGGTAGCTCTGTGCCTTTATGTCTAAATCTTAACTCAAACCAAATTGCTCTCAAAAGACTGTGAGCAACAAATAGTCGCAATAATGCTAGAAGTAAAAATATTTGTAGTCAGCAATCTTAAATTTGCTTTTGAAAATATTCAGCAAGAATCTTCTGTGAGCACAGTTCAGCCTGTGTGACTGATTTGAAGAAATCCATCAGTGTCATCTACCAAACCTTCAAATCTAGAAGGAGCAGAGGAAGAAATAAATCTTTACTTTGTGGAACTACAGAAAGAGTGGGCTGAAAGCTTAATATCTTGGTGGCAACCTCACCAGCAGTAATAATACATACTGGCTGAGCTAGCCAAAATATATCTTTCTTCTCCAAGAACATCAGTGGAAAGTGAAAGTCTATATATTGAAGCATCTGAACTGCCGGCAGCGCTGAGAATTATCATGCCTATTGAAAAAAGGAATTGAAAAAAATCTGCCTTATAACAATTTACTACTACTAGTATCATCATCATCATCATCATCATACATTTTAGAGCCAATTTCTGATTTATTCTCAGATGCTAGAATTTTGTTTTTGATTGTGTTATTTGTTGTCAGCCTCATCTTCAAGCAAACGCTGATTTTAACATTTTGCCAGTCAACATTTGTCCAAAACATATGTTTCTCTACTCCAGATTATAAGCTTTTCATGCTTATCTTTTATCTGCTTCCTGCAGAGATATATTTTCTAAGCTGTAAACTAATTTTTGTATAGTATGAAATATATCTTTATGAAAAGGATGGTACTAAAATGTGCTTTCCCTTGATTTATGTTTTCTTTCTTGTGAATAGAAATTTGAAGAAGATGACCTTTTGGAGTCCCTCTATTTTAAGACACATTTTCAGGATTAAGGAAGGAGCACTGATATAAATACACTATAATGATTTTAGTATTATTGAGTGAATACACTCATAGCTGCTTGCATAGGCTGGTAAATTACCTTACAGTAGAGAATAGAAAAACAACCTGGGGTTAGCATACAATTTCATAGTGAATCTATTTTCAGCAAGATGCCTCACATATATTCATCTTCACCACAGCTCACAATCCAATATCATACCCTAATTTGGTTTGGGTTAATTTACCCAAGTGACATCACAATGAATATTTACTTCCACTATTTTTTTTCATAAACTGCAAGTTTTCTCTCACATTCACTTATGGGTATAAGCATAAATCCATTTACACAAAGACATCATTGGGCTTTAAATTTGTTGTTGTTTCCAATTAGTCTATTTCCTATTTGACAGTTGTTTTAGCTAAAGTTAATAGCAGTAGCTCACTTTTGAACTCTAATATAATGTTTCTAACCATCTGACTGGAAAATTTTATTAACACCCATTTCAGATTGCTAAAATTCATCAAGTTCACTGCCTCTAAGATGGAAACTTCCAATAAATAATGAAATTCCTGTAGAGAAATACATCAGAAACCAGGCTTTTACATCATGCCCGTTTCAACAATGACTAAAAAAATCTTCTTTACTTTGAATATTTTTCAACGATGAATGATATACAGACCAAAATTTATTTACGAAGGTTTACTGAATTTATTCGGCGTTTAACTCTACTGGCCTTCAATCTCATTCAGAACCGCTTTAGAGGCAAGGAGTGTTGATATGCATGTTTACATTATCATTCTGAAAAATGGTAATTATCACCTAGAAGAAAGCTGCAGTGGAAAATTGCAGCTTCTGCTTTTACTGTTTAAGGTTCCTCACAATACTCTAGATTACCTTGGCAATCTGAGAAAAAGAAAATCAGAATGAAAGTGTGCAATGTGGGATTTGATCTTATTTATGTCAGTTCCATCCAGCATCCTTTCCATTTGTGTAAGATCTAATATCTATTTTAATACAGTTTTTTCAAGCACAACTATAGCAAAACTCTACATTACCTTCATTATATACATCATACTTAGGATCCATCAAGATTTCAGAAATCCATAAACAATCCATAAATCCATAAAATTTGAAAACAGTTTCTTATATTGAAAATATTAGAAGATCTATTAAAGAAAATAAACATTTAATCATAAGTGTTGTATATTTTCTTATAATTATAAAAAGAGAAATAATTTATGTTCATCACTAGATATTCCTCAAAATTATTTTTAAGTTAGCATTATGTATTATTAATATTTTATTTTAAATTTGTTTAATTTCATAAACTAGTGAAATAGTAGAACCTAGAAGAGTATATGAAAATACTTTTTCTAGTTTATTTTAAGAGATGGGATTCTACTTATTTTTGAGTAATCACTGTAATAGTGATACTAACATGTTTCTACTCATATTTTCTCTAATACTTATATTTTTTCTGGTTTTTTTTTTTTTTTTTTTTTCCCTAAGGTCACACTCCTTTTATAATTATACTATGACAAACTTGTAAGCACCACATTTCCAGAATGAATTTTTCTGGATAATTTCTTCCTCTCCTTCCCATTTCCAGTAAGTGATCCTTCCCCATCCACATGGTACTCACAAAATCAGCGGTTTGCATGACTTCCATTCTGTCCCTGCCACAGTGCTCAGGTCCAAGACCTTCTCTGAGCCTCCTTATTCCTGTCCAACCAATGGATGATCCAAGATGGGTACCTGACCCAAGACTAGTCAACCAGTTTCTTCATGTAAACTGTGGAATCAAACAAGAAAGAAAGAAAGAAGTCATTCTTTTTAGGAAGTTATTCTTTTTTCATAATTGTCATTATGAACTCCTACTGTTTCTGCATCTGTGTTTTCAGACATAACATCTAAAAATAGATTCTCTACCTCCAAGTTTTTCTTTTTTTATAACAAAATATATATTAATTGATATACAGTTGATTTACAATATTATATTCATTTCAGATATACAACATAGTGATTCATAATTTTTAAAGGTTACACTCAATTTAAAGTTATTATAAAATATTGGCTATATTCCCTGTGCTGTACAATATATCATTGTAGCATATTTATTTTATACATAGTAGTTTGTACCTCACCCCTTCCCCACCGGTAACCACTAGTTTGTTCTCTATATCTGTGAGTCTGTCTCAGTTTTGTTATATTAATTTGTTTGTTTAATTTTTTAGATTCCACATATAAGTGATAATATAGAGTATTTGTCTTTCTCTGACTTATCTAATTAAGCATAATACTCTCCAGGTCCATCCACAGTCTTGCAAATGGCAAAATTTCATTCTCTTGTATGGCTGAGTAGTACTCCATTATATATAGATACAGATATAGATACCACATTCTCTTTATCCATTCATCTATTGATGGACACTTAGGTTGCTTCCATATCCCGGGTATTGTAAATAATGCTGCTATGAACATTGGGGTGCGTGTATTTTTTCAAATTACTTATTTGTTCCTTTCCTCCAATTTTGAGTTTTCTTGATGCCACTCACCTGATTATTAAGCATAGACCATATATTTTAGGATTAAGAAAAATTATTTAATGGGGTAAAAGCCACATAGCATAAAGTTAACCAATTGAGCAGACAATTGAGTGGCATTAATTATATTTACAATGTTTTGCAACCATTACCTCTATTTCAAAAACATTTTCATCACCCAAAAAAGAATTCCTCTATTCATTAAGTGGTCACTCTCCATCCTCTTCTTCCCCCCAGCCCCTGGCAACCACTAATCTACTTTCTGTATACATAGATTTTGATGTTAGGGACATTTAACATAAATGGAATCATATAATGTGATTTTTGTCACTGGCTTCTTTCATTCAGCATAATATTTTCAACGTTCATAGCATTTATCAGAACTTTATTGTATTTTATGGCTGAATAATATGCCATTGTTTTTATATACGACAATTATATTTTTTTTCAATTAATTAATTTATTTATTTATTTTTGGCTGTGTTGGGTCTTCGTTTCTGTGCAAGGGCTTTCTCCAGTTGTGGCAAGCTGGGGCCACTCTTCATTGCAGTGCGCGGGCCTCTCACTATCGTGGCCTCTCTTGTTGCGGAGCACAGGCTCCAGCCGCGCAGGCTCAGTAGTTGTGGCTCATGGGCCTAGTTGCTCCGCGGCATGTGGGATCTTCCCAGACCAGGGCTCGAACCCGTGTCCCCTGCAATAGCAGGCAGATTCTCAACCACTGCACCACCAGGGAAGCCCCCACAATTATTTTATTCATTCATCTGTTGTTAAACATTTAAGTTTTTCCATCTTTTGGCTATTATGAAATTCCTGCTATTGTGGATATTGAATATATATGTACATGTATTTGTTTGATTTCCCATTTTCAATTATTTTAAGTATAAACTTAGGAGTGGAATTGCTGGATCATATGATAATTCCATGTTTAGGTTTTTGAAGGACTACCAAATAATTTCCACAGCCATGAACCATTTTACATTCCCCAGCAAGTAAGAGGCATGAGGTTTCCAATTTCTCCACGTCCTTATCAACACTTGTAATGTTCCACTGTTTTGAAAATAGCTTTCTTCGTACATGTGAAGTGGTATCTCAATGTGGTTTGACTTGCATTTTCCCAATGACTAATGATGTAGAGTATCTTTACATGTGCTTATTGGCCATTTGAATATCTTCTTTGGAGACATATGTTAGAATTTTTAAAAGCAGCACAAGACCTATGGTACCAATTCCATATTACTCTAGACTAGGTTATACTGTGATAAACATGATCTCAAATGTCCATACCTTAACACTAAAATGCTTTAATAAGTTAAAACTGTGACTTGTAATACCTTGGGACATGAATTATATCTTAACTGGCTTCTCTGAGGGAAAAGTAAGAAAACAGTACTGTCAAAAGTGTAATATTATGTGTAATAGTGTAATATTGGTTGGTTTTGACTTATTTTTGCAAGGTATCACACACGTGCACACACACACATAAATACAAGCTCTGCAGAGTGCTCAACTTGCAAGCAGAGATAATAAAAGATACTAGAAAAAGTATAAGAATTCAAGGGTCTTTAAAAAAAGGAAAAGGCCACTCATTTCAGGAGCACACATAACATGAGACATCTCTGAGAAACACAGACCCAAGTGGTTCCAGTAAAGATGAGACTGAAGATCTGTAATGACATGCAGTACAGATTCAGGCATTGCCTTTTACTCACTTCGTTGTATGAACCTCAAGACAATCCCATTCAGTTAAGAGAAAGCACTGTGGGTTTGGAGTATGAGTGAAAGCAAATCAGTAAAGTGGCTTTAAGAGCCGTGAATTAAAATAAAGCAAGGTTACTTTTACCAGCATATAGAATTCACAAAAAGGCAAAGAGAAAAAAAGCCCACTGAGATATGTTCGTTTTTTGTTTGTTTGTGTTTTTTTTTTAGCAAACTTAACTTCCAAAGAAAAAATCATGAGGCTGGTATAAAAATTCTGTGACATTTTGAGCCTAACAAAGACTCTTGGTTCTACAATCTATGAAAGTTTGAAACCCCCAAGGAGGGTAAATGCATTTATGCCCCTTTCAAATGTGAATAAGGAGGAAAATGGAAAAGAAAGAACCCTCAAAAAGTGGAACAAAAAAAACAAAAAAAAAAGTGGAACAAGAGGCCATAGAGAATAAAAGATAAGAAAGATTTCCAAAAGAGGAGAAACATTGCATGATCAACCAACATCTTCAGCCTCAAGGTGGTACCCTCAAACGTTTTTCAGGATTCCTGCAATCTCCCATTTCTTTCCTGTTGTTATTGTGTGTTAGGGGGTAGAGTAAGAAGTTTCATAAAACTTGTCATTTTGTCATCTAATTCTTTGGGCCATATTTAACTTGATAGAGTTGCCTTCATATCACCACCCAAAGTTCCTGAACTTTGAGCTGTATATAAAGATTACATTGGACTTTCTATTGTCTTCCTCTGGGGCATAGATTTCTGATGGTTTAAATAAGTGTATGCAAATTACACAAATTTTTTAAGACTCCTCCCTTCAAAAGGTAGAGCTTAATTCACCTCTTCTTGAGTGTAGGCTGGGCTTAGTGCTTCACCTATACCGAATTAAATTTTAAGAAAGTGATGCTCTACCACGTACAAGACTAAGTCCTAAGAAGTGTTCTGTCTTCCTATTTGCTTTCCCCTATGTGACTTTCTCTGGGGGAAGACAACTCCTATGCCATAAGGACACTCACCAGCCCTATGAGAAATCCATTCAGTGAGGATAGGAGACTCCAGCCATCAACTATGTGGTTCAAGTATTCAGGAGACTGTAGTCCCAACTACCAACTTGACTGCATTTCCATCAGAGACCCTGAGCCAGAACAACCAGAAAAACTCCTCAGAGCCCTCAGATGCTGGGTGAGATAACAAATGTATGTTGCTTTAAGCTGCTAGGTTTGGGGGCAGTGTGTTACACGCCAATGGGAAACTAACACAGGTTGCCTGTGCTGTTTAGGAAGAAGGGATTAAAAGGGAAACCTGAAAGGTAAGGACACTTAGTGATCACCCAATATACATTTGTTCTCCCTAATTTCGAAACCCCTATTCAGTTAGCTGAGTGAATAATTGGTGATGTTCAATAGGCTTTAAGAAAAAGCACCGAATGTTACACCCAAATGGAAGCACAGAAGAATGAATGTGAGTTCTCTCTATAACTTTACCCTGCACTGTGGTTACCTTGGAGCCCAAATGTTGAGAAGTAGAGCAGGAGGTGGAATTAGTCAGAATCTTTGAGTCAAGCTCAAGAGAGCTCCTGGACCTGCAGAGGGCTGAAGGGAGTGAGATAAGTTCTCATTTTTTTTCTTTATTTTTCTTTTTTTAAATTAAAACTCTGACTTCTCCTTTGGTTTGTTATCATCGACAGCCTATAGAGCTTAACACAACAAGAAAGATGTCCTGTTCTAGTGAAAACCAGAGCTGGGCCCCTGTCAGATCCAAGAGTGAATTCAACATTGAGATAGAAACAAAGCCCTCAGAAGGAGTCTGTGAAGCCCAGAGAGTGGGACTGCCACTCTCCCACAGTTTACAATTTTGTCAGAGAGGCATTCTTTACAGGAGGCAGGTGTTTGCTTGTTTTACATAGTTACATTTTGTACTTGCTATGAGAACTTTTAAGAGCTACTCTCTTAGAAACTTTCAAACATGCAATACAGTATTGTTAACTGTAGTCACCATGCTTTACATCTCCCAAACTTATTTACTTTGTAACTGGGAGTTTGTATCTTTTGATCACCTTCACTTGTTTCTCACACATCCATCCCCCACAGTCAGTTTTAAGGTCAGTCCTTCAAGCAAAAACACTCATGAACATTATACTACATGGGGCAACACTCCTTGCTGCGGTTTTCTCCTATTTGGGCTTAGTTTCACAGATGCTTCCAGGGTCCTGTAAATGGCCCGGAGAGATTGAAATCATGGTAAGCGTCAGCAACTAACGAAAGTACGTTCGCTTTTATTGCGTGTTTTCTCCCAAGCCTCTTCCCACAGTGACTTTGAGTTTCCGCTCCAGTCGGTGGTCGGCAACAGAAACAGAGGTCCTGAGAGACCATGAGGACTTGTAAATCACTGGACACTCCTGTGGTTCCAGACGCTGAAGTCGTGGATGGCGATGCTAGGGGAGCATCTCCCCCCTCCAGGCTCGAGGCTTGCAGGAGACACGCCGGCAACGAGGTCCTTCAGCTTCAGAAGACAAAACAGCAAAGCGATAATTCTGGCCCATTTGCAAGAAAGAAAGGCTTTAGTTTTGGACTCCCGAAGAGTGGGAGTTGGTTTGTCGGGCTCCAATTAGTGGTCTTCTTAGGATGCTGATAATTTGATTTTCGTCCTCGGAGGGCCCGAGCTGGTCCCCGGATGCTGCACGATGGAGAGCTTTGGGTCTGTGAGAAACGGTCTTGTGTAAGGGGACAGGCCGCCAAGGCTGCTGCCAGGCTCATGCCCGGGGGCGGCAGCCACAGTGCTGGTGAGCCTAGGGTGCCCTGCAGAGGAGACAAGGCACAGTTCCTGCAATGGTCTATGGATGTGTCTGCCTTCTCTAGGAGATGCTGAAGAGAAGCTCCCGCCCCTCCGTATGCCCTCCACCCTCCCATCCATGGAGGAGAAGCGATAGTGGTCAGAGTTTCATTCCTCTAAAGCCGAGCTCACCTCCATCCTCTGACCTTGGCAGCGTCTGCAGATCCCGGGCAGGTGCCACACGCAGGGCATGCCCATCGCTTCTGCCGCACTGCAGCTGCCGCAGTGCCGGGGACCCACGGGGATCTGTGAGCGGCTCATGTGGTGGAATTTAGGGCCTGGTCCAGTCCAGTCCCACTGGCGGCACGGGCTCTCCCTCAGGGGAGAAAAATGAGGGTGAGAGTGAAGGGCCAGAGGAGTTTGTGTGTTCTTATCACTCTTGCCAGGACTAAGGATGAACCTGAGAGTCCTTTACTGGCCCTAGATTTTTAAATGAGTGGGCCCAGTGAATTCACCCCCGGGAAAATGGGAGCCAGTAAGAATAGCTGCCAGGTCCCACCACGTATGAATTTACATCACCGGCGTGAGAGTCCTGAAGGAGCCCTGGAATGTTCTCTGGAGGTCACCAAGAATTAAACTGGGTTTGTCAAGGGCACAGCTGTCATTTGAATTTGTTATTATATACATGGTTTTAACTGAGATAAGCAAGACTTTTTGTTTGTTTGCTTTCAAAATTAACTCTGCTTTTTCTTGGTATTTTTCTCCATAAAGATCCTAATTTCTAAAACTTGAAGAGACATGGAACCCTAGCTGCAATTTTTACAGACAGTTGTAAAGGTCCATGACAGAAGAAAAATTAAAAAATAGAATAGCCAAGAAGATGACATCATTAAAGATAAACGAGGGACTGTTATGGGGTTTACAATATAGTTACACTATAATCAGGTAGGAGTAGTCTACTGAGAGGTAGAGGCAGGACAGCTGAGCTGCAGGGTAGGTGTTGGGCTCTCGGGCAATGACCAGCACACACTGGTCCCTTAGAGTCCTTGGCAATTAGGTGAAACCACAATGTTGTATGTGAGAACATCAAATACTTTCTATACGAATTCCTCTTCTGTTTCTTCTAAGAAAATGAACTTATAAAAAAAAATTTGCGGAGTGCTTTCCTGGTTATAAATTTCCTTTAGAGACATCTCTATAATCCAAATATTAACTAATACAATTTGTTTTGTGGATTTGTGTAGAATGTTCTGATCAGTGAAATTATAGGCATAGCAAAACAATGCATAAAGCACAGCTTCTTTTGGGGTAACAATTTATAAACATAAGTGCAAACTGAAGTCACCAGTGGAAATATGCTGCATAATGTTAAAAGAAAGAAAAAAAAAAAACCCAAAAGTTCTCCAAGGATAATACACTCCGTGGAATGAGAAAGGGAAAATATGTCACAAAAAGCAATAAATCACTAGGTAAAAACAAACAAACGAAATGTTTATCTGCATGTCCTTGAATAATTTCGCCTCCTTGCTTTGCTATGTTCCATTACGAACCCACAAACAATTGCCAAGCATAAGTCTCAAAGTGATTGCAAGAAAGCACAGGTGGCTCCCAGTGCCTTTAACAGATTTGAGTAACTCATGTCACTATTCTCCAAAACCCCAAACTAAGAACACTTTATTCAGTCTTTAAAGAAAGAAGAGAAAACTGTTTGTGAAACAAGTTTGCTTTGTTACAAATGATCCCAATTACAGTGGAGCAAGCTGAACGTCATATCTTCAGTTCCAGCCTTGCCAGGCATGTGGATGAGAAACCCACTGTCGAGCAAGGAAGTATTCCAGCTGTCCCTGGACCATTGTTTCCTATAACAATCCAAATCCATCCGTCACCCACTTGCTGGACACTAGGCCTCACAATTAGCCTTTGCTAAAGGAGTGTTTATATTATGAACAACTATCAACAAATGCAGCGAAAGAGCAAAAGCCTTTTCCATTTCTTCCTTTACTTCCCTGTAAATTTCCAAGCTCCTGAGGGACCCCTCTCCTAAGACATTTCATTGTTCCTTATAGAAAGGGTAAATTTTCTATATGCAGGTTTGTGTAATGAGTCCAGAATGAATTGTTGTCATCAGTCATAGCCTCTATGTGAAAATCTTCATCTTGCTGAAGATATTTCGAGTTAAATTCCAAGAAATGTCTTTGTTTGACTTGGATATTTATGGAGAAGGAGAAGCAATTGACCCCTGTGTCCTTGAGAGAGGTAATTGAACTGGGAAGTTTGGATTCCACTGAGTGATTCATTAATCATGGGAGAGATTCAAACGCAGAGGGAGAATGCTTTCTGTTTCACCCCAGGAAGTTGTTCAGAATAGGAAGAAGGGATTATGAGGGAACTATGCTCTGCTCTCTCCCCAGGGGCCACTCTCCTTCTCCAAGCCTCTCTTGTTGCTAATGCCACCTCCCCCATCAGCTTTTCTCAGTTCTGGTGGATTTCAGAGTGCAGGGGTGCAGGGGCATGCTGCAGTTCTGAGGACCTCAGTCCTTTACACAACACACAGCCAAGTCAAACAGCACCAAAACCGTCCTCACCATCAACAGAGCTATTTATCGAGCACTGATTAATTTATTATTTGTTGTTTAATCTATTGCACCTTACATGCATCCTCTTGTTTAGTCTTTATGATAATCCTATAGCTGAATCCTCTTAGTAGCCTCTGATCAAGTTACTGAAGTATTGATTAAGGTCCCATGGTGGGTGGGTAAGTGGTCCTGGGATGTGAGCCAAGGCTCACCAGACTCCCTGGAGCTGCCTGTTTCTCTTTCCTCTGTTTGCTAACCATTTGTCCTAATTTCTTAGAGATTCTGGCTCTTTTCCTTTTTATGATTTGATCCCTGTTCTCTGCTTATGAAATGTTGAGCACAGTTTTTGCTACTGTTTTCAAAATTTTCCTTTTCTTTTCGATGTTTCTCAGAAACTGGAAGGGCAAAATGCCACAGGACCTAAGAAAGAATGTTTTCTACCTAAACTGAGCATCCTTTAATTCTATGGATACCCTGTGCTGCAGTAACTCTCACAACATAGAACATCTTGGTTTAGGAGAGTGAGCTCACCACTTCTGAGGAGCTTTCCCTTCATGAGAGGCTGCCAGGAATCCTGGTTCAGAGACAGTCTGCCTGGATCCAAATCCTGGCTCTGTGCAAACACTCATGTTTCTTAACCTGCGTATGTTTCAGCTTTCTCATCTGTGAAATAAGGACAATAAGATGCTATTGCACAAGGTTGTTATTTGTAATATCACTAAGCTGGATCTTGGTGCACAGTGAGTACTCAGCAGAGGGTACCTCTTATTCTATTTCCTCCTTTTCTCAAAGAAGATGTCATCCAGGACTGAAGGAGGCATCATGGCAATGCTAATCATGAGCAGTTCTTTGTCACTGCAAATGGGAATAACCAGAAGTGTTCAGGAGTCCTCAAATTGCTAGTAGTACTAATTGAGGGATGCCAGGTGACCGGCTAATTGAGAGACTAGCCAACAGGTCTCCCAGGGCACTTTATCTTGACAAGTTCTTTGATGGTTATTTTTAATTGCATTAGATTTACTGTAAATCAGAAAGGGGTGAAAATATCAAGGTTTCCCTTTAAAAATAATACTTTATATTTCTCAGTATTTTAATATTTACATGTCATTTTTAACACACTCTATGTTACTTGGGCTATTATGAGCTGCCCTAACCAATTAGAGGCAAACAAAACAAAACGAACAAACAAATTAAAAAATATATTTATATAGATATGAAATTTAGGTAAGAGTCACATGAAAATAACCGTTTTAAAATGAACAATTAGTTAGCATTTAGCACATTCACAATATTTTGCAACCACCTACTTTATCTAGTTCCAAAACATTCTTATCACCCCCAAAGGGAATCCCGTGCCCATGAAACAGTTAACTCTCCATCCCCCAACCTTCTTCCAGCTCCTGACAACCACTAATCTACTCTCTGTCTCTCTGAATTTACCTATTCTGGGTACTTCATGTTGATGGAATCGTAGAATACGACATTTTTAGAATCTGGTTTCTTTCACTTGACACAGTGCTTTCAAGGTTCATCAGCATGTACGTAGTACGTATCAGTATTCCCCTTCTTCTGATGACTGAACGATATTTCATGGTATGGATAGACCACAACTTCTCTATTCATTCATCTACTGATGAACATTTGAATAATTCCCCCTTTTGACCATTGTAAATAGTGCTGCTCTGAACATGTGCGTACATGTACTTGTTTGATTATCTGTTTTCAATTCCGTTGAATACAGACCTAGCAGTGTATCACAGGGAATTTTGGGGTCAATAATAGTGGTTGTCAAAGACTCTCGAGGTGTAAGATTAATTTAAAGCCAGGCTCAGATTAAATTCTGCTATAAAAGGGGTCTTATTAAACAGACACTCATTGATAGGTGGTATTCATGCAAACTGTTCCCTAGCTCAGTGACTTCCTGGCCTTTTGTCCTTTTAGGTATTTGCACAATGACATTCTCCAGGCATCATGCAATCAGAAATATTTCTAAAACAATGGTGGAGACAGTGCTGATTAGGGATCCAGCTGTGGACACCATCCCTAAGTGGTGCACGGGATGGATTTAAATAGACAACTACATCCTGTTCAAGCAAGAGTGGGGATGTTTCCAAACAAGTGTAACTAACCCATGTGTCTTGCATAGCCTTAATTTCACCCGTGAGAATCCATTTCTAGCATTCATCACTTCAACTAATAAATTACTACATTTCCTCATGTAAACCCATTTTTGCTTTCATTATGAAAAGTACCAAAGTTTTTTGATTGATTGAGATACTGATAGTAAACATTCTTGTTTTGTCCTCTCCTGTGAATAGCATTTTTGATATGATCTCAAAATCATCAGTTGTTGTTAGCTGATCACCTCTGGGATTAAAGCTTAAACAAAGCTGTGTGTGCACAGTGTCACACTTGGGTATACTCAGCATTTTATGTAACTTGTAACATGAGTCCTGCAAAATCTCTGCGAGATAGGTAATGCAGCTACATTTGTTTGATTTTTATAGTTGAGGCAAGTGGCTCAAAAAATTGGCTTGTTCAAATTTACATGATGACCAAATAGGAGAATCAAGAATTTTGATTCCTTGTGCAGTAGAATCTTTACTTCTCTGTTTTTAAAAAGTGAAAAGGCTATAAAGAACGTCACTGCACCTGTTATAAACAACAACAGCAAATTTGTAAAATATTTATCTTAGGAGCCACATACTGCAATAGAAAAAAATAAAATTTAGAATAAAAGGAGTTTATTATCAATGTTATGATTTTACTATATGTAGGAATTTTTGCAATTCACTCAACTTTTGGAGATTTCTATTTTCCAACTGAAATATGTGGATGACAGTACCTGTGAGGCTGGGTTTTCAGGCAGATTATAGATAAAATATCAGAAGATGTTGGCACCCAGTAATCATGTAGAAAGTTCGCACAATCAAGTACAATGTTATCACTATCTCCTTGAGAGTGGGACTCATGTGTACTTTTCCTGTACCTTCAATAGATGGTGTGATGCTTTGTTAATAAATATTTCTCATAGCTTTACAGTAAGTCAGGGCCTTAGGGGCCATAATGATGTGGATGGTGAACAAGTTCTATGTTTATTGTTCCTCCACTCCTAAAAGTGTCTTATTTAGCAAGAATTTACAACAGGACTGAACATAGAGCATATTCTTTAGCAGTGACTTCTGAGAGGGCTTTGAGGGTTTCCTATGACTTTTATCTGGATGCCCATGATTTTCTTCCTATCCTTTCCAGCCAATGCAAATAAACACGCAATCTAAGTCTATCCACAATTTGCTGGTTCTGAAAATACAGAAACAGGACAAATCTGATTTCCTCTCTCCATGCTTGCCCTGTTTAAGTCTCAATTATGTAGAATTCTGGTATTATCACAAATATACAGATCAATACCAATAAACATAGGAACCATGGCTCCTGGAACAATTTTATTAAAACATATTTGAAGGTACAGTTTCCCAGGACCCTGAGGTGCTAAATTCAAAATAAGGAGGTCATTTCTAATATGAGAAAGATTACTCATTAATGTACTTCAAATGAATGTACCAGAAGTGAGAAAGCTACTGAAGATTATCTTAAGATGTTGAAAAGCAACTTGACATTCACCAGCTTATACTCATTCTTTCCACATATATCATGTGATTAGTGATCATTCTTTTTGACCAGAGTTATTAAATTTCTATTAATTTTTGAAGGATATAAAATGCAAAGTTGTGTAATTTGTCCACTATAAATGACTGATACTTAATTAGATGAAATAAAGTCACCTCAAAACACAGATTGATTCTGTATTTCTCATAAAACCTGAGGTATATTTGGATCACTTTGTTGACCAAATTAATCAACTCCTTTTTCCTAAAACAAGCAAATAAGTGTCCTTTAACTGTTTCTCCTCCAATATCCAAACTTGAAAATATAGCCATCATGGGCAGTGTCTACATTTTTGCTTTTGTGTTCACTCCTCAACCTGCAGAAATCTGGTCTACCATTATTCCTATTTTTACCACTTTCCAAAAATATCTCTAATCTACAAAAAACACCAAACTAACCAAAATATTAATTATAACAACAACAAAAACTTCTAAGAACATCTTCTCTTTGGCAACTCAGTAACTTAATATTGCAAAAACAGTATTTCCTTTTGAAAATAACTACTATGCATGACATTACTTTAACCTCTCCTTTTTCTCCTATTTTTCATGAATAATTTAAACTCTAGATTACCTCATTTCTTAAAAACAAGAATTATCCTTCCCACTGCTTGTTCGTCAATTTTATCCTGCCCACTTTCCTGAATGGCATTTTTGCCATGGTCATGATTTCCTTATAATTTTACAGCATTTTTCATTGTGTTCATCATAACAATGGAATAGTTTTGGAAAGTTTGATTTTCATGTAGGAGAGTTGTACTATCCAATTGTTCTGAGCTTTTTGTATTCTATATATCTCTAAAGATATTAATTTTATATGCATTTATTTTCACTTCTATAACTTCATAAATTTCATTTATCACTATATCAAAATAAATACATTTACTTCTGTATAATCTGCTATATGACATCTTTAGCATATGTGTGTGCACACAGACACATATATATCCTTTTTTTTAAACTTTAGCAAAATATATTTATGCACTGACATATATAACTGTTTCTTCTGCTATCATCAACATGCCTCTGGAATACGTCTTTAACTATTGATATACAGATGCAACGGATTCTCTAGGGTTCAAATCTAAAATTGTAGGGTGGGTTATTTTTATTCTCAAATTTGCTGGTTAAAGAGAACTTATTTGCTCATGTAGCTGTACTAACTCACGCATTCATTGTGCAGCATCAAAAATTCCTGGAAAAGTACCTATTTTCCATTGAGCAAAATCTGAATATATCCAGAATACTTCCTAAGACTAGACTTAAATATATACTGTCATACTGTACTGAAGCTTAAAACTAGAAGGAAAAAAAAAAACCTTAATTTGTCTCTACACTGTTGTGTGTGTCTGTGTGTGTGTCTGTACGTGGGTGCTTGTGCATTTAAGAGAACGTTAAATGTAATTTATTTCTCACTGTTAGCTGAGGCCCTAAAGGACTTTACACAAAGCAGGAGGTAACGGGTCCTTCCATATTTACAAATGAGGTGCTCCATCCCCAACAGGAGCCTCACAAAGGGGTCTTCCCAAACTATTCTTGAGGCCCTTAGCCAAATATCAACTTAAATATACAAAACATTGAGGCAGAAGAAGTTGAGAGACAGCAAATTTTGGGAAAGGTTTTCCAGGGATTTGAGTGAATGGGAGTCAGTTCTTTTCACTCCAAGGCTATCGAGGTCTTTATATTTTTCACCTAAGTTGTGTTTTATAGGAAGAAAAATGGAGGAAGGCTGGAGGTGCTTGTGATGGCAGAGCAGGGGGCAGGTGCCTGTGTGGGAGCAGCTTCATGTTCACCGTTTACTGAGATAAGTTTGCATGTGTACCCGTGGGACAAGTAGGTACCACATAGAGTGCATTGTCAAGGACCGTCTTGTCTGGAATCTGCCCATAGAGTGGCCCACCTGGACGAGGAATCTGGAACAGGAAGAGATTCTGGCATTTACCATGGGGATAGGATTTGAAGAGGTTTGTACAAGGTCCTTATTTAATTGAAAATTCCCAGGAATCCAATAAAATATACGACAAGCATTGTCTTTTATTGTCTGACATACAGTCTGAATGTTTGTGTTCCCCCAGAAGTCGTATGTTGAAATTCTAGTGCCAGTGTGATAGTATTAGGAGGTGATTAGATCATGAAGTCAGAGCCTTCATGAATGAGATCAGTGCCCTTATAAGAGGCCTGAGAGAGCTCTCTTGCCCCTTCTACCAGGTGAGGACAAAAGGAGAAGTTGGCATTCTGCACCATGGGGGAGGATTCTTACCAGAATCTGACCTTGCTGGCACCTTGGTCTTGGACATCCAGCCTGTAGAGCTGTGAGAAATAAATTTCTGTTTTCTATAAGCTACTCACTCTGTGTCTTTTTGTTATAAAAGCCAAAACAGACTAAGACAGAAAATCAATACCAAGAAGTGTGGTTACTGCTGTAACCAATACCTGAAAATGCTGTGGCTATGGAATGGGGTGATGGGCAGATGCTGGAAAAGTTTGGAGGTGCATGCTAGAAAAGTCTACATTTCTGTGAAAGGACTTTAAAGACAATTCTGTTGAGGGCCCTGAAGGAAAAGAGGAGAGGTACGGAGAGCGCCTCAGTCTTCTAAGAGAAAACCCAAGTGGTCGTGAACAGAACGTCAGTAGAGATATGAGTGGTGAAGGCCATTCTGATGAGGTCCTGGATGGAAATGAGGGACATGCTATTGGACAAGAGGACATCCTGTTGAACATGGAGGAAAGGCCATTCATGTTTTGAAGGGACAGAGAATGTGGCTGTATTGTGTTTGTGTCCTGGAGTTTGTGGAAGGTAGAATTTGTGAGCAACGTGATTGGATATTTGACTGAAACTCTTTCTAAGCAAAGTGTTGAAGGTGTGGCTTAGCTTTTCTTGAAAGCTTATACTAAAGTTGGGAAGAGAACCCTAAGGGGTGTGGTCAGGTGACCCTTTAGTAAGGAGACTAGTGTGGGTGGGAACCACAGACTTCCTCAGCCACCCCACACGAAAACATCCAGTTTCAACTGAAGGGGAAGGAAATAGGACGGGATGAGGGAGGGTGTTGGACTTGCTAAATTTTACAGGATGGCGCCATAGAGCTGTTCAGCTGTTAACATGTGATATTCTTTAGGACAAAGAAAAAAATGATCCCCAGGGGTATTCAGAGATCATCAGGGCTGCCTTCTTGGTTTCAAAGGTGGAAGACTATCCCTTGCGTTTCAGCAGTCCTGAGTGCCCACCACCCCTACCCAAAGCCCTGAAGGTGTGGCTATCCCACCTAGGTTTTGAAGGATGGAGCTGCCTGGAGCTGGGGGGGTCAAGATCCAGGAATAGAGACCCCTCTATGGCAATGCCCAGTGGAGCCACCCCCATAACCTCAGGCTGGCCAGCATATAATTCAAGTCTGGGAGAGCACCTAACTCTGATTTGATGGTGGAAACAAAAAGCTACCTGGAGAATATACCTATAGAAATACTGGCATGGAGGAATGTTTTCAGTCATCCATATATTCATTAACAATTTATTGAGTTTTAGGTACTGGATGTATAATAGCACACAAAAAGAACTTAATTTATAATCTAGATAGGAAAACTACCATAAATTAAATGATCCAGCAAAAAATAAATGAATAATTATAACTCTGTTAAGAATTGTGTGTGAGAGATGTGTATAGCATAAGGAACTAGAGGAGTCAAAGGAACAATAATTTAACTGATATATGAAGAAAAAGAAACTATTAACTGGGAACAAAAAGGGAAGACAATATTCCAGGGATAAGAAAAAGGACAAGTAGATGTTTTGTGGGGAGAGAGAGGGAAGAAAAGGAAGTGGATATTGCTATAGTTGGAAGTACAGGGGTGAAGATTGCCATGAGATAAAGCTAAAGAGGTATAATTATATGAGCAGGTTTTGTGGGGTTTTGTCTTATTTTGTTTCAATTCTTAGAGCAATAAAAGTCAATTAGAATGTTAAAGCAAATGTTCTTTATGATCAGATGGGCATTCTAATAAATTTACCCAAGTGGATGGTATGTGACATAAATGTAGGTACCTCATATAGGTGCTCACATTACGGTATTGTTAGTTGGTATGTAGAGGGATATTTGAACTAATTGAATATTTTGGAGATAAAATAAATAAAGGTTGTAATAGATTAAAAATAGGTGGAAACCTCTTAGATTTTTGGCTTGTGCATAGGATGTTAACTGAGGTGGAAGATTGAGGGCAATGCCTTATTGAAAACTGGAACATGTTCTGAGAGATCCTGACTAGTGCTGAACTGAATAGGGGTGTGCTGTCTACAAGCAAACTGGTAATAGCCACTTGTCTGCTTTACTTTATATCCAGGCAGCTAGCTTCCACCAAACATGGTACTCATTTGCTAAGGGTCTGGCCATTATCAAGCTTCATTGCTTCATCCTCTGAGTTTTCATCTGTCTTAGGCCACTGCTCTGTGATGACTACTTGTCATTTGAACCTTTATCAACATGAATCATAAACCATGTTGATCATGCTTCTAGCCTGAAACATGACCAGGTCTTCCTCTGCCTCCTTAATGTCTTTGTTAATGACTCATATGAATGACTTATTATAACCTTCCTTAAACCTCCATCCACCTGACTTCACTTCTCACTTGTTTTTCTCCCCAAATACATTATTTCATTGCTTTCAATAAGGTATTCATCAGTCAAATGTAAATATACTCTTAACATCTACAATATGACAAACACGGATCTAGGCACTGGGTTATATCATAAACAAAACAAAAATGATATTAGCATTCTAGGGTGTTAGGGGAGATAAAAAATTAACAAGGCAATAAATTAAATAGTATGCTTGATGGTAATACATACATATGGTGAAAAGTAAAAGAGGAGATAAGTTTTGCCCAGGTGGGAGCTTGAAATTTCAAATAGGTTAACAACTTGGAGGGGGTTGTCACATAAGACAGAAGGTTTTACATATTTACAAGAGATTTTAAAATATTAAAGACTGTTAAGGATTTTATTTAAATTTTTTAAATAATAAATTTAAATTTTCTATCTTTAATTTTAAAAATCCTTTAATTTTAAAGAAAAAATAGATTTAATATATAGATTTGATTGTGCTTGTTTATATCTTAGAAAACAGGGAATAAATAGGTGCTTTGAAAATTAAGAAAATAATGTGTGCCTCCCTTTTTGCATAGATGTTGGGATGGTCTTAGAGGCTCCTAGATCATTACCATTGATCAGTGTTTTACTTGTTTACTTTCTTTAATTCCTCTCTCCACCTAGAGAGCATCTGACTCAAGAAAATGAACCATGCATGTTGTAGCCAGTTGCTGTTGAAATATATCACGTTAGTAGTTAAGTAGGTGACAAAAAAAAAGAGAAAGTTCCAGGAATTGGAAATACTTTAACAAAGGTGTTGTGGAAGAGGAGACAGAGGGTGCACATAGGAATGAGGCTGCTGTGACTACGCTGCAGGTAACAGACACACGGATGGGCAGAGATTGGGTCATTTTTATTTATTATTTAGTAAACACATAAATGCAATGCCTTTTGACTGAAGAAGCTTATATGCATTCTGGTTTACATATTTCTTATTCTGTCCTGTATGTGATTCACAGCAACACGTAATTTTGCCTCTTCAAATGTTTCAGTAAACTTTCGCAAATAAGGACAGAAAGGTTACTTCAACAAGGTTTTCTGAAATCTAAAAAGTTATCTTACTGTCCTTTAATGAATCTCAGCCATGAGGAAACACCTCAGGGAAACTGGAAATTATAGGAGTAATTCTGCTTTCCGTCATTACAAAGTTGTACTTGACAAGCTAAAGGAACACATTAAAATACAAAGAAACAAGGGTAAGATGAATGTTTCATACAAATGAAAGCATCTCAGAGAAGAGAATACAGCAGAAAACACTATCAAAATTTGTGCATTTCTTTCATGAAGACTATCAGATAAATTTTCACTGAGAGATTTCTTTTTGTTTTGGATTCTGAGGTAAAATAAGTTTCATCTGTTTACTTGCTGGTTTTCTCCTTGGATTTAAAATGAAACCTAACCAGTGATCTACATTTTTGCATTAAGTGCTAACATTGAGGAATTACAGACAAAGTATGAGAGTAAGTCTCCATATGGAAGTATCAATAATTCATGGGTTGTGTGTTTTGCACTGCCTCATAGGGAATATAAACTTGGCATCCTTCAAGGTGAGCATCGTGATTAATTATTGTTAAATTGCTGAATGAAAGGCTTTTTCCTGACAAAGCAATGCATATGCAGACAAACTGTTTGGGTAGTTTGTCCCTGTGTGTATCTGGAAGGACTGACCAAAAGGACATAATTCCTTTTAGGTCCTGATCCATAGAAAAAGGGGACAATGGAATGGTCCATGCAGCCAGTGGAGTCTGGGTGTTAGGAATATGTCTTGAGTCAACCTGAACATCTACAGAGATAAGAAAATGCAACACCAGAGCTATGATAGGAGTTGAAGGATTGTTGAGCTGCAGGAGATATTCCAGAGGGAGACTTTGTATGATTAATAAACATTAAGAGCTTTTCTCCTGGTATTAACCACCTAAAATTATATTTCTGAAAGGTCATGGTTTAGCATTTTTAATGCATTTTAATATTGCATTTTTTTAACAGCCCTGTGTGTGTGTGTGTGTGTGTGTGTGTGTATGTGTGCGTGTGTGTTGTAGCATGATTAAATGAATAATTTTCATTATAGTTTCCTCGGATCCCTTTGTTTTGGAAACCCAAAGAACGATGTACAATACAAATCATTTCCTTATTTCCTTTGTGATGGTCACATTTGTGCTATGTAAGGCTATTCATGTTTTCCTAAAAATAGGTTTTTTTAAAAATTATCTTTGATGTACAGGTAGAAAACAGAGGATTTTTAGGGCAATAAAACTAATTCTGTACTGTACCACAATGGTAGACACATGTCCTTCCACATTTGTCAAAACCTATACACCAACAGTGAATCCTAATATAAACTGTGATCTTTGGGTGATAATGACTTGTTAAAGTACGTTCATAAATTGTTACAAATGTCCCCCTGGTGCAAGATGTTGAGAGTGAGGAGGCTGTGGGTGTGTGGAGTCAGAGGATACACAAGAGCTCTCTGTAATTTCCACTCAATTTTTCTGTGAACCTAAAACTGCTCCAAAAAATAAAGTCTATTAAAAATAATATTTTTTGCATTTCCCAATGCCTATATTGGAAGTCGATAACAACAGGCCAGGAGTATAAAATGTACAAGTAATTCTCAAACACATAATGCTTATGATAGTTTGCAAAAATGGGCATAGTAATTCCTTCTATCTTTGTGCATACACTCTTTTGCAATATGCTTGAACCACTTATCTCATCAAGAAATGGAGTCTAATTCTCCACCCTTGAATCCTGGTCTAATGACTAGTTTTGATCAATAGGATTAAGCAAAAGTGATACTATGAGACTGCTGAACCTTGGCCTCAAAGGACTTAAATCTTCTCTCCCCTCCTGGAACATGGTAGCAGGGCATGAAGGAATCTGGTTTAGCCTTCTAAGGATGAGACCATGTGGAGAGTCAGAGAGTCAGGTGACAGCACCAAACTACAGACCTGTGAGTGATGCCATGTAGGACCATTTAACCCAAGTCCATTTAAAAGGTGGCTGCAGCCACGTGAGTGACCCCAGGCAGATCAGCAAAGAGCCACTCAGATTATCCTGGCCCAAACCGCTGAATCACAGGATCATAAAATAGTCAACATTTTAACCCATTAGTATGTTTTGGTTATTCAGTAATAGCTGATGGATACAGTGATAATTCCTGGCACATTCCTTAACAAATTACAAATTAGAGTCCCTGCAATTAGCCAAAAAATCATTGCTTATTTCCATAGTGGCTATATAAAATATAAGGTTCAGATTTTTATATGTTTATATAATTAGCAACTTCTTAGAGAGCATTGTTCTAGTTAAGTATGTGTTTATCTATTAAAATAAGGTATAATAAATTCAAGCACACAGATAAAATAAGTAATTAATTCCTAATATGTTTCCTCTCTTTCTCAATCTTCCTGAATTTCTACCATTCATTTTAAATTTTTCTTCTAGAGTAAGATTTAAATAAGTTTTTAAAATTGTGTATATCATTTGGTACTTTCTTCAAAAACCTCGCCTACTTTTCTTACTAGAATTAAAAGTGAAATCTTCTCAACATATCTTTTTCTCAAAAGATTGCTTATGCATGACTCCAATACCCCAGGGAATCAAGAAATGCAGTGGACAAAATAGCAGAAACACTTTTACAGTGTTTTACTGTACAAAGATTTCTCATACATTTTTTTTCATGTAACAGTTAAAGAGGTTTATTATGTATTCATGATTTGAAAATACTTCTTAACTTTGTTTTTTTGTTTAATTTAATTTAATTTATTTATTTTTTATACAGCAGGTTCTTATTACTTATTTATTTTATACATATTAGTGTATATATGTCAATCCCAATCTCCCGATTCATCCCACCCTCCCATCACCCGCTTTCCCCCCTTGGTGTCCATACGTTTGTTCTCTACATCTGTGTCTCTGTTTCTGCCTTGCAAACTGGTTCATCTGTATCATACATTTTGAAATACCAGAGAAAAAGTATTTGTTTGATATATTACCTAACACAGAACTCTGTATGTACTTTATTCCAGTGTTTTTCAAGAGTTAAATTAACTTTTTTTAATTCCTTGAGATTTGGCTTGAATACTGTGCATGGCTGTAAATTTTTAATTAGGATTTTCCCTGTCAACTTGAATTTCCAGTTTTTTATTATTTATTATTCAGAGACATTTTCCCTTTTATTTTATTTTTGGCCACGCTGCACGGCTTGCTGGATCTTAGTTCCTTGGCTGGGGATTGAACCTTGGGCCATGGCAGTGAAAGTGCCGAGTCCTAACCCCTGGACTGCCAGGGAATTCCCCGAGACATTTTTCCTTTTATCCAAAGAGATCTGCCTTCTTCATTTAGCTTCTCAGGAATTAGGAGATTCTACACAGCCTGCTTTTAAACACATCATTTATTTTTCAGAGACAACATCCTAGTGTATAGACTCCTGGCTTATGAACAGGTAAACCTTGGTTTCCTCCCTCATTCTGGTGAAGTGTCTGGCTATGTTCACATGGTAATTGATACAAATACAAATTATGACATGAAACTATTATTAACTCTGAACTCAGAAAATCACAAATCTAATTTGAATCTAAGATTTGCCACTGTCTCTTAACTAGTATGTGTTGAAAAAATATACTTAAATGAGCTATGGTTTCCTCCTCTATCAGGCTAGCCTTGATGCTAATCCTGAGGATTTCTGGTAATCCATATAAATTATATATATCTGTCATATGCTTATTCAGTGAGCCGTAGATTTTATAATGATTTTATAACATTGCTCAAGCAAGCAGGGCAGCAGCCAGCTCCCAGAGTCCTGTCTGGCTCCATCATTCAGAATGGATGTGGTTGGCACTGGGAGGAGTGCTCCAGTTTGGTGATGTTCTGGCATGTAGGCTACTCTTTTCAATTTGTTAGCATCTCACCAAAGTCCCCAGGTGAATGATGAATGAACTGATGGAGCTGATTCTAAGAAAAAGAGCCACGAATCAAGCAATCAGACACTAGTCTGTCTTCCCATAGTCGATGTTTCTCCAGGAGAGAGAAATCTCAATGAACAATGCAGTTGACAAAGATATATTCTCAAGTGACAAGTGACACTTGACTCTTTAAGCAACTGTAAGCATTAAGTGTTTATTACTTTAACAGGAAAGCAAAGTTGGGCCAGACCTCTCCCAGAGACCACCATGGAGAAGACCTGTTACACAGCAGGGCCACTGAAGTGAAAAACTAAGATAAAACAACTACGGGAAATATGTGTATAGGAGATAATTTAAATAATATAAGCTATAATAATATATTTCAATGGTTTAACTGCAAATAATAATATAATTTAATTTAATTTAAGTAGTGCAATAAAATGGAGAGCAGTAGAGGGATTGTGAGTTTGCTAATTCTCTATTTAAATAGAGTGGGCAGTACCTTCAGTTTCAATTTAAGAAAAAGATGAAAAACCAATTAAATAAATTTATTAGTTAGCCATTAGATTTACTAAAAATGGCTTAAAACTGCTCACATGAACAGAAAAGAAATATAAAACACAAAGAAAAGCATAAAGATATTTAAATGTATAATATAAAGGAAACAGAGTTACAAACAACAAAAGCACAATATGATTAAAGAAAAAAATCTCAGAAAATATGTCTGGTTTCAATAAATGTAGCATAATAAACTTAATTGGTTATATAAGATAAATTTAAATATTAAGTAGAATGCAGTCCAAGATTGGATCATAAAGAACAACCAACTATATTGAAAATAATATTCAAAAGTTGAAAATAAATATATGAAAATTAAAGTAAGAATCATAATAGCAATCATATGCAAATTAGTTTAAAAGAGCCTATGATGGATCAAATAGCAAAAAGCACACAGATATACAAAGGTCTATAATAATACAATTTATGTACATTTGAACAATACATACAAAATGTTATCCACTGAAAACTGGCAAAATATTATTTTAATTACACATAAGATGTTTACAAAAATTTATTGTATATTAGGCCAAAAAGTAAACATTAATACATTTCAAAATGTAAAAATTTACCATCAGTATGTTCTGGCTTCCATTTAAAATATTAACATTAATAAGAAACAAAACAGTAATTTAAATATTCTTTGTAATTTGAATTAAAGGTTTGATCTAAACTATAATCAAAAATTTTAGAAAATCCCATTCATGGAATAACAAGATTCAATTAATGGAGAACTAAAGAAAGGATGTAAATAAATTAATTAATTCATAAGTTAAAGATAACATCATCAATTATATGAGATAAAGCTGAATGAAACTACTTTAAACCAGTTGAGGAATAAATTGATTAAGACAAAGATAATGGTAGAAATTATAAATATGGCCAACTAATATTTCTTTACAAATTTTATAGGAATATTAAATTTGTCCCTCAAATCTAGCCCTCCAACTTTTTAAGGTTTATTTCCTGATCAAAGTTAAAGAGAGCAGGGCAACTCAATAAGGAAAAATGAACAAAAATAGACACACAAAAATTAATTAGGACAAGAAACCTAAAAATGTGACTTTATATCCTCAAGTTTTTAAAATTATATTTTGTTGAATTTCAACTTTGGGATGATGAATATAAACTTATGTTGTTAAATTATATATATATATATATATATATATATATATATATTTACACATGTATACACAGATACATTTAAACCATATAAATACATTTTTGTGTGTTTTTAATCGTCTTTTCTGTGTTAAAACATGTACTTCATAGAAAATATAGACATTGTTATAAAAGACGTCTCAGTAAATGAAGAAATCAAAACACAGAATAACATAAATGTAATATTTAAGATATAATAGAAAAATAATATTCATGCATAAATATACCATAATGTCCAATAAAGATGCTTGCCAGAAGTGAATCACTATCTTGTCTCTGAACTTCATAAAGATGTTAAAAATAAAGAAATATGATTAGTTATAGCACAGGCTTCTGTAAGTTCTGACATATAAAGAACATAGACGTTGTAATTCTCATCTTTACAATAAAAAACAAACAAGCAAATTGAAAATCAAACACTTTCCTGGATTCATAAGAGACCTGAAGTTGCAGGGAAAACCATCTCCAAAATCTGGAGGGACAAGCTCATCCAAGCAGACACACCCAGATCTGTCTTCCTAAACAGACACCTCTAGTTATAAACTGTTAGAAACACTTAAATGGCATTTTTAATGAGTTGCTGGATACTGAGTATGGATTAACCTGAGAATAAGAAACCCGTTGAGGTCAGAGTTTTATAGGGGGATTCAGAATTTTAAGGATTTTCCCTTCAGGATCTCCACCAGATTTTCATGGTCAAGATGCAAGAGCCAAGTCACCCCTATGAATTATGCTCAGAACAGAACATTCTCCATAATACAGCTTACACTCCAGGGGAGAAGTCATTACTGGGATCTTATCCCAGCAAAGGGAGGCATCCCTCCCACTGCAGATCACTCTAAAACTTCTCCTTGCACCTACAGTAGAGAGGGAAGCTATACAACACAAGAAAAACTTCTGAAGGTCACATCACAGAGACAGAGGCCCACAATAAGTCTGAGATTTAATCACAGAATTATAAGTGTTTACTTGCCACACTTTTCAGACCCACCAACAAGACTTAAACATAATAACAGTAGATTATAGCTGAAAGACTTGTGAGAAAAAGACTCTCTGATGAGCCAAACTAGGGAAACCCAAACTTAAGACAGAAGTAAGACAAGACAAGGGGACTAGAGGATTTTGAGGCACCTGGCACCTACAGTTACAACAAACATTAAACAGAACCTAACTTCTAGGCAGATTGGCAAAAATAAACAAAACAAACAAAAACAACAACAACATAAACACCTCACACTAAAAACCTTTTAATCTCACTCAGTTCCTGATTCAGCAAAAATTACAAGGCACACTAAAATATAACACAGTTTGAAGGTACATTGCAAACATCAGAACTAAAATCAGATACAGCAGACATGTAGTAATTTTCAGACTCGGAATTATGAACAACTATGTTTAATATGCTAAAAGCTCTTATGAAATAAGTGGGAAATTGAAGAACAAATGATTAATCAAAGGAAAGAGATGGTAACTCTAAGAAAGAATCTGAAGCAAATGCTAGACATCAAAAGTACCGTAATAGAAATGAAGAATGTCTTTAATAGGCTCTTTAGTAGACTGCACTCAGCCAAGAAAGACTTAGTGAGGTTAAAAAAAATGTCAATAAAAACTTCCAAAATTGAAAGGTAAAGAGAATGACAAATGAAAATGTAAAAAAAAAAAAAAAAATCTAAGAACTGTGGGACAATTACCAAAGATGTAACATATGCATAATGAGAAAACCAGAAAGAAAAGAGAGAAAAGGGCAGAGGAAATATTTGAAGCAATAATGTCTGAGAATTTTCCAAAATTGGCGAGAGACATTAAATCACAGATCCAGAAAGCTCAGAGAACATGGAGAGAGATATAAAATCAACGCCTAGGCATGTCTGCATGTCCTTTTCAGACTGTCGATAACCAAAGACAAAGACAAAATCTTGAAAAAAGCCAGAAAAAAAAAAAAAACTATTGCAAAATAAGGATAAAAATTACATTAAACTTTTAGTCACAAACCATGCAAGCAAAATAAGAACAGAGTGAAATCTTTAAATTGTGGTAAGAAAAACACCTGCAAATCTAGAATACTATATCCAGCAAAACTATCCTTCAAAAAGAAAAAAGAAAAAAAATCTTCATGAGCAGAAACGCCCTGCAAGAAATACTAAAAGATATTCATGGAGAAGAAAAAATGATATAGGTCAGAAAGTCAGATCTTTGTAATGAAAGGAAGAGCATCAAAAAGGCATACGTGTAAAATAGAATATTTTATTTTTCTTATTAATTTATCTGAATTTAACTGTTTTACTAAGGTAATAGTAGTAATGATGCATTGGACACTCACAGCACATGGTTAAGTAAAGTGGGTGACACTGACGTCCTAAGGTACAGGCGGGAGGAACAGAGAATATTCTCTGGTAAGGTACATGCAAACAAATGAAGCAGTATATTGTTATTTGAAGGGAGACTTATATTAGTTTAAAAAGTATATTAGAATCTCTAAGGCAGACACTCAACAGTTAAAGTGAATATGCTAAGTGAAAAGATAAAATGAAATCATAGAAAATGTTTAATTAAAATCAAAAGTCAGAAAAAGAGGACAATTTAAAAAAGAACAAGTGCTACAAATAGAAAACAATTACAAACATGGTGATTATTAATCCAACTCTATTGATAATTGTTTACATATGAATGATATAAATTCACCAATTAAACGGCAGATATTATTAGAATGAATTAAAGAAAAGCAGAAACAAACAACAAAAAACTGGACCCAATTGTATCAAAAGAAAGCTGGGGTTACTATTTTACTTTTTGACAAAGATGTCTTCAGAAAAAGGAAAATTATCAGAGATGAAGTAGGGCATTACATAATGATTAAGTGATCAGTTCTTAGAGAAGACAAAACAATCCTAAATGTGTATAAACTTAAGAGAGTGTCAAAACATATAAGACAAAAGTAGATAGAACTGAAAGGAAATAATGGGGAAATCTATTATAGTTGAAGATTTGAAACACCCTTCTTTCAATAATATATAAAGCAAAGGGAAATGGGTAAGTATATAGTTGACTTGAACAAGACCATCAATCAACTGGATGTAATTGACATTTATATACTAATTCATCCAGAGACACCAGAACACACATTCTTCTCAAGCTTGCATGGAACTTCCACCAAGAAAGACTGCATTCTGGGCCATAAAGCATACCTTAACAAATTAAAAAATAATATAAAATATGTTTTTAGACTGTAGTGACATTAAACTAGAAATCAATAACAGGAATATAGCTGAAAAATCTTCAAATATTTAGAAATTAAACAACTCCCTTCTATAAAACACGTGTCATGGAATAATTCTCAAGAACAATTAAAATATTTTGAGCTAAATAAAAATATAACATTAAAATTTATGGGATGCAGCGAAATTAATTCTTAGAAGCAAATATAGCAATAAATATGTATATTCAATTTTTATTTATTTATTTATTTATTTATTTATGGCTGTGTTGGGTCTTCGTTTCTGTGCGAGGGCTTTCTCTAGTTGCGGCGAGCGGGGGCCACTCTTCATCGCGGTGCGCGGGCCTCTCACTATCGCGGCCTCTCTTGTTGCGGAGCACAGGCTCCAGACGCGCAGGCTCAGTAGTTGTGGCTCACGGGCCCAGTTGCTCCGCGGCATGTGGGATCTTCCCAGACCAGGCAGACCAGGGCTCGAACCCGTATCCCCTGCATTGGCAGGCAGATTCTCAACCACTGCGCCACCAGGGAAGCCCGATATGTATATTCTAAACATAGAAGTCTAAAGTCAATAACAAAAGCTTCCACTTTAGGGTAGAGAAAGTAGGGAAATTTATGAATAAAGCAAGTAGATTAAAAGGATTAACAAAAATTACAGCAGAAATCAATGAAATATGACATATGTAACTACCAAGAAAATCAATGTAAACAAAAGTTGGTTTTTGAGAAGATCGATACAATTGATAAACATCTATCTATGCTAATCAAGGAAAAAAGACAAAAATTACTAATATCAAAGTAAAAAAGAGAGCTTTGCTAATGGTCTAGCTTAATCTCATTTGAAAAGAGAAATTCTCCATTGAGTTTAAATGGGTATGTATAGGGAGAAAGACAGATTGAGAGAAAAGAGTTCAAAGTTATACCACCTAATACACACCAATGTTACTGAAGCATTGCATCTTACGTAACCAGCATATGACTTGGTAATCAGTGACATCTTATGGAATTTGATGAGCTAAGAAAAGTTCTTGACTAACTAAAAGCCTCTATCATTTCTGAATAGAGTGAGATTAAGATTGGCTGGGTAAGATAAGATTTTCTTCAAAAAATAAAATTTGGTAACATATCCCATTAGTGATCATGGGAAATATTCAACTTCTTTTTTACTTTTTTGTCTTCCTGGTATTTATTATTCCCTTTTGCCTGACACACTATTTATTAATATTTATGTTAACTTTTTTTCTTCTCAGCATTTAGCACCAGGATAAAATTTTATATATATGCTAGAATCACACATAACACATATATGGAATTATGGAATACCATGCACATGTTTTTGCTTCCAAATGCAAATACATTATGAATTAAATAAGATCTGTATGATATTTGTGTCAAGATTAAATTATATTTTTAAAAGCAAACCCAATTGTGTTGAAAAGAATATTCAAACATCACACATTGAGGTAAGTTTTTAGATGTAAAAACAGTTAAAATATACTAATAACATAATTTTAAAAATCAATTTCCAGTTAATGTTAAATAATATTCTTTCAAACTGTTTAGTGAAGATAGGATTTTCCAATTGTCCAAAAATATCTTCAGAAATGTATCATGACAAATCTTGGCTGAACTGAATAAATTAAAAAAATAAATATTTTCTATAAAAACTATGATTAAACATGTTTATGTAAAATATTAACTGTATTTACATAGACTATTTTACCTGCCATTTACCTAATGCTAAAATTATTTCCTAAGAAAGTTGGTAAGTTTTAACTGTCATAGACTTACAGATTTTTAAGAAAATTTAATAGACCCATCCATAAACACACAACACACAACTTAAATAGTTTTTAGAAATTAGACTTCCGTTTAAAAGATTTGGGCATAAAGAAATAGAATATGTGGCATTTCATGAAAACCTCAAATCCCTTTTACACTGGAGCTTTTATTCGTATAGCTCTCAAACAAATCATAACTGGGAGATCCATATAGAAACTCTCAAGTTCAACTAGTGTCTCATAAAAATAAAAGGATTGCCTGTTTTCTAAGCTTGTAGTATTCATGTCTGTTACAAGCCTGTTATCACATAAAGATACAGGAAAAGCTTCTATCAATTTCTGTACTACACATGTAGCAAAAAGATTGTTAAACCTATATTTAAAAAGTAAAAAAAAAGTAAATATATACTGGAAAAGTTAAATCTAGAAGAATATCAAATGCAGTACATACTTTTAAATGTGTTAATAAATTATTGAGCTCTGATATCTTCATTATATTTTATATTAATCATAAAATGATAGCTTTATACTATATCAATGTCATTTTTTCTACAGAAAATAATACAGAAATAAGAAATGCAGTATTCAGTTGAGTATGATAGTTTATGCTTTGGAGTTGGTGATATTCCAGGCTATAAAGAATAATTTCCTACCTCTGAAGTTAAAGAAACTAAGCTGCTTTAGATAAGCACATAAAAACGGATTCTAACTTCCTTGTTCTTGAAGTACATTGCTAATCTTAAAATAGCTCGCAATAGCTAGTAAAATTCAAATTACTCTTTACTGGTGAAAATGGAAAAGGAGGTTTTGAAGAAGGAATGTCTAAAATAAGCATAGAATTTACAGGATTCCACCCCAGTAGAGAGACCAAAGATGCTGATTTGGGCAATTGCTCAAAAGTGCTTGCAGAAAATGACTTGTCTTTATGTATGTTTTGCTTTCTAACTAGCACAGTTTTGTTTTGTTTGGCTCTTCAAACTGTAGGTACTGTGAGAGTTCTGAGCCTGTTGAGGTCCTGAGGATTACAGGTCCAGTGGGATGTGAAGGAAGCTCTTGCTTTACCAAGTGACCTCTCCATGGGGGTGATGAGAGAGCTGGGAGGGAGTGATGAGGAAGCAACATGAAAATCTATTCAGAAATATGACAGAGTGAAAGAACAGTCAAAGAGGCCTGCATTTGGCTGCGAGATGTGCCTGTGTCTCCTTTGTGCAGTGGGAATCTTAACACCAGTCTTCTCCATATTTATATGCAGCTGCTTCCTCCCAATGCCCCTAGCCTGTAGGTCAAGGACATTGAACCTGCAAATAAGCTCTAGTTTCTGGCAATCACCCTAATCAATATCTCGCTTACCCATCTGTTCAACTGGCCCCAGATGTAGACTTCTTGTTTCTTTTAGCTTTAAGGAGGAGGCCTTCCTTCTGTCAGTTCCTGGCCCCAAGGCATTCTCAGGTTACAAGGTTCCTGTTCTATACCTACTGCCAGTCAAACAAAATTGGGGGTCAGCAATACATTTTCTATGTTTATTAGATTAAAATGTGGGCACTGCCTTTACCTGATTAACTGTAGACAATTACAGAATACCAGGGAGAAGAAAATTACCTGCCCATGGTCTTCATTATGTGAAACTTTGATTTATTGTTGTCAGAGAAAGAACCATAGCTGTGTAGAAAGATGGTCTTGTCATGCTGTGGTCTGAATACCAGGGGCAGTAACACATCTGAGAGCTCCAGGAGCTTGAGAGAAGTGCTGGGTACTGCAGCCACTCAGCTTCTGTGGGACTGTTAGTATTCCTGGATGAATGCCATCCTGAATTTCCTGATTTTCCTGATAAATGAAAAATCACTTTGGATTATGAGACATCACACATTACCTAAGCACCTTCTTGACTGACTGATGTAGACCTTGCCAATTAAAATGGCTCAAAGAAGATTCTCTCAGATCTGATCAGATAGAGTCACAGAAAATATTAAAATCTCAAGGCTTTAGCAAGTAATTTCCAAGTACATACATTCTTTTCTAACATTTGCTTTCAATGCTATAAATTTCCCTCTAAGCACTGATTTTACTGCATTCCACTTATTTAAATAAGCTGTATTTTCATTTTTATTGAGTTTGAAATATTTTTTTAATTTCTCCTGATAATTATTCTTTAATCCATGTGTTATTTAGAAGTGTGTTGGTTAATCTCCATGTATTTTGAGGTTTTCCAGCTATCTCTCTGGTATTTATTTGTAGTTTATTTTTATTGTGGTCTGAGAGCATACTTACATAACTTCTATTCTTTCAAAGTTGTTAATTTGTGGTGTATAGGTAATAATACTGTCTATATTGGTGAGTGTTCCATATGAGCTTGAGAAAAATGTGTATCCTACTGTTGTTGGATGAAATAGTCTAGATGCGTCAATTATATCCAGTTAATTGGTGGTGTTGAGTTCAGCGATGGCCTTACTGATCTTCTGCTGGATCTGTCCATTTCAGAGAAGTCTCCAAATATGATAGTGTGATGTACTTCTTGCAGTTTTTGCCTCACACATTTTGCTGCTCTGCAAATTGACCTCTTTATCATTATCCAACACCCTAGTTTATCCCTGGTGAATTTTCTTGCTCTGAAGTTTGCTTTGTCTATACTTAATAGACAAATTCTTTTGATTGAACCTGGTAAATTAATTTTTCCCCATACCTTTACTTTTAACCAATTTGTGTTTATTGTGACAATATATAGTTGGATCTTGTTTTCTGGGGTTTTTTGTTTGTTTGTTTTTTTGTGTCCCCTCTGATAGCTTCTATCTTTTAACTGGTGATCATTGATGTTTAAAGTGATTATGAATATAGTTTAATTAATATCTATCATATTTGTCATTGTTTTTTATTTGTTGATGATGTTCTTTGTTTCCATTTTGTATTTCACTCTTTCCTTGTCTTTTCTGCTTGTAATTATTTGATGTGATTCCATTTTTCTTCTGTCTTAGCTTATAAATTATACTTCTTTATTTTATTGGTTGCTCAAGAGTTTGTAGTGTACATTTATAATTAATCCAAGTCCTCTCTCAAATAGCACTAATCCACTTCTTTGGCTAGTGAAGGTATCTTATAATAGTGTTCCCAGTTCTTCCTTCCTATCCCTTATAACAGTGCTGTTATTTGTTTCATTTTCCATAAGCTAGAATCGCTGAATACATTGTTTCTATTATTATTGTGAATAGTTATCAGATCAATTAAAAATAAGCAAAGTGGGCTTCCCTGGTGATGCAGTGGTTAAGAATCCACCTGCCAATGCAGGGGAAACGGGTTCGAGCCCTGGTCAGGGAAGATCCCACATGCCGCGGAGCAACTAAGCCCGTGTGCCACAACTACTGAGCCTGCGTGCCACAACTACTGAAGCCCGTGCTCCACAACAGGAGAGACCACCGCAATGAGAGGCCCGCGCATCTCAACGAAGAGTAGCCCCTGCTCGTCGCAGCTAGAGAAAGCCTGCGTGCAGCAACAAAGACCCAACGCAGCCAAAAATAAAAAAGTAAAAAAGCAAAGTAAAATATTTTATTTTACCTCTTTTATTTTTTCTCCAATACTCTTTTTTTTTAGTTATGTAGATCCAAATTTCTAACTTATGCAAATTTCTGTAAAAGTTCCTGTCATTGCTTGCAAGGCAGACCTACTGGAGACAAATTCCCTCATTTTTCGCTTGTCTGGGAAGGCATTTTCTGCTTCACTTTTAAAGGCTAATTTCATTGGATAAAGAATTCTAGGTTGGTGACTTTTCTGCTTTCAACACTAAATATTTCACTCCACTCTCTTCCTGCTTGCATGGTTTCTGAAGACAAGTCCAATGCAATTCTTAACCTTGCTCCTGTATCAGTAAGGTGTTCCCCTCCCCCACCTTCTTTCAAGATTTTCTCTTTGTCTGTTTTTCTGCAGTTTGAATATAAAGTAACTGGGTGTAGATGTTTTTAGTATTTATCCTGCTTGGTGTTCTCTAACCTTCCTGGATCTGTGGCTTGATATGAAAATTCTCAGTCATTATTACTGTAAATATTTCTTCTTTCCCTTGCTTTCTTCTCCTCTTGGCATTCCCATTATGTGTATATCACACTTTTTGTAATTATGCCTTAGTTCTAGTCTATACTGTCCTGCCATTTTAATTCTTTCTCTTTTCACTGCAAGTTTAGAATTTTCTATTGACATTATTTCAAGCTCATTTTTTTTCCTTCAGCTGTGTACAGACTATTAATCAGTCCATCAAGGCATTCTTTATTTCTGTTACACTGCTTTTGATTTCTAGAATACCCTTTGGTTCCTTCTTAGTGTTTTCATCTCTCTGTTGACCCACCTATTTCATAGTTTTTGCAGTTTTCTCCACTGTTGCTGTTAGAGCTCTTACCACATAAATCATAGTTGCTTTAAATTCTCCATCTCGTAATTTTGGACATCTCTGCCATATCTGAGTCTGATTCTGATGCTTACCCTGTCTTTTCAAACTATGTTTTTTGCCTGTTAGTGTGCTTTGTAATTTTTTGTTGCAATCTAGACATGATGTTCTGGGTAAAAAGAACTTAGGCAAATAGACCTGTATTGTAAGCTTTTATATTTATGTGGCTGGAGGTTAGACTGTATTTGCTCTTTACTATAGCTACAGGTATCAGAGGCTAAAATTTCCTGTGGTTTCCTTGTATGTGTCTCACCTGTTGTACTTGAGGTTCCCTAGAGGCTTCTTAAATAAGGTCTGAGATGGGCAATTCTTTCAGTTGTGTTCCCTTGTTACTACACAGAGATTCCATTGTGGTGGTGGTAAGCTACTGTAGGAAGGGAAGAATTTTTATTCCTATAATGATAATAGGTTTTAGTCTTAGAGTGAACATGTGACTCTAAACTGTGACCTTCACAAGTGCTTCTCAGTTTCCCACCACCCTCTCCTAAGTGAGAGGGGAAGGCTAGTGGGGCCTGAGGTTATATCTCCCACATAGAAGGTGACAGCAGGCTGTAGTTGGTTATTTCCCTTCCACCACATTGAAGGCTAAAAGCAAACTGGAGTTGAGAATTTCCATATCCCCACCTAGGTAAGATTCTAGCAAAGCCCCAGTTGGTTAGGCTCTGTTGAAAGCAGCCCTCGCTAAAAATGGAATGTCAGTCTAAGCATATTTCAATATGGCTATTTTGGAATGCCAGTGCATGAAAGATTTTTCTCTGGTCTTCATTGTGAGAAACTTGTAAGGTTCCTGGAGGTAAAACTCACAAAAGTGTGGGATCCCCACTAAATCTGGACCCATCTGGAGGTTTTAGCTCTTACACTTGTCCGTTGTAAGTCTCCATCAATTTGTTGATTACAGTTAAGGTTTTCCTACCCCAGAAGCAGTTCCTGCAGAGTTTTCTGCTCCTGAGCTTTTCTCCTGGTAAGTTGTGATTCTCTTTCTGCCTGTCTGTCTCTCCAATTTTGGTGGCAGCATTTTGCCCTCAAATTATTTGATGATCTCAAATTATCATCAATTATTTGATAACCTCAATTTTTTTATGGATCTAAGAAGAGTTGTTGATTTCATTTCATCAAGCTTTTTTCTTGCTGAGTGAACAAGAGTGGTAACTACCACATTCCTCTCATGCCAGATGAGAAATTGGAAGCCCCCGCCCCAAATTCTTGATAATTTCTCATTCTCTCTATTAATAGCGCCTAGCATAAGAGAGTAATGTGCTAAGAAAAGATCAAAAAAAGCTTTACACCTTAAATGAAGTAGACCCTGGCACAAAGGACTGCTTTGTACAAAACAATGAATACATTTCAGTCAGAAGATAAGACATTTTCACATTCAATATCCAACTTTGTTCATCACAACAACCATGTATTTATTGATAGATAAGCCTAATCCTTTTCTATATTTTATAGGTGATGAACTGAGTTAAATAATGTACCCATCCTAAAACTAATAAGGAAAAACCAGGAAATGAGTGTAAGTTTCCTAAGATATGTCTGAACTCTTGCTATTAGTCATTTTTTAAAATTTTGTTATGCTTTGATATCATGGGTTTTTGGGTACCTGGAGCGGGAGGAAGGGCAGCTCCTCCCAGGGCAGCTAATTCCTGGAGGTAGTGAGCAAGTTGCCTGTGAGTACATGTTTCATATACAAACCAACCAGTCCAGAACCCTTACCCCAAACCACCACCTTTATCTAAAGCATACACCAAACCAATATTCTCCCTTCCCCAAAGCACCCCAGGGTCAGACAGCAGACAGCTAGACACAGACCCTATATCCCAGAGCCCACCAAAATTATCTAAATGATCCAATCCCAGACCTGCTCAGGGCTTACCATGCGTTGCCCATTTCTCCCCAGGGAACCATGTCTTCTGTCTCTTGACCAAGACTGGTGCTTCCTGTGTGGTTCGATGGGGGGGTAGTGGACCCCATTCTCCTGGAACTGTTAACAATAAATCCTTCATTTAATGGCATTGACCTCTCCATGTGTGTCATCTTACCATGCCTGATTAAAACAAAACCCCAGGTAGATTGTAAAACATGTCACTTAGTTGATATGAAACATCAGGAACTGAGAAACTTGATTTTTCTCCATACACAGTGCAGAAGAATACTACCTAAAGGGGCCGTTTGTTAAGTTTGGCTTTTTTTGAGGGGAGTGGATCTTATTTCCTCATTTTTAGAAATTTATTTACTTTTTTAATTGGGGTATAGTTGCTTTACAGTGTTCTGTTAGCTTCTACTGTACAGCAAAGTGAAACAGCTCTATGTATACATATATCCCCTCTTTTTTGGATTTCCTTCCCATTTAGGTCACCACAGAGCACTGAGTAGAGTTCCCTGTGCTATACAGTAGGTTCTCATTAGTTATCTATTTTATACATAGTATCAATAGTGTATATATGTCAATCCCAATCTCCCAATTCATCCCACCCTTCCCTTTCCCCCTTGGTATCCATACTTTTATTCTCTACGTCTGTGTCTCTATTTCTGCTTTGCAAATATGCTAATGATAATTTCACAAAGTAATATTTGCAGAGAGTTTGTCCTTCCATGCTTTATCCCCTTAATAGATAGTATATTACAGGTAACTCAATTAATCAGTTAGACACCCATCTATTTATTGTTGTGCTATGTACAAGGTACTCTGCTAGGCACTCAGCCATGAACAAGACAGATACTGTTCTCCATCATGCTTTATTATTTTCATTGTAATCTGGGCAAACAGATCAGCTATAATGAGATTTCTCTCATGTATTGGGGATCCATGAAAGTATCAAATGCATTGTACCTCATATATAAGTAAAGAGGGGCTTCCAAATAAAATATTCAATGAAAAAAATCTTTTTTCTTAAGCTGTGGCTCAGAAAGTTTTTGAGAATTACATTCTGTCTGGCAGGAAAACAAAAATATATCAACCTTTAATTTAGAGAATGAATAAATTTAAAATTATGTAAAACTGTCAAATATAGCAGGACAAATTATAGTAATAATTATACTGTGCCAGAGATACTAACTTAAAAATATAATGTTGTTACTATTTTTGTCATCTCATGATACTGAGTTCAAAGATTCCTGGGGCTCTAGTCCCGCAGGAAAGACTGTGTCCATTTTCTTTTCCTTGACCTGTAGCCACATAAACTTACCCTCATGACCTAAGACACCTTATTTTTCCTGTCCTACATTCCTTCCACTTCTCAGTAACTTTATTCTCACTTTTTATATCTTTCTATCTAAAAAATAAATTGTCTTAATTAGAAGTTTAGAGACCTTTATTGCTTCAAAAAATATTTGTGCCACATTTACAGATGTGCTGGTTCCTTGGTTTGAGCTGGACTGACCAGCATATTTGGATAACCAGAATGAAGACCTCTAGGATTTTAGCAACTACATAATTTCATCCCTTCACTTAGAGACAAGAATCTGAAACTACGTGACTGCCCAACATTAAGTGTTTTGTGAAGAACACAGTTTCACAAACATATATGCATATACATTTAAGAAATTGTAGCACTGTTTATGTGACAAATAATTTGAATCTTAACTAAAGTGAGTTGAGTATACAGTGATTTAAATATGTTTATTAAATTATTCAGTGTCTTAATAATATATTAAATTTACATTAGAGGAAGCTGGTTTATACCTGAGTTTGACTCACCTCCCATGATTGTTTGTTCAAAGCTTGAATACCCTCACAGATGAGTGAAAGCACCTAGGATAGGGTAAGGCATGTAACAAGGTAGAGAGAGATGTCAAAACACATCCTGTGTTATTTTACTGTATGACCCTGATTCCTTCCTTCTTTGAAGGACCCAATTGCAATGGTTTCAAATCTGTCAGATAGGAAACCAATAGCCATAGAACTGTGAAAGATCAGAGAGAATCATGGAAATATTGGCTTTAATGCAGGTTTTGTTACTTTGAAACCCTGGCTCAGATAGACAAAGCCTCAAAGACTTAAGGATGAGTTCTTAAAGGATAGCAATGCTGGGTCCTTGTTGCAAGATAGTTTTCCTTAGGCTGATCCTCAGTCTATTCTTGTTTCTCTCTCTAACCTTTTTCTTTTTTAATTTTTATTTTATATTATTTTATTTTTTATAATATCTGCAACATATATTTGCACACTTTATTTTTTAAATTTTTATTGGAGTATACTTGATTTACAATGTTGTGTTAGTTTCAGGTGTACGGCAAAGTGAATCAGTTATACATAACATATACATATATCCACTCCTTTTTTTTTTTAGATTTTTTTCCATATAGGGCATTGCAGAGTATTGAGTGGAGTTCCCTGTGCTATACAGCAGATTCTTATTAGTTATCTATTTTATATATAGTAGTGTGTATATGTCAGTCCCAATCTCCCAATTCATCCCCGCCCCTTGCACCCTAGTAACCGTAATCTTATTTTCTACATTTGTGCCTCTACTTCTGTTTTGTAAATAAGTTCACTTGTACCATTTTTTTAGATTCCACATATAAGCGATATCATATACATGCACCCCAACGTTCATGGCAGCATCATTTACAGTAGCCTCACTCTATCCTTTAAATGCACATGTATGTTCCAAAGTATTTTGGGTAAAATAAAATGACAGAAATCAGTTCTGGCATGTAGTTACTGCTTTTCTATTGCTAAGATATGCACTTAGGAAATAATATTGTACTGGTAGTTTTACCACTCAGGATTTAAGAAAAAGAAATGATTTAAAATGTATTCTTCAACATTTTAATGTATTTTGTTGTATTTTAAATACTTTCCAGTTATCACTAGATTCATTAGAAATTTTAGCTATCTATCAGGTATTTTGCAGTTGATTGTACCTTTAGATCCATGACGATATAACGTTTGCTGTTTTTCTAAAGTCCTGTAAAAGTTATACCTATGCATCTAAGAGAGTGCTTTCCATTTGACCATCTCGAGATATCAAATTACTAGGAATTTCACTTACATGTAAGACAAACACTGCCCAAAAAATGTGCACTTTGAGTCTTACTCCATTTATTTTTATTTAAATGCACTGACTATATAAAAATGTGTTTCACGATAGGTAAGGTTTGTGACTATTAAATCATTATCATGATTATCATCAACATCAGAATAGTAGCAAACAGGTAGGTAGTATTTACTAGGTGCCAGATACTGAGATTAAGGCTTTATATGTATTAACTCATTTCACCCTCAAAACAATCCTATGAGGTGGGTATTGTTATTGTTCCCATCATACATATTAGAAAGCTAAGACACAGGAGTTTAAGTCATTTGCTGAAGGTCACATAACAAGCGGATGGCAGAGCTGAGACGTGAGGCCAGACTGTCCTTTTCCAGAGTCCAGAAATCAGATTCTGCACGGCCTCTTGTGAGCTGAAACAAAGAGAGCCAGTATCGAACGCAAATCTAAGCTGCTCAGATGAAAGCTTGACTTGAAAAAAAAGTCAGTAGTAACTGACATATTTTTAAACAATGATTCTTGGAGAAAATCCTTTTCCATTTGTATTTTATTTTGTTTCCACAGTGCAGGATTTGACGCTCAAACTGAGCTGACAAGGTCTCTTTGGCTTAGCAGAAGGAATAAAGGAAAAAGAATGTTCCCTTAACAAAGCTTGCAAACAGAAAATGGAACTAGGAGGGGACCATGAATTCTGAGAAAATCTGGGGAGCTAGGAAACTGGATGATATCGGTCTGATTGTCAATGCAAAAAGCAGCAGCCCAAGCCCGGAATGCTACAGATTAAGAATGTTTCTTTTGAATTGCGTACTATGAAAATTTCAAGTCCAGAATTCAACAAAAAGTAATCCCAGGCTATAGGGTAGCTTCTGAGATCATTAACTGGTAACTTCATTATTAAGGACCACACCCACTCTAATACATAGACCAAAGTGACAGTGACATTTTTCTCTCTAGCTAAACCCTGTGACCTACATTTAGAGACATGTTTCCTGACCCCAAAAAGAAGCAGAGAATAATCTGAGGTATGTCCAGACAGAATAATAAACAAAAGGAGAAATGCAAATAAGTAGAAATGCTAATTAGGTTTTTCCAAGAGCAGAGTATACTAAAGTCCTTCTCTTTTAAAGGAATGTTCTATTTTGGCAACCAGAATTGAGGTCTCTATTATGACTAGCTTGCTCTGACAGCAAAAGCACACGGTCCCCTTCAACTCTTTCTACACACCTGGTGACCGAATCTCCACTGATGGGACAAACTATCTGAAGACAGGTAGTGCCAACTCCACAAGACACTTAAAAATGACATCTACTCTAATACCAGGGCCTATATGTTCTTTTTGTAAAGGGATTAAATAATAAATATTTCCAGCTTTGAGGGTCCTATGGTCTCTGCTGCAACTATTCACATTTGCTGTCGTATTAGGAAAGCTGTTATAAATCATAGATAGTACGTAAATGAACTGGTATGGCTGTTTTAAAAAGAAATATTTACAAAAATATGTAGCTTCTGGATTTGGGCCACATGCCATAGTTTACTGACCCCTGTATTTACTCATAAACAGTTAATGTAAATTCAAGGATTAACATATATTTGAGGAAAATAGTGTGAAAGGAAAAAAAAAAGATTCAATTGCACAATCAATATAGTTAATTCCAAGGAAATGAGTAAATCATGGAAAACGTAGTTACTGAAAAATCAAAGCAATATCCTCAGAAAAACAGACTACTGTTTTAAATAAAAAAAATAATAATTAGAATATAAGGAAAAGATGTTGTGAGATAAATATAAAATGGCAACATCAGAAAAAGCGATAGATAGAATGAATAATAAACTGTAAATGACCAAAATTCAACATAAAAAAAGGAAAAAACAAATGTAATAAAGGAGAGAAAATTTAAGGGGGATGAAAAACAGGTACAAGAAGAGTAACATCTATCCAATTCTAGAAATTCAGACTAGAGACACAGGACAAGAAAATAACAAATGAAATGAAGAAAACTTCCCAGTATGAACAACAGGAAGGTATTTACGATGATGTAATTCATAATACACCAAATAAGGTAATATGCACACGTGTGCACATTGGAATGACAACACAGAACACCAAACAGGAAAGCCAAAGTTCTTAAAGAGTTGAGAGAGCAATATTTTCTTTTCTCCAAGAAGAATAAGAGATAGAAAGAGATTTTAAAAATCCGTCACAAGCAGTATTATAAACTAAAAAACAGTGGAGAAGTGCTTTCAATAATCTTGGGGAAAGGATTTTGAGTTTAGATTTCTGTGCTCAGCCAAAATATCAATCAGGTCTGATGACAATCGTAAAATGTTTTTCGATATTCAAAGACTCAGAATTCCTCTGCATTCCTTCCAAAAGTTCTTGAAATGGGCTTACATGAAGGTACATTTTTAATGTCACACATAGCATGAATAACTAAACTGTGTACTCTTCTTATTTCTACTTATAATAGTCCATAAAGGTCTCATTTCATTAGATTCAGCCAAATATAGATAGACTTACATAATTTTACTGAAAGTCTTAGTCTGGATGGCACAGATGGTCTGGGAAGCTAATACAGTCTTAATATTGGCTTTATTTTTACTGCATCAGTTAACAGCAGAGAGAACTGTCATGTGCCTGCTACATTGTTAACATTATGATGATAAGGGAAACATGCTAGCTTCTGGGTTTATTTTACTTTAGTTTTTATAATTACTTGGTCACAAAATACTTCAATTTTATAAGCAATAAATGTTCCCACTTCTTCCTTAATCACCTACAACATATTCTACCAATGGACTTGGTCTCTCAAATTTCCTAAGACTTTCTAATTACCAAAACAACAGGATCTTAACTTATCTTACTGTAATCAACTTGAGTTATTTCACATTTTTGTCCACTCTCTTCTTACTATAAACCTTCTGTTGTTCGACTTCTGAAAAAATCTGGTCTTTCTCTCTTATTATTATTTTTTTAAATCTCTTGACTTGACCCTTCTTCATTTTATTTTCTAGTTTTCCTTCTTTACTCACCACTTCAGTTACTCGGTGCTTTTTCCCACTGTGCTCTCCTAGAACAATAGCATTTTCTGTTATGACCAAAGTTAACCACTCAATTAGCCCTCCATCTGTATCTTTTGCCCTGACATTTCCCCAGAGCTCCAAGGATGGAATTCAGAAAACCAGGATACAGCAGCCCATGGATGCCACATCAAGCCTCTAATTTAACATCTCTAAAGTAAAGGACTTGTCTTTCCCACACTCCCAACTTAGGTCTGTTCCTGGATTCACTGTCCTCAGTATGGCACCTCCCTCTTTCCTGCACACATGGCAGCCCTGGGACCTCAACAATTCTGGGCTTCTCCCTCATCTTCTTTACCCATGACTTCACCTTTGATTTCCCACTTCCAACCAGTTACCACCAGTTGATTATAAGCAGAAAGATGGAAAGATTATTCTTGAGTCAGGCTTGAGGAAAAAAAAGATCTTTGACTAAATAGTATTGCTGTTTTATTTAAAATCAAATGAAGAGGTGAGAGCTAGGACTATATACACTGTTAATAATAATAGAGACATTTGGGAGGATGTTATGTAGTGAAATAGGAACACCAGGGGAGGGAGAAACACATCAGATTAAATAACAGACACAGTGAATGCACAGTCTAATTTTCTGCTGTGAGTGTGTGTGAGGGGTGGGGCTGGTCTCCTAGAATTCTTCCCCCAAGAATCTTATTATTAAACTGAGAAATAAGAAGGGCTGACAATGCCTTCCACTGGGCCCAGGCTGCCTCTGAAATATCAACAATCTATCTGGGTTCCTTGTACCTATTTCAACAAAATTTCTATTCTTCCCCATTTTTCATTCCACTGTCAGGTTCCCTAATTTATGTCCTCTTCATTACCTGTTTCTTTTCTCTTCATTTTTGCAAAAGTCATCTTAGTGAAACAGACCAGATCATGCCATTCAAGTCCTGAAAAATATACAACGAAGTAACAATTAAGTATGAAAATTTAGTGTGTTTGTCAAATTTCCCTATCTGCTGCATTCATAACCACTCTCTTTTCCTGTAATAGTTCTAGGAAATCCCCAAAAGCCAATTCCATTTTCCATATACCTGAATGTTTCTTTAACAAGGCTAAAATAGGTATCTCATTGATGCCTTTTTGAATATACGTGCCAGTTTCCTGCCTTGATAATCAAGAAGGAAATTCTCCTTGGCATTCTCGGTTGCACCAGGATAATTCGTTATGGTCATTGGCCCATCCCAATGTCTCCAGCAAGCTGGGGCGTGAACGGGCTTCTTTTCTGCTTACAAAACTTTTCGGACTCATGTTCTGATTTTTTGTTTTGAAACTGCATAGCATAATTTTTTTTCTCCTTTGTACATAAAGGTCAGCTAATGTACTGCTGCCTCAAAAGTCAGTTTCCCTGTTTCCAAATGTCTTCTTAAATTTTTTCAAGAATTTAGAAATCGGATAACTCAACTTAGGATGTTGAAATTTTACAACGTTGAAGCTTCTTATAATTCCCCCAAAAATATCCATTAATAGGTTCTGAGTAAAGGCAAGATGACTTGATTCTTAATGAACTTTATTTATATTTTCTTCTCAGAAAACTAGAGTATTAATCTTCCAGTTTTCTAGAGGGTTGTCAAAGCCAGAACAATGAGGGCTGCATTACTATGACCTTTTAACGTAGTTGTGGTTTACGCAGCAATCTTAGAACAAACGCATATACAATATTCACTTGATGCCAGGTAACTTTCTAAGGGTTTTACATATATTAACTAATTCTACCTTTACCACAACTCTATGCTGTAAATATCATTATCTTCCTTAGTTTACAGTTAAGGAAACTGAGGCCTGAGAGGTTATATAACTTCACATAGGTCATATGGCTAATAATTGACAGAGATAAAATATTTACAGCCCTGTTTTTAACGATTTTGCTCCATCACCCTTCATGTCTAAGATGTAAATTGCTTAGGATAAGCAGTTTTGACTTTAGTCATATTTTTAAAATTTCTTTACATTTTTCCCTGTTTCCTCATCATTTAGTGTGGATAACCAAGCATTTACTTAGCTATAGTTCCAGACATGTAATCGCAATTTTGTTGGGGCACTGGAACATAACATCCCTTGATTATTTTACACATTTTATTCTGCCTCTGCTACTTTACACAGGCATGTGTATAAAAATGTGAAAGTTAATTATATTATCCAAAGTTCATGGAACACTTTTGTGGCTCTAACAGCCATAAATAGGTCTGGGATTACCTTGTATTCTTTGAAAAACATTCCCTATCCCTTTGGGACCTAGTTGAAAAGTTTTTCATGTCAAAATCAGGGTGTCCCTGGTCCGGTCTCCCTAGATCTTGCTCACTAGAAACCAAGGAGGCTGCAGTGGGAGGTGAGAACCGCAAGGGTGGCAGCCCCCGCACATGAGCCTCAAGATATCTCAAGCACTGAAGCAAAGGCTGAGATGCACAAGACAGGGAAAGCATCATCCCCGCCTCCCCAGCCTTTCTCTTTATAACCTTTATGACCACACATAGGACATAAGCAAGGTGAGTCTCCAATATCCCACCCAGCTGGACCACATGTTTGAGAGTAAAATGAGGTGCTCTTGAAAATCACAAGGGGCGACAGATGTAAACTGGCCATTTTACAGCTCACATATAAATGCACACGAGGAATGGGAAAATCAACACGTACATAATAAATATGATTACACAAGCTCTGTTCCCTGCTCTCAGGTCTTTACTTTTGATTGCAAAATAATTTAAATTTTTTTGCAAAATAAAATGCAAAACTAGAAAACCAAACTGGCAAATTTATACCTTATTGAATTAACATAGTGCGAAGACCCAGATCAAGAAATAGAGATGGATCAGATGCCCCAGAAACAAATACAACCCCTTTGTTTTATAAATTCTTAACTTTTTTTGCTGTTTTATTCATGTTCTCTTTGAACTAAGAGCTAAAGTATAGCTTCTGCTTCGTACACACGTTTATAATATTTACCGTTACATATGCTACTTGTATTCAGCACACACTCTCTTGCCCTCTGACTCCTGGTCAAACCCTAATCTCCTTTCAGGGCTCCAGATGGAAACCAGGTCACTAGCTAAACGTGGATGCAGAAAAAGCACCAGCCATGCTGCCTGAACTTCCCTCTTGAAATTCAAGGTGTCTAAACTCAGCTGGACTCCTAGGGCACCCAGACAGACACAGGCCCCTGCGTGGCTCCCCTAAGAGTGCTCTGTCCCACTCTTCCAGACAGTTTTCTATTTAGTCCTCTCTCCTCAAACCGCCATAATATCTTATACTGTACCAACATTTTTTCACTTTCACAAAAAATTAGAGCAATCAGGGAATATCTCCAGGAGCTCTCAACACTGTATCTACTTTCCAACCAGAAACTATGCCCTGTGTTCAGCTCCTCTTGTGATCTTCCCATGTCAAAGACAACACCCTCTTCCCCATTGGTTATTACTGAGTCCTCTCTTTATGTCATAACCCACCTGTGGTTTATCAGCAAGTTCTAACTCACCTACTTTCAAATATAACCGGCATTCAGCCCCATCTCATCTCACTCATACCCACTGCTTTAGACAAAGACATTACCATCTCTTGGATAAATTCCCACAATAGGTTTCTAAGTGACTTCTCCTTTTTTCTGCCCTTACACCCTTAGGATTTACTTTCAACCTAGTGGCTATAGTGATCTTTTAAAAATATAATCCTCTTGTGCCTCTTGTCTGTTTACACCACTTCAGAGGTGGACCGTCTCACTCAAAAAATCACCAGAATTCATCCTATAACCTTCCAGGCACAACATGATGTGTCTCATTTGCAGCTTTCTGACTCTGTCTCCTAATGCCACTCCTCAATTCAGCCACACTGGTCTTCTTGCTGTTCCTTAAACACATTATGCACGTGCCCACTTCAGGTTATCTGCATTTACTTCTGAGGTAGGAGGTAGATGGGCCCCTGGCCTGGACAGCTCGTGTTTGTCAAGCGGAGTAACACTGAAGCTTTGTTCTCACCCAGACACTCCAAGGACAAACCTAGTGGCAGAAGCTGAGCTCGGCTGAAGTAAAGAGTAAGATGACCTCTCCTGAGGTCAAGGAAGCCTGCTCCTCGTGGGTCACAAAGGGAAGGGGTGTCACCCCATAATGGTGGACCTATATCCACAGGCCTCTGGGGTGGGATCCATCTTAGCAAAAAATTGGGCACACATCTTGGGGAGGGTCCTAGGACCCATCAGATGTGAAAAAAGAGACAAGATAATTAGGCCCCGTCAGGTGTGAAAAAAGAGACAAGATATTTAGCCAAATATAAACAAAGACGGGGAAGGACTGTCCTGTATAAGTGATTTAAATCACCTCTTCATGGCGCTCCTCCTCATTAGAGAGGACACCCATCCTCTTTCTCTCTGGGTGTGTATTTCTGCCTAGCTTCTGACTTAAATAAATAAACTGTTTCTCTGTGTGCTCTCCCATAGGTTGTGCTGTGTCTCTAACAACAAACTTTGTACCTGTTTTTACAGTTTTTGCCTCCTTGAAACATTTTTGCTTTCAGTGGGAGTAAGAACCAGTGGAACTTCTTCCAGGGGGCTTCTAGCCTCTAGCCCCTGTGGTCTAGTGGCTATGGTTCCTGGTTTTCATCCAGGCTACCCGGGTTCAATTCCTGGGCAGGGAAACTAAGATCCCTCTTCTGGACTGCTCACTGCTGTCTCTCTGAGATCACTTCTGCCTTGAAAGGTCCAAAAATCTTCATGGTTACCTCCTTCCCTGCCTTTCAGTCTGTAAAAATCACTTTCTCTGTAAGCTTCTTTGACTTATAACTAAAATGCTCCCCCATACTATTTCATGTTTTCCTCCTTGTTACTTAGTATTTAGTATTACCTATGAGACTCTGTATTTATAGATTTATTTTTTTATTTCCTTTACTCCACTAGACTACCCAATGTGGGCAAACAGTTTTGTCTATTTGGTTCACTATCTCCCCACTGCCTGGCATGTATGTCCATATTAGATAAAATCTTTGAAATTCTCCTTTCAAATTTATATCTAGTTTGCTTACACTACCAGGATGTCATAAGGAATAAATGAGAGTTTAAAAGCTTTACGATTAGACAAATAAAAATCATTGATTGTATCATTAATATCTTATCACAATAAAGGAATTCACAGAAATAAGTAAAATTGAGGAAGAGAAGATTATCTCTGGGTCTGATTCAGAACCTCAGGTACCAATAACAGTCTTGGGAAATGGAGTAAGTTGTACAAAATCATGGACTCTAGAATAATCATGGAAACAAAAAGAGTTATTCTTAAAAAAAAAAAAAAGATCCCAATATATGCATTTCGAAAGGCCTCAATAATTTTGGGAAAATCAGAGAATTGATTGATAAACATTTTAATTGAAAAAGAAAAAAAATTAAATTGCATACATATACAAAAGAAAAAATGTTTTGTTTATAAATTGAGCAGGTACTGGTTCTGAACTAAATGCTAGAATTCAGATACAGAGTTTAAATATAAAAATAAGAAGATCTGACAATGGTATATTTGGGATAGTTGTTTTTCACATATGAAGAAAATGGACAAATATTTTTTAGACATGGGAAATCATATCACATTTATGTACCTAAAATGAAAGAGGGAGGGAGTTAAGAGGGGGAAGATGAGGTAGAGGCAGAGGAGAAGGCAAAAGAGAAAAAAAAAAAAAAATAGAATAATCCAGCTCTCTAAAAGATGACAGAAAATTAAAAACAAACAAACAAACAAAAAACAAGGAAAAAAACTGATGATGTACTCAAAATGTGGGACCACCTCTGGGACTTTCAACACCAACTTTTAAGAAACCAGAAGACATCCATTGTTTCAGTAAGCTTCACCTGACTGACTACTATCCTACTTACGTCAAATGGTTGATGTTTCATTTTACAATCCATAGTGAATAACTATTCTTCATTATGGCTGAAAACTTTGTAAGTAGACCACAAAAACTATTTGGGAAAAAAATTCCTTTTCAGGCAGAATTTGATAACTTATTAAAAATTCTAAGCTAGGAAAATTATAATTAGGGGGATAAAATCTCTCAAGGAAGAAATACTAGAACAAAATGTCACACAAGCTCAAGGGCTCTGCTTGAGTGGTAGCTCTATGTTTATTTTCATTTTTAATCCAGTTTATTTAGTTTCTATATTCTCTTTCATGGCCACATATCTCTGCCTTAATTTAAAATATTTTTTTAATAAATTTACTTTTTATTTATTTATTTTTGGCTGTGTTGGTTCTTCGTTGCTGCTTGTGGGATTTCTCTAGTTGCAGCGAGTGAGGACTACTGTTCACTGCAGTGCACAGGCTTCTCATTGCGGTGGCTTCTCCTGTTGCAGAGCACAGTTTTTAGGTGTTCGGGCTTCAGTAGTTCTGGCACATGGGCTCAGTAGTTGCAGCTCACGGGCTTTGTTGTTCCGTGGCATGTGGGATCTTCCTGGATCAGGACTCATACCTGTGTCTCCTGCATTGGCAGGTGGATTCTTAACTACTGCACCACCAGGAAAGCTCTAAAATATTTTTTAATGAGAAAGATTACTTTTTAATAAATAGTACTTAGAATTAAAACAACTGTTATTTTTAATATAGTGTCACAGTATTTATCAGCTATGAAAAAGGAATGCAGTAACCTAAGATGAGAAGAGGTGGCGGGGGGAGCTGTAATTTAATTTAATAAAAAGATAAAGAAAATTGAAAAAATATTTAAATATAAAAATGGAAAGAATGTAGGTGGTTTCCAAGGCAAATAGGCAGAGAAGTTGCCTCAGTCAGTTTGTGCTGCTACAACAGAATAACACAGCCTGGGTGGTTTGAACAACAAATATTTATTTCTCATAATTCTGGAGGATGAAGTCCAAGATCAAGGAACCCGCAACTCCTGTGTCTGCTGAGAACCCTCTTTCTGATCTGCGCTGGCCATCTTCTCCTTGTACCCTCACATGGCCGAGGGCAGAGAAAAAAGGACAAGCTACCTGTCTCTTCTTATAAGGACCCTAATGCCACCCTGAGGGCCCCACCCTCATCACCTAATTTTTCGCAAAGGCCTTGCCTCCTAATACTATTCCATTGGGCTTAGGGATGTTATTATTATTTGGCCACGCAGCGAGGCTTACAAGATCTTAGTTCTCCAATCAGGGATTGAACCCAGGTTCACAGCCGTGAAAGCACAGAGTCCTAACCACTGGACCACCAGGGAATTCCCACCATTGGGGTTAGGATTTCAACTTCAAAATATGAATTTTGTGGTGACACAAACATACTATCCATAGCATTCCTCCTCCGGCCACCCAAAGTGTATGTGCTTCTCACATGTACAATACATTCCATCCCAACAGCCCTCAAAGTCTTACCTCATTCCAGCATCAACTCTAAAGTCCAGAGTGTCATCTAAATGAGATGAGAGTGGTACAATTTATCCAAAATTCCTCTCTGGCTGTGAACCCGTGAAACCAAACAAGTTATGTGCTTCCAAAATATTTACAATGATGGAACAACCAAAGAATAGACATTCCCATTTCAAGTGGGAAAAATAGCAGAGAAGGAAGGACTGATGAGTCCCAAGCGAGTCTAAAACCTAGCAAGGCAAATTCCATGGGACCTTAAGGTTTGAGAATAATCCCCTTTAGCTCAATGCTCTGCTCTCCAGGGCCCCTGGAGTAGCAACAACACCCCTATGGCTCAGTGAAGTGCTGCCCACGCATGACTCTCCGGGCAAGGCTCGCACCCCCAGGGCTTCTGTTGGAAGCTGTGCACCCTATTGAAACCCAGGTGGTGGTTCTGATGATCTCTGAATTACCTTACAGACCATTCTTCCCTTTTCTTGAAGGATAGCACACGTTCAAAATGGAATGGCTTCGTCATCCTATCTTGTAGAATCTAAGAAGTCTAACAGTCTTCCTCCATGCCATCACATCACCTTCCTCTTCAGTTCAAACTGGCAATTTTCCTCCTGGGGTGGCTGATTAAGTCCCTGGTTCACACACATACTAACCACCTTATCAAATATTTCCTAGGCTACACCCATAGTACTTCCTTCTGAGCATACTTTCTCATCCTTTGCATTATGGAGAGCTGAGATTTCTTCCAATCTTTATGTTCTGGCTTCTTTTTGCTTAAGAATCTCATCTTAGATGCATTTCTCTTCTTGCATTTTACTAAAATTACTCGTGAGGAACTGAGCCACTTCAGCACTTTGTTTAGAAAGCTCCTCAGCTGAATATCCAACTTCACCTTTCTCAAGAACTACCTCCCACAAAACACTACTACAATATGAATACAATTCAGCCAAGTTTGTAGACACTTTATAACAAGGGTTGTTTTTTTCTCCACTGTCCAGTGACATGTTCTACATTTCAGTCTGAGATCTCAGGTCCGTGTTTCCACCAACATTCTACACATGATTATTTAATCTATGCTGTAAGAAGATGGATGCTTTCTCTCTCTATTCTTTTCTTTCTGAGCCTTTACCAGAGTCACCTTCAAGAGTCCCTTCATGGCAATGTTGGCTTTTTCTAGCATTTACCCTGAAACTCTTTCAGCCTTTACCCATTATCCAATTTCAAAAGTCACTTTCCACATTTTTAGGTATTTTTTACAGCAGTAGCCTACTTCTCAGTATCAATTTCTGTCTTTGTTTGGGCTGCTATAACAGAATAATGTAGACGTGGTGTCTTAAATAGCAAAACATTTATTTTTTGCAGGTTGGAGAGTTCAGTAACAAGCTGCTAGAAGGTCTGGTGTCTGGTGAGAATCTGCTTTCTGGTTTGCAAATGGCCACTATCTTGCATCCTCAGGTGGCCCAAGTGTAGAGAGAGAGGGGAAGCAAGCCACTCATAAGGGCATCAATCCCATCATGAGGGCCCCATTCTCTTGACCTAAATACCTCCCAAAGGCCATGATTCCTAATACCATTCCACAGGGGTTAGGGTTTCAGCATATGAATTTGGCAGGGGATGAGAGTATGGGCTGGGGTTTGCAGCACAAGCATGCAGTCCATAATGAAAGTGGAATTCCATCTATGACACTTTCTTAGAATGCTGACCTTTGGAAGGTTCTGCGTTTATGTATCAGTCAAATATTTTCAGACTTATTACATGAGAAAAAAATGTTATGTGCTTACTCTCTTATATGGATTATACCCAAGACACTGATTATGTTAATTTATTATAATAATGATTTTCAACCCTGGCTGTACCTTAAAATCCCCTGTGGTGCATTTTAAAAAATGCAACTGTAAAGCATAAATCCTAACCTATTAATTATAGTTTCTTAGGATAGAACCTATTCATATACATTTTTCAAATCTCCATGAGTGTTTATGGTACACCAAAAAGGTTAAGAAAATAACAACAGTAGAAGAAAAGTTTCTCATCAGAAGTTATATACATTGTATTGTAATGTATTTTTGTTTTTTGAGGTTTTTTGAGGTATAATAGACAAGTAAAATTGTAAAAGATATTTAATGTGTACAAAATGATGATTTGATATACATATACATTGTGAAAGGATTCCTCTCATTGAGCTAATTGACACATCCATCACCTCACTTGGGCCCCAATGAGTGGCACTGGGGGAAGGGGTCTTTCTTATGCCACATTTCAGACGCCCACCGTGGGGCTGGGACTTGGCCCTGGGCTCTTCATTGTTCATGGCCATTACTGAGGGATTCCTTGTTAGTTTCTTTTCCTCTGCTATTTTTAAATTTAGTAGTCACCAAGTAAAATTTCTTTTTTTTTGGAGGTAAGAACATCTATTTTCTACTTTCTTAGCAAATTTCAATTATAATTAATTCACTCATAAGATGAATAATATCTGAGGATATGATGTATAATATGGTAGCTGTAGTTGTGTTATCAACTACAGTTGTGTTATCAACTACAGTTACCATATTATACATTAGATCCTCAGATCTTATTCATAAGTTTGACCCATTACCAACCTCTCCTTGTCTCCCTCACCTTCCAGCCCCTTGCTACCACAGTTCTTTAGTTTATATTCACATATAAGTGATATCATACAGTACTTGTCTTTCTCTGTCTGGCTTATTTCACCTAGCATAATGCCCTCAAAGTTCATCCATGTTGTAAATATCAGGGTTTCCCTCTTCTTTTTTTTTTTTTTTTTTATGGATGAAGGAAAACCCTCAAGAGGATTTTCTTTTTTTCTTTTTAAATTTATGTATTTATTTATTTATTTTTGACTGTGTTGGGTCCTCGTTTCCGCGCAAGGGCTTTCTCCAGTTGCGGCGAGTGGGGGTCACTCTTCATCGCGGTGCGCGGGCTTCTCACTGTCGCGGCCTCTCCTGTTGCGGAGCACAGGCTCCAGACACGCAGGCTCAGTAGTTGTGGCTCACGGGCGCAGCCGCTCCGCGGCATGTGGGATCTTCCCAGACCGGGGCACGAACCCGTGTCCCCTGCATTGGCAGGCGGACTCCCAACCACCGCGCCACCAGGGAAGCCCAAGGGTTTCCCTCTTTTTAAAGCTGAAATTATATCGTGTGTGTGTGTGTGTGTGTGTGTGTGTGTGTGTGTTCTATTTAATCCAGTTTTGAGAGGTTTTTTGTTTTTGTTTTTTGTTGTTTTACTTTTGCCTAATACAGGTTTTTATTTTTATAACTTCCCTCTTAGAACGGCTTTTACAGTATCCCATACATTTTGGCATGTTGTGATTCTTTTTTCATGTGTTTCAAGATTTTTTTCTTAAATTTCCATTTTGATTTCTTCTTTGACCATTGGTTGTTTAGGAGTGTGTTGTTTAATTTTCACATATTTTTTTTTAATTTTCCAGATTTACTCCTGTTATTGATTCCTACATTAATATCATTGTGTTACCAAAGGTAATTGGTATGATTTCAGTCTTCTAAAATTAGCTTGTTTTGTGAATTATCACATGTTCTATCTTGCAGAATGTTCCATGTGTGCTTGAGAAAAATATACTTGGGTGTTGTTGAGTGCAATGTCCTTTATATGTCTATTAGGTTGATCTGACGTGATGTGTAGTATAAGTCTAACGGTTTGTTATTGATTTTTTGTCTGGATGATCTATCCATCGTTGAAAGTGGTGTGATAAAGTTCCCTGCTGTTACTATATTGCTATCTATTTCTCACTTCACATCTGTTAATATTTGCTTTATGTATTTAGGTGTTCTTATGTTGGGTGCATAAATATTTACTGCTTTACCTTCTTGAATAATTGATCACTTTATCATTATATAATAACTTTTTGTCTCTTGTTACACTCTTAGCTTTACAATTTATTTGGTCTGTCATAAGTATAGCTTCCCTGCTTCCTTTTGGTTTCCCTTTGCATGGAATATATTTTTTTCATACATTCCTTTTTAGTCTTCATATGCTTAAAGCTGAAGTGAGTCTCCTGTATGCAGCATATGGTTGGATTTTGTTTTTATACCCATTCAGCCACTCTATGTCTTTTGATTGGAGGATTTAGTCCATTTACATGTAAAGTAATTATTGATAGGTATGGGTTAATTTTGCTCTTGATGGTGTCCTAGATATCTCTCAAGCTATTTTACTGTTTTTCATTATTTTTTTCTTTTTACTTCTCTGATTGGTTGATTTCCACTGTCCTGTCTGAATTTGTTTTTCCCTTCTTCTTGTTAATTCAGCCTGCTGTTGAACAACTCTACTGAATTTTTTTAGTTCAGTTATTGAATTCTTTAGCTCTGTGATTGCAGTTGGCTACTTTTTAATATTTTCTGTCTCTGTTGAAATTCTCCCTTTGTTCATGCATTGCTCTCCTGACCTCGGTGAGCATCTCTGTAACTGTTATTTTAAACTCTACATCAGGTAAATCACTTGCCTCTGTTTCATCAGGTTTTGTTTCTGGTGATTTATCTTGTTTTGCTTGGGACATATTTATCTATTCATTTTTCTTGACTTTTTGTGTTGGTTTCTGCACATTAGATAGAAAGGCAACTCTCCCAGTCTTGAAAGAGTGGTTTCTGGTAGATGAACCTCATCAATTAGCCCAACCTGAGCTCCTGGTTGCCTGTCAAACTTTTCTGATTGTCCAACTGCCTTCTTTGTTGTTCTTAATGGCTTTCAGTAGTTGAGGGTGTTCCAAGAACTGTCCCAAAGAGGAAGATTTTGGTCAGCAGCTATATGGAGCCTGATGAAATTTTGGACCCTCAGGGAGGAGAGTATTGTGGCCTGCTCCCTCTTTGCTGGGCCAGGGTGTATACCCCCCATGTGAGGAGGGAGAGGCACTTGTTCTTATGCCCATTAAGATCTGCTTCTTTGTTTGCTACAGTCCTGTGGGACTCATGAATGCAATCTCTGCTGGCTATCAGAGCCAGGCAATCTGGAAGCCTGTCTCTTGGGTGGCAGCTGCAAAAGCTGGGGTACACACAAAATGTGTACAAGCTTCTCCCAGGGAGGTACTGGTGACTTGATTTTATTGTTGGAGCAGACTAAAAGAAAGTGTGGGGTGTTATCTCCCAGCTTCCCAATCTTTGGGGAAGATCACAGCCAGCCCTTAAATATGTGTTAAAGTTAGAAGTCTGACCCCCAGGCAGTAGCTTGTAAAATATTCAGATAGATCCCTTTCAGAGAAAGACTAGGAAATGGGCAGTTTTGCCTGATCCCTCTGTGTTGAGCTCCTGGGGAGATAGCCAGTTAAGAACTACTTCTTTTTTTGCTACAGTTGTGTAGGACTCATGACTAGAAGTCCTGTTGGCTATCAGAGCCAGGTGATCAAGGGGCCCATCCCTCACTTGGCATCCATCAAAACAGGGGCACAGACACGTGTACAGGCACCTTTCAGGAAGATACTGGGAACTACGAGCAAGCTGGAGGAAGAAGGTAGAAGAGGTATTTCCTGGCTTCCCTTCTCTGGGGAGGATCACAGCCAGTCCCTAGGTGATTACTAAATTAGAAGACTGGTCCTCTGGCAGCAGCTTTTAAATTTTGTAGATAGATACCTTTCAGAGAAAGACTGGGATATGGGTGATTTTGCCTGCTCCCTCTTGCTGAGCCATGGGGAAGAGACTCCATGAGAGCTGGCACACCCAATAAGTATTGTGTTTTTTTCTTTTCTATAGTTCTGTGCCTTATGGACACAAGCCCCAGTGGCTTTCAGAACTAGGTTTTGAGGGGCCTATTCTTCTACTGGGTCTCTTAAATGTTGGGGCACTAGATGTACAGTTCAAATCCCTTACTCCTCAGGTAGAAGCTGGGAGTTGGGGGTTTCCTCCCAGTTGTATGGCATTGTACTGGGAGTGTTTTATGGAGACAGTGTGTCTCCATCTTTCCTGTCCATTTTGATGTAGGTATTTTCTCATTCCCCTAATACGTAGGAGCTGCTCAGCTAGTTTCTGGATCTATTTCAGAGGGAAATGCTCCATGTACAGCTATCAATTTGTTGGGTCTGTATGAGGAGGGGAGTTCAGGAACCTTCTATTTCACCATCTTGGTTAACTCTGGCTAATTTTTATTTTTATAAAACATTTGTTCCAGCTTCCCAAGATCTTAATCATGTAAACCACGTGGATTAATAACAGTGGGTAGACAAAGGATTTTAGGGTTTGTGGAATGGAAAATACATATGACATTCCTACAAAAACTAAGGTGCTTACAAGCTATTTTTTATATATTTACACATAATTTAGGAAATGTTTACTGCACTTTCCTTATGTTTGCATTTTAGTAGTAGAAGTGACTGTGTTAAATCATATACTTTATGGATGTGTCTGGACTTGCTACTAGAGCGGGGAGGCAAATGAATAAACAGAATTACAACACAGCAAACACACTAGGTTTTCTTTTTATGTGCCATCTCCTCTAGAGAGAGGTCTGGCTGATAAGTGCCCTCTATTCTCACTTATACTTTACATAGTACCTTATTTTTCATGCTAGAAACCTATTCTCACCATTTTTTTTTAACTCATGTGTTTCTTTCCACCTCACTATTTTATTTATTTATTTATTTATTTATTTATTTATTTATTTATTTATTTATTATTTTTCTGGCTTTATTTCCAGTCTAAGAATACAAAACAAATATAATTCAGTTTAGAATCTTAGTTATGTGAGAAATGTCCATATTGAAGAGAATACAGAAATTTACTTACAATTCATTATGAGACTTTTCCTTCATATTCAACACAAGATTTAAAAAGAAGGCTTAGCTAATATGTCTTTAAAAATTTATGACAGAGAAGAAAGGATTTTCTTTTTAACCAGGGAATGGAAATTGACTTTGTAATCTTTGAGCTTGAATAGCATAATTAATTTTTCTTAAATAAAATGCAAATGTTTACCATACTGCTTTAGCTTACTATTGCAGATACACATAACTTATCATGACAAAAGAGTTGCAAAATATACTTATGTATTTATTTAACAAGTTTTCCTTGAGCAACCACTGTCTGCCTGGCATTGTGCTGGGCTTTGGGGATGTACAAATAGGAAGAACACAGACATGGTCAGTCCATATCCTTGTGGAACTTACATGATAGTGGAGGAGACAATGAACAAGACCTAAGAAAAAAACAAGAAAAAAAAAGGAAATACAATATTTACAAACTAGTAATCCATGCAGATAATGAAATAAGTAGGGTTCTAGAATACAAATAATAAAGGGGCTATTTAGGGATGCTCTATTTTAGATTAAGTGGCCAGAAAATTCCTCCTTGGGGACGTAGATGCTGAAGTGGGAAGATAAGAAGTCACCAGCTTTGTGATAACCTGACTGAAGTGAAAAACTGTGAGTCAGAAAGGTCTGGGACTGTTCAATGAATGGAAGAAGGGTCAGTGTGTTTGGTGTAGTAAGGCAGGGAGAATGGGTTGAGTAAGGTTTTAAAAGTGGACAGGGTTACAAGGTATGGAATGTTGGTTTTATTTTAAGGGCAAAGTGAAGGCATTAAACGACTTTGTGTAAACATCAAAACAGGGAGAATATCATGATTAAATATTCTTTTACAAATCATCACTCTGGCTGTTGTGTGGAGAATGGGCTAGAGGGCCTAGAAATGGTAGCACAGGAGCCTCCTGAGGTATCTTGGTGAAAGATGATGGGGACTCAGCCCAAGGTGAATGGCAGTGTGGATGGATAATAGTATACACTGTTAAGATATATTTTGGAAAAATAGTCTCAGGCCCTGCTGGTAGATTAAATATAATAGGTTGGGAAAAGGGAGGATTAAAGGATGATTACTCTCTTTCTGGTTGAAGCAACTCAAGAGAAAGAGTTGCTATTAAGTGATGGAGAAGATTGGCAGAAGTGTTACCAAAAGTGGGGTCCAGCTGCTCTCCGTTCAAAAGCCAATAAAGATGCAATGTTGGTGGAAAGGAAAGTTTGCAACTGGTGGGGGGAGGGCAGATTCCTGTCCAAAGGCCAACTCCCCCCCGCCCCCCGACAACCAGTGGACCACAGCTTTTATATTCGGAGGGAGGGGGCTACATGCAGAAACAGCACAGCCAGCTCTGACAGTCATCATGAAATTGGCCCTGTGGTGGTCTGACCAGCGTCATCTTGATTATTTTAAGTCTTCAGTTCCAAGGTTGGCTTGTTCCCATTTTTTTGAGGCCAAGTCTCAGAACTGTTGAAGCTTATGTCATGGCTAAAGTCTGGTCATCATGTAGTTAACTTCTTCCACCTGGTGGGGGTTTCAGTATCTATAAGACAGCTCACAGGATATGGCTCAGAATATTATCTACAGCCCTTGAGGAGGAACCAAAGGTCCTTGACTAAGCTTAATGACTAAACTATTATTATTTAGTCTTGTTGGACTGTTTTCCTTTGTTTCTGCATTTTCTCACTTGTCTGATTAAACTTATTCTTTGGCTAAAGTTTTTCCACAGACAAAAGCCAAGCTGAGAACATGGGAGGCAAGGACCATAGGGTCCTGCTCCTTTCAGTGGCACATGTTTGCTCAGAGATGTGTTCAAGAGTTCTAGTGTGATGATGTTAATAGTTGAGACACCTAGACAATGCAATATTCCAGTACAGATATTCAGTAGAGGATAAAAATCTGAACTTGAAGATCAGATGAAAGATCTGGATTGGGAACATAAATTTGAGTTTCTTAGCACTTATGTAAATGATATCTCAAGGCATTGGAATGGACGGAGATACCATTAGGAGAGAATATATATAGGAAAGGGAAGGAGACTCAGATGCTATCATATGGAGTTTGGTGTGAGGAAGAGGAGTCAGCAAAGGAAACTAAGGCAGGGCAACTACAGAAGGAAAGGATAGGAAGCATGTCAGGGTGTGCTACTATAACAAATTGTCTAAGAATGTTGGTGCCTGATAAAATCAGAGTTATTCCTCACATGACCTTTTCAAGTTGGCTCAGAGATTACTCTAAAACCAAGGCTGACAGAACAGCCACCATTTTAAATACCACGAACCACTACAGAAAAAGGAATGGGAGCTGTGGAGGGCTTTGAATTAAATGTTTGGGTCCAACAAAGATAGATGTCACTTCAACTCAAATCTCACCAGGAAGAACTATTTGACCATGTGCTGAAATATTTGGTCAACCGTATCAACATGTACAAGAGTCTGCTTTTCTGATGGCTTACTCGCCCTAAAATAGACAGGCAACCCCAAGTCCCAACCAATGATAGCGTCAAGCTCAAGGTGCACACCTGTGGGTATTTTATGACAGTTGTTAGACTATATCAGGTGTAGAAGCAGATCTTCCTCATCCAGAGCTCTACGAAGCAAGTGCTCTCACTGTGCAGTGGTGGAGAATGGGGTAGATAATCTCAATGAAACCTCCCATTTGGATGTCAACCATACCCATTCTTCTGCAGATGTTGTGATGGCTTCTCTTCCTCTGAGAAGGAAATCCTCCCACTAGGGTCTGTTTCTGCTCGCTGGGAGGGACTTCCTCATCCACAGTTTTCCAAGGCCCTTGTCTTCCCATCACAGGAGTCCCTTCCTTCATCATCCTCTTTGAACCTGAGCTGGGCATCAGGTAATATGTTCTTCTTGGGGGCCCAGTAGTCTCTTCCTTCTGCTTCTCACTCATAGTAATCTGTGAGCCCAGGGATTGTTTGAAGTCTCCAACTGTCACATACTTTTTAAGTCTAGGCTCATAATCCTTTTGGTAGAACAATTGTCTCATAAACAGCCTGTTTCTTATTGATTTTATTTCATTGATATCCATGTACCAATTTATGTAAGACATGCCCCACTATCTCCAGTTCATTCCAGGTATTTTGAATCAATCAGGCTTCTTTGGGAGAGTCAAACCTTTAGTCTCTTCTCTTGAGTAATTTTGTTCAAAATTTAGTTACAGGGCCACCTTGACCCTCACTGTACCAGGAAAAGCAGGCGTCACCACTTGACATCTGGGCACAGTTACACTTTTAAAATACCTTAAAATTATTTTACAAATAATTTACAGAACTAAAAGTAAAACGATAGTAAAAATAACTTATTAAAAACTGTAATAAGAACTTAAACATAGCAAACCATATTTTTATTCCATATTTTTCTAGTGGGGAAACACACAATGCCCATAGAATGTAACTCACTGTTAATCAACTTACATGAATGAACCTGGAGCACATCCATCCTGAAATACTGATTCCTGATTTCAAATAGTCAGGAATAGATTCTAGTTTATCATCACTTCTAGTTCTTCTTCATGTTCTTGATTCATCGAAATGCAGTGATTTTGATACTTTGAAATCTCATAGTTTTGTTGTGGAGAAGTTGACTATTATTTTGGCCTATAATTACAAAACATTTTCATTGTTTGGTTTATAAAAACCAAGTCAGATGATTGATAACTGTATTTTAAAGTTTCTAAGTAATCCATTTTTCCAATCAATTCCAACAATTCCAAAATGTTATATACACATCTGCTGTACTAGTAAGGATTTGATCAGAGTAAAAGAATCAGTAGAATCTCTCTCTCTCTCATATATATATAAATATATGAGAATATATGAATATGGATATATCATATATGTATATATGACCGATTGCAAAGAATTGGCTTATGCAATTGTACGGGTTGGCTTGGCAAGTCCATAATAGGTAGGGCCAGTCATCATAAAAGGCAGTCTGGAAACACTACTCCAGCAGGAGCTGACACTGGTAATTTCTTCTTCCTCTAGAAACTTCAGTTTTGCTCCTAAGGAAATTCAATTATTGGAAGAGACGCACCCAGATTACTGAGGATAATCCCTCTTACTAACTGTGGATGTTAAACACATTTACAAAACACCTTTACAGCAATACCTAGATTAGTGTTTGATTGAATAATGGCCTCACCAAACTGACACATACAATGAACCACTACATTTGTCTTCAGCATTTGTCCACTTATGAATCTTATTAAGTAAATTTTGATGCATGAGCACCATAAAAATCAAAGAGTACACTCACTTATGATAGTGCCTATTTGTTTCAGAAAATGTCATGTGATACAATCATTTCTGATGAATGGATGAGGATGTCATACATCTCTCTCATTTTTAGAAATCTATCTTTCACTCACTGCTTCTTCAGTTTGCATAAATTCATATAGGATATTTTCATCTGATGAAATATAGTCTGAGATTTCACTTATATGATTAATTTTACCATCATTATTAGTATCTGAAGTATTGCTGTCTCTATGCATTCACATTTTGATTTATATAGTAATTTAGAATATCATTCTCTTGGTCCCTTGGTAGGTATTTTTTTTTTTAAATGTCTCAATTCTCAAATGTGTTCAATGAATGCTATTTAAAAAGGCAACAACGATCATGTTTCTAAACTTATTTTATAACTTCTTGGAAGATGATGAAATATTTTGTACAATACAATCATAAAACTAAGGAATGATGTAATATTGATAATTTATTTTTATTGATAATTTTATTTATTGCATCATTCTAGGTGATTCAATTTTATTTTTATTTTAATCTATTTTAGCATGGTTGGGAATAATTTATGAGTAATGATAAAATAATTTCTAGGATGAGGAAAAGCAAATTATGCCAATAATAAATAAAATAAGATCACTAAGATTATATAGTTTACCTTAGATTTATAAAAGTGTCCATTGGACCAATATTGAGGATAATATCCTCAACCTAAAGTTAACTAATTATACATGTCAATTATGTCTACAAAATATTTTCATGGAATTTTTTTTGAAACTTGAAGTGTTACACTTTATGTTAAAGTGATTTTTTTTTAAGTTTCTTTAGAAGATCACTAAAAAAGAATAAAAGTCATGAAATATGAATTCTTACAAATAGTTAAACTACTCAGAAAAGAAACTCAAAATCTAAATTTAGGTTCAAAGTGTGTTACACCAAGGGTTAATCCATTCAGATATGATAACCATTGGTGTAATATTCATGTTTGATTTGACCTTCACATATAACTGAAGTTTTAGGTTTTTTAAAAAAAATTTTAATAAGACAGCAAAGTAAACGAATCCATTTGTAGAGTTAGAGCATTTGATGACAAGTGCACTGATGCATCCACCGCCCACATTAAAAAGCTGAACATTTCCAGCTTCTCAGAAACACCTCTATTCACTCTTCCGGTCACCACCTCCTCTTAAGGTAATCATTCTCTTGGGTTCTATCATTATTGATGAGTTTTGCTTGTTTATAACATTTTTATAGATGAAATAATGCAGTATGTGTTCCTTTTTGTATTCTGTCTTCTTCTGACCAACATTATCTTGGGGTGAGCACTGATTCTATTTTTCTAGAGTACTAGTTTATGAGTATAATAAGTGCATTTGCCCATTCTTATGATGATATGGATAGTTTTCAGTTTTTACCACTACAATAGTAGTGCTATAAACATTTTTTCACATCTTTTGATGAACATATTGGCTATTTTTTGTTAGTTTTATAACTAAGTGTGATCCAATTTTAGTTGGTACTGCTAACTTTCAAAAGCAGATGTATGAAATTCCTCTCAGTAGCATATGAGATTTCCTCTTAACACAAATCCTTTCCAACACTTGGTATTGACAACATTTTTTCTAACCATTCTGGTATGTGTATTGTCTTATTGTGTGTGTACGTGATGCATTTTTCTAATGCATAAAGAAATGTAACAGCTTTTTATATGTTTATTAGTTCTTAGAAGATCTTATTTTGTGAAATCCTTTGTCAAGTATGTGTATGGAAAATATCTTCTGTCACACTGAGGCTTGATTTTCATTTTCTAGTTGTTATCTTCTTTATACTCAAAGTTTTAAACCTAAATATAACCAACTTATCAAATTTTATTTTATAATTAGATTTTTGTCATCTATTAATAAGAACTATGTCTACTCTTGCATTATGAAGCATCTCTCATAATGCTTCTAATTGAGTTATTGCTTAAATGCCATCTCAGTTTTACATTTTACAGGTTAGAAGTCTACAGATAGTAGGTCATTATATACACTCTACTTTATTGCAGAAGACAGTTTTACCAAGAGCATCACAGCCTGCCTTCAAGGGTGGTTGGTCTCCTTGTTTCCCTCCAGGGGGTCCTTAAGACATCTCCCGGTGTCTCTGCCTCTATAGTTCTGATTTCATCTCTTCGTTAATGGGCAGTAGTTCCTCTGTGAGTTATGATATGGCAACAACAGCAAAAATAACACAGTCTTAATGATTTATGTACACCAATGGTCATTTCTCACTCTCAGCATATCTCTTTGGGTCCTCCGTGGCTCTGTTCCACATTTCCTCACACTAGAACCCAGGGTGCAGAGCCAACCAGAGTTTGGGAAGTTGCTTGTTATTAAAGCAGAAAACGAGACTGAAGGCTCCTCCATGGGTAATTAGAAGACCAGAGCTGGTCTAAGTGTAATCTTAGTGTGGGCTGAGAGGGTGAAGGTTAATGGACATTATTCATGACGACTAGAGTGGGAAAGTAAGCAAACACATGATGGAGATTCAGTACTCACTCCAGGACCTGACACATAACAAGCTTTCAGTCAATGTTAAGAAGTATCATTATTACTCTGCTTACATAGTAAAACATAAATGAACATATTCATAATTTCCTTAATATATTTGAGGCATCAGAGAAACTGAAGGGATTCTCAGAAGTAACGAGAACATTTTTCTAGCCATTTCGTGAAGAATAAATATGCTAAAAATATTCTTAATACTGAGAATCCATTCTCTGTCTAAAACCTTGGAAAGGAAATAGGCAGTCTCATGTTTCTTTAATCTGAATTAATAACCTCACTCAAAGAATCTGCCCCTTTGAGTCTGTTAAGTCTCAATAGAGAAAACTAGTTTGATGGAGAAAAATTATTAACACTAGCATGTACATAACATTTTGAAGTTTATGATGTAAAAAAAATATTTGCCTCAAATTCATAAACTGTAAATAGGGAAGATATTCTACCTCAACAGATATGATAAATCATACTCAAACTTACAATTTCCAATAACCTATTTACATTATAACAGCAAGTCCCAGTGCGACCTCAAATCCAACACCCCTCAAACAAAACAATCATCCATCTTTCCCTGGTCCACTATGTTAGTTTGGGTGCTCACAGAACAAGACATCAACACAAATTTAGACCAGCAGGGAATTTACTGGGAGAAATGCTTTTGAGGGGTAAAGGGGAAAAGAAACAATGGTAGGGAAAACCTCCAGGCCCTGCTGCAGGTCTGACACCAGTGAAAGGAGGTGAAGGAAGGGGGGGAGGGTTTGAAGGAGGTCAGATTGCAGCACGGTTATAAGAATGGTCTGACAGGCTGATGGGGGTTTCCCAAGCCAGCAACTCCTTAAGCAAAGTCCCACCCCCTTCAGGTTGGTCCTGTACCAGCACAAGCCCTGCTCGAAGTCTCACGCTCAGTCCTTAGCCAAGAGCAGCGTGGGGAACTGTATCCTCGCCTGGACACGGTGGTGGCTTGAGATGGGCAGCACTGAGCTACTTACTGTTCAATACATGCCTTGGAGAAGCACATCTCTGTGGTTGCAGAAAGCACGCCAATCCTATTCTGTAGTAATGGATTGAGTTACTGCCTTCACAGCTCACCCAGGAGCACAGGTTGTAAACCCTAACTCTGTGTCTAGGTCTGCCCATCTCATGCCTTTCACATATGACCTTGAACCCATCCCTCCATTTGTGTTCCACCTGCTACGTTAGGTTCAAGCAATTTCATGGGTTGCCTGGACTGTTGCAAACGCCTGCTTATTCGATATTTACTATCTCAATAAATATGCAGTGATACCTTCTGTCACACAAGTCAGAAATACTCTAAGGCCTTTTGGGGAGTTTCATTCTATTTCTCAGATATGTGTCACTTAGTCCTGCTACTTCTTCCCCTATATCTATTATTTTTTTTCATTTACAGTATTTAGATTTCTGGTTGAGACATGATTTTTTTCTCTGGAATAAAACAATGACATTCTAACTGCCCTCGGTGCTTCCGGGTTCCTTCTGCAAACCCATCCTTGGCACTGACCCCAGATTTACTTATTTGAAATACAGATCAAGTCACCATCATACCTTATCCTCTGACACCCCCATTTCTTTCGGTGAGAAAATAAGATGTCACCATTGGTCTACCATTCAATTTCCTTCACAGTTTTATTTGGCCATTTCTTTTCAGTTTCTTCTCTCACCATTCACTAAATCTACCCTACATTCTACCTGAGATCAGATTCCCATCCCTTCAAAAGCAGGGAGGTACCACAGATAAGTGAACGAGGCTGGTGACATACAATGGTGAGTGGTTATTTGAAAAGTGTAGGATTCAAGTCCAATTTATAGAAAGCTTTTCCTTGTCAAACGGAACACATCTGTGAACCAAACAGCATTGAGCTGTTTTCCACCAAGACGGCAAGCTGGTGTGTGCTGTGATCCCCAGAATCAACAGTGAAGAAACCAGAGAAACTGATGGGGAAAACGGATTTCAGGAACCAGTGAATGTTTGTGAAAGCAGAGCAGCTAAATGTTGCCTTGATCTCAGGAATGAAGGAGGTGAGTGAAGGGCAGCCTGATGCAGAGCTGAGCGATTAGACGGGAAAGAAAAATGAATAAAATTTGCTCTTGTTTTCCCTTGGTATCTCAATGAGAAAATCTTTGACAATTTTTTATGGAGATCTGTAGCAATACCTAAACACTGGGGTGCTTGTGTCCTCTGAGAAACATCAGAGCTTTTACAAAGACTCATGAGGACGAACAAAGTGTTGATAAAAATAGGAATGACTTGCCATGCTGCCTTTGGACTGTCCCTCTCTACCTTTGTTCCCCAAGCCACTCAGCAGCTCCTTTACTACAGATAGACATTGATTCCAACTCATGCTGTTTTGCCTTAAGCATACAAGAAAACATTAAAGGGGACAATTTAACCAAAGGAATTGTCTGCCACATTAGTAGCAAAGGGAGTGATTAACACGCCTTTCCTTAAATGAACTGACTTGAAGCAGGGGAGACCATGGTCCCTGGCCCTTGCCCCAGACACGTTGTAACACAGGGTGGTGATAACCAACCCCAGGGAAACACCAACCCACAGACCAGAACAGCTAGACAATTGAGAAAAAAATCTAGCTTAAAAGATTGACAAATAAGTGGACAATATATAGTATCTGAATGAAAACGTGTGGCAAGGGAGGGGAGAGGAATAAATCCAGAATTTGAGATTAACAGATAAAAACTACTGTATATAAAATAGATAACCAACAAGGGTCTATATTCGATATCTTGTAATAACCTATAATGGAAAAGAATTGGAAAAAGTATATATATGAATCACTTTGCTGTATATCTGAAACTAACATAACTTTGTAAATCAACTATACTTTAATTAAAAAATAAATAAATAAAGGGAAAATGTGTGGAAAGGATAAGGAATTTTTAATGTAATATATGTAAGAAGATGAGATGAAATTTTAACAACATGAACAAGATAATCAAAAGAACTGTGTCTTTCAGCTGTTAAAAATAAAATAGTTGTATAAAATATTATAGGTGGAATAAATAGAAGAATATAGCTAAAAAAATGAGTTAGCAATTAGGGATAGCAGTGATGAATCTCTACCAGAAAGCAACACAAAAATAATGAAGGATAGAAATATAAAAAATATATTATAGGCATGGAGGGCATAGATAAATACTAACAATATCTAAATATCTAAAAAGTGCAACTCTATAATAAAATCCCAGGGCGGGGGAATAATCAAATGGAAAGGAGAAAATATTAGGGCAATTAATGGAGAGTAATTAGCTGTTGCTCAGAAGTTTAAGAAGATCAAAGTCCTCAGATTAATCCATAGCTGGTGGGCATGTTCATGGTAGCCCATGTGGTCCCTGTTGTCAGGGACCTGGAGCTAACCTCCTGGTCCACACCCTGGTGACTCACTAGGGAAAGGAGATGGATGCATGTGAAATAGCTATTAAAGAAACAGATTGGGTGAACACATGGCAACTTGATTCCTCCTTAAAGACATAGTGATGATTGGGGAAAAAAGGGAAGAAACAAGTATATACACACACATAATATGAATTATATACATTAAAATTATAGGCACATAGAATAACATTAGTCATTTTCTAGGAATATTTATGATCACAAAGATATGTATTAAACGTATCACAAAGGTTGCATGAGAGACGGGGAAACAGGGTGTGGCAGAGGCTCTAAGAAAATAATTGTTAACTAAGAGAATGATTCATCCATAGCTCATTTACTTAGCCACGAGGGACATGTCGCTGCTCCTCAGCCAAGTCTGCATGTCACCACGTCCCCCTGCCCTTCCCCTGCCCTTGAACCTCCTTCAATATCTCCCTCTATCTTCTTTACTGGGAAGCTATCCTGTGGCCTCTATCTGAACCCTTCCTTCACTTTGAAGTGACCTCCCCTGTACTGTTTGTGCACACCGACCACTGTGACCTTCAACCTGCAGTGCCTCATTTAGAACAAGAGGAAGGTGGCATCAAAGAGCATGCCTCACTCTCTCTGTTGCCCTAATGTCCAGCACAATGGCTGCTTTGTGCTCGGTGAAAAATCATATGCTTAAAAAAAAGAGGAGAAGTTGCTAATACTAGAAGGAGCCCTTAATCTCCAAGTTGGGTTTTGTTTTCTTAAGCCACCTGTTTTTTTCATCAAAGTGAGATCAGAGGTGGGTCAAGAGGAAAGCAGGCAACGGACAGGGTCCTGTCAACCCAGAAGAAGAAGAGAATTGCATGCAGCTCTGTCTCTGATTCTCCATCCAAATGGTTTAGTTGAAAGGTTTTACTGAAGAGGGACCCTCACATCTTATACAAAGTTTAACTTGAAATAGACTATAAATCTAAGTGTAAAACATACAATTATAAAACTTCTAGAATAAAACATAGGAGGAAGCCTTCATGATTTAGATTTCAGCAAGAGCTCTTAGACATGACAACAAAAACATGATCCATGCAAGAAAATAAACTACAGACCCCACTTAGATTTCACCAGTCGTTACCAGCATCTGTATGTGTGTGTTTGTGTGTGTGTGTGTGTTTGCGTATGTATAGTAATGTGAAATTTTATCACATATAGGAACTACTACCACAATCAAGGCACAGAACCATTTCATCACCATGAAGAAAAAAGAAATAATCTGTTTCCCATCACTGTAAATTTGTCATATTTAGAATTATTGTATAAATGAAATCAAGGGGCATTTTGATATCAGCTTTATTCAATCAGTGTGATGCGTTTGAAACCCACGTAATTTGCTGGATATATCAATAGTTATGTCCTTTTTATGTCTGAGTAGTTTTCTATGACATGGATGTACCACAGTTTATCTTTTAGCCCCTGGCAGGACAGGAGATATATTTTTTTATTGGCAATTACAAATAAATTTTCTAGGAACATGTGTGTACAGGTTTTTGTGTGGATATATGTTTTCAAATACCAGGTGTAGCAGATCAATAATGACATTTAAATAGCATTTTGAATGAACATCTTCAGCTTAAGGAATTGTGTATATATAATGAACATAATACAATTGACATAAGGCATTTGAGATGTTTTCAGTAAAAATTTTATGAAGTTTACTTTGAATGAGAGATTGAGTAGTCATTTCTGTGTGTTTTAGTAAATTTAGGTTTTCTATTAGTATCTTTTTGATTATTGTTTTTGAAATGATCATAATTTCGCTAACTAGAATGAAAAGCTTAGACAGTATTTTGCTGATTATTCTATGGTATATTTTAAAATGACCTTTAGCTTTTTTTTTTTTTTTTTTTTTTAAGAATAGTCTTAGGCCCAGCGCAGGTGAAACTTCCTGCTCCAACTGGTTGGGGCTTATGCTGACGGAGCAGAGCCAGCAGCGCCGGTATGGTGCAGCTGGAGAATGAGCAGTTCCTGACCGAGCTGACCAGGCTCTCCCAGAAGTGCCAGTAGTCAGACAGTGTGCCCATCACCCTGAAGAAGTATGATGGTCGAACTAAACCCATTCCAAGGAAACGTTCTGTGGAGGGCTTGAGCCCTCAGGCAACAAGTGTCTGTTAAGAGCTACTGATGGGAAAAAGATCAGCCCTGTGGTGAGCTCTAAAGAAGCAACTAAAGTTGCAGATGGCTTATTCAAACCTATTGGGAGTCACCATGGATGGGCTGGAGAAGGGGGACGAAAGGAGCAAGAGTAAGAGCAAAGCAGCGCAGTGAAGGCACCAGAGTTCCCGCTTTCACCAACTAACCACTGAATTGGTATTTTTCCTTTGGTTTTTACCTTTGGCCGCAAAGCTGTGTTTCTGATTCCCCTACAATAACTGTCTTCATGTGAGATTAGGGTCATTTTGGGATGGACGAAGGGCTGCAGTGTTTACAGGGTAGTTATAAGAAGCCAGTTTGCTTTAGATTTGGCTAAGTGGTCTGCGTTGTATGGTTGTATATTCCTGGATAATAGTTTACAGTCTCTGTAGCCACCTGTGAAGAGCACTGCATCATTAAACCTGTATTTATCAAAAAAAGAATAGACTTAGGAATTATACAGAACTGAATTTAAATTCCAAATTCTGAGTCCACTGGTTTTCTTTTGATTGATTTATTTATTTTTAATTTTTCTTTTTTATTGAAGTATAGTTGATTTACAATGTTTCAGGTGTACAGCAAAGTAATTCAGCCATATATATATATAATATATATATATTCTTTATATATATATATTCTTTTTCAGATTCTTTTCCATTATAGGTTATTCCAAGATGCTGACTGTAGTTCCCTGTTCTATACAGTAGGTTCTTGTTTGTCTATTTTATATATAATAGTGTGTATCTGTTAATCCCATACTCCTAATTTATCCCTCTCCCACCTTTCCCCTTTGGTAACCATAAGTTTGTTTTCTATGTCTGTGAGTCTATTTGTTTTGCAAATAAGTCCACTTGTATCATTTTTTTAGATTCCACACATAAGTGATACCATATGATACTTGCCTTTCTCTGTCTGACTTACTTCACTTCGTATGATAATCTCTAGGTCCATCCATGTTGCTGCAAATGACATTATGTTGTTCTTTTTTATATCTGAGTAATATTCCATTGTGTATATATATATATATATATATATATATATATACACCACATCCTCTGTATCCATTCATCTGTCAATGGACATTTAGGTTGCTTCCATGTCTTGGCTATTGTAAATAGTGCTGACCTTTAGTTTCTTGATGTTTCCCTTATTAGAAATTAAAGTAATCAAATTAAAATTTCCATATTTTTTCTTCTGCTGCTAACTATAAACTTTTTGTATGTTTCCTCAAAGTCTTTTCAATAGTTGTGTCATTATCTGCATGTTTCCTTTATTTCACAGCCATATTATTTATAAAAAGAGTTGGAGCATTTCTTAAATTTTCAATACTTGTGGGTTCTCTGTGGTATAAATTAGATCTAAGAAGTTCCCTTGTGTCATAATGACTATAAATTGCGGCTTCCCATGCCCCCTAATTTGTCCATAGGCAATACTACTGCCTCCAATAAATACCTATAGCCAGGAGATGGTTTTGATGTTAATTAACATGTAAGATCATCAGAAGAACTAGGCTAGTTCAGAAGAAATTGGACCTGGTGCCCCATGGCAACAATCCCATGGGAAGTTGGGAAAGCGTCCACAGATGTTAACATTGGTTCAAAGAAATTTTGTAATATACACGGGCTTAAGACAGAGAAAGTCTTTTGTTTTGGTGTAAAAAGCCTCAGGGGGAAAAAGAAAACTCAGCAATAAAACCTTTGAAAGAAAATAGCATAATTACTTGCTCCCTTTCTACAAGCATTATTTTTCTAAAATTGAACTATGCTGACAACTATGGTTGCCAGTTATTTCTTCCATAGACATGTAGTTCTTTGTTGTCCCAGACTTTTTCTTTCTTTTTTTCTCTTCTCCTCTCCTCTTCCTTTCTTTCCTTTGGAAAACCTGAACTATACTTTGGAATCATGTCATAGCATTTGGAATAACAGGTAAGTCTCTATGCCTAAAGATAGGATTTGCAGCGTCTACATTCAAATATGAACCCTTCAAATGTAAAGATAATACATAGAATAAATGAGTAAAAGGCAATACACGACAGGTTTGAGGGATATTATATAAACCCAGAATTTCATGCCACCTGACTATTTAATCCATTATTGTACCTGTTCTTCTCACTTGTTTGCTTATTTGTCAATCCTTTAAGGAAATGTAAAAAACTTTGAAATTTACATTGACAATTATTAAAGAGTTTATACAAAGGAAATCTCGTTTTAGCAAATGAAAAAGTTTCATTTGCTTCCATAACGGACTTTTATGGACATTTATGAATCTTTACTGCAGTAGCTCAACAACTTTGAACATAACAATTGTGTGTTTGAGAGTCATTGTCTTTCAAACACACTGTAGTGTGGAAATCAATTTGAAATATAGAAGTTATGCTGAAGTCACCTTTAATATTTATGTAGAGGGGGAGAGAAGGTAGGCAAGGCTGTGAATGTTGTATTTCTCTAAGCAATTTCTGGCTACAAGCACCTTGTTGGATAATCAGTACCTCACTTTTAACACATTACTTGAGAAACTGATTAAATGACCAGGAAACATCAACACTAATATCAGCAGACACACCTTACTTGAGGAGCACAAATATCCTCTAACTGTGTATTTCAAATATCTGTTCACACCACTCGTGGTCACTAGAGGGCATCCTTCTGTTCTGGGCCAATGCAGACTCTGGCACTAGCTTACTGAAACCTTAGGAGGACTTACCATCACCCCTTGGTCAGAGAGCCTGATTTCCATCCTGTTGTACTTTACTTCTCGATGTTCATTCCCCCAGATAGGTCTTTTTCTTGGTTACTGAGATATTGGTAGTATATTCTGAGGTTTATTTTAAAGCTCTACAAAGTATATTGACCATCATGGCAGGGAGCAGTGGAATCTTCCCCTGAAGCACCTTGTCATTCCTCTCTGAATACACTCGCTCTAAGAGTAATAAAAAGCACATTGGTCTGTATGCCCTGCAGTTTCACCTTCAGTGGGTCCTCATATCCCATCAGATAATCACCCAGAGTAGATGACATAAGAGAATGCTCCTCATTCGAAATAGACATAGTCCTAGCTGAGTAGGAAAAGGTAAGAAAACTGCAGGGAAAACATCCTGGCAAGGTAGTTTGTCTACTCCCACTTCTCAGGAATAAAAGGGACAGAAGGCACTAATACCAGAAAAAAAAAAAAAATCTTGAATGTATTAGGAATGTGATAGAATGAGGAGAAATAACCAAAATATTGTTTTTCTGAACAGCAAAATCTTAGACACTCAAAAGGATAAAATAAAATATAAAATGAAATTTGTTGACCAAAAGTTTTATTTACTTATTTTAAGGGTAAAATTCAATGAGTTTTTTAGAAAATCCTTTGTAGTTGGGCAGCCTTTATAATAACACAGTTTTAGAACCCTTTCACAGTGATTCTCTGTTCTTCCTGTCAGCCCCAGACAACCACTAATCTCTTTTCTGACACTGCAGATTTGCTTCTCTTGGACATTTTCTATAAATGGAATCATAAAATATGTAATATTTTCTGTCTGGCTTCTTTCATCTAGATTAATGTTTTGTTGGGTTTATCCAGGTTATAGCAGGTAGTGTTTTATTTCTTTGTATTGCTGAAAAACATTCTATTGTATAATTATACCGCATTTTCTTATCCATTCAAAAGTTAGTGACATCTGGGTTGTTTCAAATTGTTGATCATTAGATACAGTGCTGCTATGAATGTACCAGCACAAGACTTTGTGTGAACATATGTTTTCATTTTTCTTGGTCACCAACAAGTGGAATGACTGAGCTGTATGGTAAGTTTATATTTAAACTTTTAAGAAAATGGTTTTAAGACAAAGTGGTTTATAAAGTGGCTGTACAATTTTACATTCCCACCAACAATGTATGAAGGTACCATTTTCTACAAATCCTCACCAACATTTGTTTTGGGCTGTCTTTATTATTATGCTCATTCTAAGATGTGTGAAAAGATAACCTATTTTAATTTGCATTTCCCTAATTAATGATACTGAGCACACTTTATCTGTTTATTAGCCATATGTATAACTTTTTGGTGCAATGTCTATTCAAACCTTCTAACCATTTTTAAATTGTTTTTTTTTCCTTATTATTGATTTGAAAAGGTTTACAAGTCTTCTGTCAGATATTTGATCTGCTATCTGTAGCTGGCTTTTTTGTCTTTTTAATGGTGTCTTTTGTAGTGTAAATCTTTTAAAGTTTCATGATATCTAATTTAACAATTTTTCTTTTATGAAGTGGGCTTTGGGTTTCATTTACAAGAATTCTACCTTGCTTAGGTAGAATTGCTTAGGATCACAAAGATTTTCTTCTGGGTTTTCTTCTAAAATTTTTGTAGTTTTAGTAGCCTTTAGGTTACTAAACTTTAAGTTAGTTTTTGTTGACAGTATCAAGAACAGGTCTAAATTCATGCTTTTAAAATTTCCTTTGTGATATCTCACTTGACTCATCATATATTGAGAAATGTGTTGTCTAATTTCCAAGTAGTTGGGGATTTTCTATATTTTTTATTTATTTCTATTTTATTTATTTATGTACTCTAAATTAATTATATATTAAGGAAACAAGCCAAAGGCCCTTCATAGGGTGACTAGTTAAACAAATTGCGGCATATCCTTGCAATAGAAGACTACACAGCAATGAAAGAGGAATGAAACATTGATCCACCGTCACTTTTATCAATCTGAAAATCTGAATGGAAGAACCCTCTTTGAAAATATTATATACTCTAAACTCCATTAACTATCATTGAAAATACAAAGTTATAATGATGGAGAACAGATAATTGCCTCCCAGAATTTAGGAAGGGGAAGATGTGACCACAAAGGGATAGCACAGGGGATATTTTTAGAGTGAAAAGAGTAGTGTATATCTTGATGTGATGGTGGTTACAGGATTCATACATGTGATAAAATACATAGAACTGTACACACCAAAACTTGGATGTCTTTATGTTAATTTTTTAAATAAATAAGTTAGTAAATGTCCTTCATGTAGTCAGGGAAAGAACAATCATCTGCTTGGGTTGATTTAGGCTTCCTAATTCTGAGTTTATGCCAGAAATCTCCATTATAATCCCTTTAAGTATGACCTCTCATCACTCTCTCTTCTCAGTTGAGATTCCAACACTCTCATGTCTTGCTCTCTTTTACCAACACTGTGCTAAGGTTAAAGAAAGCATGATCCTTCTGTTCCATTTGACATTTCTCACTAGTTCATCTTTGCACAAATGATGTATGCTTTTGAGAGATCACAATAAGACTCCTACACTGGGAGTTTCTAAAACCACCCCCAGGTTTGATGATTTACTAGGAAGACTCAGAAAACACAGTAGGTAGTCATACTCACAACTATGATTTATCACAAGAAAAGGATACAAACAAAATCAGCAAAGGATATAGCACATAGGTCACAATCCAGAAGAATGAGAAGGCACAAATGTCTAAGAGTCACACAGGACATGCTTACATCCTCCAGCATTGAATTGCGGCCACGTCTATGAAATGTTGTTGAACAGGGAAGCTCATTAGAGACTCAGTGCCCAAGGGTTTTATTGGAATCCAATTATGTCTAGCATGTACCAAAGTTCCAGGCTCCCAGCAAGAAAGTATGTGTTTATCATAACTAACACTGTTATGCAAACCATTTAGGAACAGTGAGTACTCTTACCAGTTCTGGAAATGATGGGAACGCTCCTGAAACCCAAGTTCTAAACACTCATCAAGGACAGTCCCACAACTAGGTCTTTCTAAGGGTAGCAGCCTCAAGTTTGCTGCATCAATTATTTTTTGCACAACTGCTCACCTGCAGCAGCACCCACTTTGTCTCTTCTATCTCTTGTGTCTACAGGATCACGAAAACCTAACTTTAATGTCACCTTGGTTTGAAAAAAATCTCTTTTGGGGAAAGCCTGTTTCCTAGCTCTATAGTTTTTTCTTAATTCTTGCTTTGGCTTAGAATATGGCAGATTTGTGCATTTTCTGGCTGGATGAACATTTTATAATATTTTATATTTTATTCAGTATTTGAATTTGTTTTATTTTCATTTGAAGGGTAGACAGCGTGACTTATTTGCGGGACTTAAGAACATAAAAATCTATATTATTTTTAATTAAAAAAATAGATGTTCAAAGGCATAGACTTACCACCCATAGTCTTATTTGCATGCTGGAAATTTATTAGGAAATGTCCTTGGAATCAATATTGAGCAAAGGGAGAAGTTGAACAGAGGTGAAGTCACTACAAATGCCTCAACTGATCTTAGAGGAGCTCTGGATCTGAACGGCCCTTCTGAGTTGTCCCATTTGTGATAAGGGACCTGGTCTTCACATCCCCTCATGATCCAGCATTGGATAGGCTGCCTCGGGCACATGACCTTGGCTTGGGTAATGGGCTATGTCATGTTCTTGAGTTGAGGGGCCAAGGTAACAGTCATCAGCTGCTCCCACTGTAAGCAACTGGCAAAATTTCCTCTCCCAGGAGCCCAGTGGAGTGGGAAGAAGATCTGGGCATCAGTGCAGTACATCAGTGCATCTGCTACAGTCTTATGGGAAACTGATAAATTAAAATTAAGAGGCTTATTTTGAAATTTAATGTATATACTTTTGCTTATATTAATATAGAAAAGTTGCAGTTAAATAGAAGAGAGGTAAATTTGTTTTATATTTTACTTTCAACTTTTTAAATGGTTATTATGATTAGCCATGATTTGAGTCATCATCTTTATAATGTTATTTTTCCATAGTTAGAAATTAACTGTTTTAAATATAATTATAGTATGCCTATGGGTTGATTAATTTTACAGGTTGCTCCAAAATTTGACACTAAAAATCATTGATTATTTCATAAAAATTTATTGTGTTCTTAATACTCCATTACAGCTAATAGGAAACTGATTATATTCATGAAATAAATAGAATGTGAATGAACATAGCACAGAATGTCTGAAGTTATTCACCATATGGGGAATCGATTCTTCTATGCTTTTTCTATTAAGATTGCTGTTAAGCCTTCCTTGTTTGGCATGTGGCAACATTGATGTGGCTTAGCCTTCACCGGGTGTAGAAGCAATCATAAACTTATTAGAAAAGTAGCACATTAAACTAACTGGCTTTATGATAGTCATCAAATAGTCAACAATTTGAGTGAATACATGCATTGTTCAGTTTAAAAAACAAATACAAACCATTCAAATTCTGGTTCACTGCGCAATAGGACACACGTGTCTTGAGGAAGAAAACACTAGTCTCTTTTCCCTGACTTGATTGTCTGCCCTAGGCTTACAGAGCACATCGAATTTCCAATTTCATGAACTGCCTTCCAACTAATTTTGAACCTTCTCTCACAGAGCACAGGAGTGGAGGGAAAAGCCTTCAGAGAAAACAGTTGAGTTGGCTTTCTTGGCATTGGATAAAAGTTAGCTAATATTTCTTTACCAAAGTCACTTAATTCTGTCATAGGATTTCAGAGACCTTCATAGATAAGTACTCGTAGTTATTTTGAGGATTGGGATGTAATAGAAAGTTCTGGATCATGAAATACCACTTACTCATTTGGACTAACTGCAGGAAATGGAAGGTCCTGGAAGGTGGGAGTCAAGGCCTGCAGGTTTATCAATGATGAAGGAAGACACAGGGCAGGAGGGGCCACAGACACATTTTACCCACTTTATGATTTTACACAGGAACAGTCCTGGGGGTGTCAATTTCCAAATCTGGAGTCAAAAGATAAAAATTTGGAAAAGAGACCTCTCTAGTTTAAGTTAGGAGAGAGCATACTTAGCAGCAGAAATTCACTGTCCCCAGGGGAGCTTTCTCTACCTCTCTTCGTACACTACTTTTGGTTTTATTTCCTCAAGTTCAACTGGTCATGACTTTCATGTGGTCAGAAAGCAAATGCACAGTATCTGGTAATTGCATCACAAAGATGCCTATTAAATCAAACAATAACAACAACAAACATGCCATTAAGTGACGAGCAGCTAGAAGCTGTTAAGAATATTGTGTGTCTCTCAGCACTTATGTTCCATTTTTTAAAAGTCTTTAGATTTCTTTGAGTATGGATAAATACCTGCTGTCTAATTTAAACTTAATATGTGACATTAAAGTGTTTATGAGAGTGTATATACTCCAATAAAAATTTTTAAAAATAAAAGTGTCATTCAGCAATAAAAAAGTGTATATTTCTAAGTTGTTATAGTTAATCACAATTTTAAGAATTTTTGAGAGTTTCATTTAATTGAAGCTTAAAGTTTTAAGAAGTGTAAAAATAATAAAAACTATGTTTAAGAAACCTGAGAAAATGCAGATGAAATGCTAATAAAACATTGGATTAAATAAATTAATAGATAAAAATAAAACTCTGAGATGGCAAAGAAGGACAAAGGACAGTGAAGAAAGAGAAGATGGAAAAGAAGGGCAAAAGGCCATATGCTAGTCAAATAGGAGTTCCCAAATAATCAGTATGAACCACTCAGGCTTAGGGGATACACATCCCCTCCCACTGCATGTGAGACATTGCATTTCTGACACAAGTTTTAAAGACAATTTCCAATGGCATTGCTTTCATCCAAGGCTATCGATAAGTTGCAAAATATGCTTATACCATCAAAAACTGGTGTGTTGATACTTAAATCTATTACTAATTTAGCAAAATAATTTACTAGTATCTTCTTAACTAATGACCATTAGCATTTGAGAGAATGGTCAATTTTTAAAATATACAATAATATTTTACTAATTTTAAACGTGCAATTCAATGAGTTTTGAAAAATACATATAACCATATATTATATAGAATATTTCTACCACCTCAAACATTTAACTCGTTCTCCTTTGTACTCAGTCATCTCTCTGAACCTCTCACCTCTGGCAACCACAGATATACTATGAGTCTAGAGTTTTGCCTTTTCTAGAATTTCAAATAAATGGAATTATGCAATATGAGTGATTATGCCATCTTGTGCCATTTGTACTGCCAGTCACAATATGGAAGAAAACTTTGGCTTAGTTTTAATTGGTAGGTGTCCTGATCTTAACTGAACAGACCAATTATATTCCAAGCATTCTGTGCTCACCAGTGAGATTTTCATTTAGATGTTCTATAACTTCTTATGAAACATAAATGAGTAGGACTTAAATTGTTCATATTAACATTGAAATGTAATTGGATCCTTTGTAAAATTATATGACTAGGCCATTAAATATATATGTGTTTGTGTGAACTATATGTACGTGTGTGTGTATGAAATGCCTATCTTCCATCCTAAGAGAGCAGTGTTACAATTTACTTATTTGGGTTCTCAAAAATAAATATGACTGGTATCAGGAAAATGTTCTTCCTGGATTTGTGGTTCCTGATTCCTGGATAAACAATCTGCAGAGCGATATGTGTGGTATTAGTAGTCTGAGCCTTTCCGCATTTTGAGTAGTTTACTTCATGCTCAACTGTCCTATCATGGGCTAAAAATTAATGTTCATGGATTGGGTTGCAAGCCCTATTATGAGATTATTTCCCTCATATATCATTTGTATATAATCACATACATTTCTAGAAAGTTTTCTCCTTCCCTCCTCCCTTCTTTCCTTCCTTCCTCCCTCCCTCCTTCCATTACACATCCTTCCTTTCTTCCTCAGGGGATGAGTTTATTAGGGCCCCATGTAATGTGTGGTCAATTTCTTGGTTTGAACCCTGGCTCCACATTCATTGATTGAGTGAATGTTGGCATATTATTTAACATCATCATGCCCACGATTACCCATGAAGATAATATAAAGACACTATCAAAGTGGGCTATTAGGAGGATTGCTGGGAAAGAATAATACATGGTAAGCAATTAGAACAGTGCCTGGCACATAGTAAATATACTATTATTAATTTAACAAGTATGTATGAAGTGTAAAACATATACTCTAATGATGAAAAATTGTTGAGGTCTGCACATGGAGAGTGGAATCAATTCATAGCTTGGTAGTCTGCAGAAATGCCCACAATCTCCACCATGCCTTCTACACAGAATCCAGGCTCTTGGACACTTGGAACGTTTCCTTCTACATTGACACTGTCCTTGGCCACATGGCTAGCTTTGGCTTTTGGGACAAAAGCCAGCATAATGCAGACAGAGACCTTAAAGGTGCTTGTACATTCATTTGGTCCTTCTTTCTCTCTTTCTGCTTACAATAACTGGGCCACCACCATGATGGGAGGTAGTTAGGCTAGACCTTTGGGCACATGGTTCAGTTTCTTCCATTACCCCTGCTCACCCGCTGCCCACAGCTAGATATATGAGGACCTGCTGTACAGCACAAAGAACTCTACTCAGTACTCTGTAATGGCCTATATGGGAAAGAATATAAAATGGAGTGGCTATATGTATATGTATGAAGTTCATTCAGGTTTTTCTGTAAGATGTTTTGGAAAAACCAAAACAAACCTTTTGGCCAACCCGATATAACTGATTCACTTTGTTGTACAGCAGAAACTTACACAACATTGTAAATCAGCTATACTCCAATAAAAATTAATTAAAAAAAAAAAAAAAGACCATCATCAACCTGCTGATGGCTGACCTGTGAGTGATCCCAGCCAAAACACAGGGAACCAAGATGAACCACCCCAGCTAAGCTAAGCCCAGACTACTGGCCCATAGGGTTGAGAGCCTCTGCCCTTTGAGGTGGCTGGTTATGCAGAAAATGATAACTGACATACTTTTTCTACTTACTTGGTTTTTGTTTTATTTTTCTGTGCATTTATGCTTGAATGAGGGAGGTCTATCCAGGGCAAGGACTTTTCCTCATACTTGTGAAAACACCCTGAGGCTCTCTCAACAGGAGAAAACATGATCCAAACTTCCCACCTGCCATCTCTCCAGGAAGCACTCCTCAGAATGGTGGCAGGAAAGTTTCACCTCAGGCTAGATGTCCTTTGATGGCAACTATAAGACAAAGTTTCCCAGTTGCTTTTCTTTGGCATGTAAACAGGATGTCTGGGGGTGTACAGAAAGCAGCATGTGTACTAACATAACCATTGTACTTGAGATGCTTCCTGCTTTGTTTCCAAAAGGTAAAATTAATCTGAACACAAGTTTTTTAAAACTATACCTCTTCATAATTTATTATGTTTAACTTCTGAAAATTAACATTCAAGAAATATCAATGTTATTCCTCACCTCCTCAGTCTTCTTTTCTTCCTTTGTTTCTTACTTTTTTAAAGGAGTATGGTCTTATATGTAGCAGAGAACAAACCTTAGATTAAACAAATCTCTGACTATGCATTATTTAATGTAGTGTATCTCTTAATTATATAAAAAAGGCAGAACCTAAAAAGAACAAAGGAAACACTGAGGGATGAAATAAAGGATGAAAGTACATGATCTTGAGTAAGTAATGTACTAAGAACTTTCATATATGTATTTAATTTGCTTCTTGCAATGTCCCAATACTGTAGGTATTTTAATATCATTTTTGAGAAGCACAACAATCACTTTGTATAGAGAGTTTATCATTGTTCATGACCTATTGATAGAAAGTAGTGGGAACGAATGTTAATGTCCTTGACTTCTCTTTGTCAAAGAAAACTCATAAAGAAGACCTCAGAGGAGTTCATTTTAAAGAACAGGTACACATCATGTCCTGTGGACTGAATTGTATCTCCTCAAAATTCATATGTTGACACTCTTATCCCTGTTTGACTGTATCTGGAGACAGTCTTTAGCAGGTAGTTAAGTTTAAAAGAGGTCAAAAGTGGGGGGGCCAATATTCACATCCCATAGAACTGGCCTCTCTCTCTGTCTTTGTCTCTCTCTGTCTCTGCCAGGTGAGGACACAATGAGAAGGTGGCCATCGACAAGCCAGGAAAAGAGCACTCCTCAGACACCAAACCCTGCGGACCTTGATCTTAGACTTCCAGCCTCCAGAACTGGAGAAAATTAATTTCTATTAAGTCACCCAGCTTATGGTATTTTGTCATGGCAACCTGAGCTGACATGTCATGCTAAATAGGTGGGTCTATGTCCTCTACATACCAATCGAGGAAGCAGAGGGCAAGGATTTCCCTTCCATTTATTTTTCTGTTCTCTGATTTCACATAACATGTCACTATGAAGTTTTCTTAGAGCTTGTGTTACAAATTTTTTGGTGCTCTTCTGATGACAGGTACCAATAAAAAAAGAGAGAGCCCCAATTTTTTTTTTCCTGGCAAAATTTACCATAATTTAGCTATTCCACATTTAAGAATTTATACTAAGGAATTAATCAAGGATATATGTGTATGGATACTAATTTTCACTGAAATGTAATTTACACTGCTCAAAATTTGTACAACTTAATATTAAGTGATATGGGAATTGTTAAGCAAATGAAGATACTCCATAAACGGGAACATCATATAGCATGAAAATAGTACTGAGTGAGGGTATCCATTAATGGAATCAATGCCTATAGTGTATTGTCACATTAAAAATAGTGCATACCATAGTATGCAACAACAAACCTGCACACATGCATGTAAATCTACATATGTACATACGTATTGTGTTTCTACATAGGTATATATTTTAGTGTCTCTATATATTTATCATATATTGATCTTTTGAAGATAAGACTGCTAATTGATTTTTACTTGTACTCATCTATTTTTAAGGTATCTTGCTATAAAATAATATTTTTTATAACTAGAAGGAAAACCTTCAAGAAATACAAATTAAAACTTTTTCCTTAATAGTACTAAATGATATTTAGGTTGCAACATAAATCTATTATATAAGCAAAAATAAACAAAGTAGATATAAACTAATATTGACAGGTTTAAGCTGAAGTATTCAAACACTGCTTTTGTCAGTATAAACTTTCTTGTGCTTTCCAGAGAATAATTTTACAGTAAGTATCAACATCAATCAAAATGTGTGTATCTATTGTTTCTTGTACTAGCAAGCAACAAATTTAAAAGAAAAAAAAAATTGGTCAAAGGAAAAAAAAAACTGTTCAAAGATTTTTAAAACAAATGCCTATGAAAACAACGAGTAATTAGAAACAGCTCAAATGTACCCATATTGGAGCCACATTGTGGACAATGTACACATTGAATGTGCCAGGTAACGATAGAGTTGTGTGGAATGTTTACAAGTATTAAAAAGAAGCCAAGGAGAAGATGGAAAATATAAGTACTTGCAGCTTTGGGTTTATTTTCAGTTTTTATGTGCGTTTCCTAAAAACTAGCTTCTAAAAATAACTGTAAGTACCTCAACATGATAGTAATATATGGCAAAGTGATAACTATCTTTAAACATTCAGGATTAAAGAGGAAGGACATTGTAGTCTATATACTTTGATGGAAAAAATTTTCTTCTAATCTGTGATTTGGGGATAAAAAATAATTAATCAATGTTTCCACACCGTTCTTTGCTTGTATTTATAAAATTGGAGGCAGTGAACAAGAATGTGAAGCTGAGAATAATGAGAACAGTGGTGACAGTGTCTGTACTATTCTGAATTGTGGCACCAGGAACACACAAATCACAGCCTGAAACATTCAAGACCTTGGATGTTTGCTTTTGTTTATGAACTATAGAGAGTGCTTATTTTCTGCTTTTCATGATGGCAACAACCAATCTTTTCTTACTGTATTTATGGTGCTTTTCTTTCTTTCTCTTTTTTTAGAGTTTGTTTTATACTTGGCAGTATCTAAATGTTGTGTCTGGAATTTAAATAGGAGAAACTGTATTTTAGCTTTCCCTAAGTAAAAGAGGCCAAGCTCCATGATGGACTGAGGGTGATTATCCTTAGGAGAGTGAGGAGGGAGGTACACGGAGCGGACACTGTTGTGACTTGGTGCCTTTCACAGCCCATCTTAGCACCTCTTGACACAACCCTGTGGGCTGAGAGCTGTAAAACCCAGTTTCCAGCTGAGGACATAGTCAGGAATGGAGCAGGTTTCAACTTTGGCTTATTTGTATCAAAGCCCAGGGTGGGTGGACCAACTGCACTGAAAAGCTTGTATAGAAGACAACATTATTGTCT